>NC_061120.1:128963535-129030445 GCF_002878395.1 Capsicum annuum
TATATATGGACCTTTTTCCTAATTTTAAAAGACATGTAATCTATATATAATAATAAAGCAAAATATAGGCAAAGATGGTGTAACCCCCTCTCTATGGCCAAAAAACATTTTATCGTTTTTCTCATTTTTTTGGTAATTTTTTCTATAATTCTTTACTTATTATTTATTATGAAAGAATATATGTATCACTTAATACTCCTCTATTTTTTTATTTTTTAATGCATTTTATTAATTCATACTCCACCCCGCTTCCTATTCAAAAGCCTTTAAACACAATTTAATGATCATTTTTTTTAGCCAAATAACATTTCAAATTTAATTATGTATTGGTTCAAATCTTTAGAAAGACAAATTTCAGTGCAATTGATTATATTTAATTGTAAATTTTATAAAATAAATACAGATTGATAATTCTACTATTAAGAATAATATTATATCAGATTGATTCTTAATTAACAAATATGTTAGCTTTATTTTATTTTTCTCCTTTATTTGTTTTTAGTTTTTACCTTCATAACTCCTATCTATTAAACTTCTACTCTCTATAGCATCATTAACTTCATGATTTTGAGTTATCATATTTATAACCCCCATATATTTAATAATAAAATTTAAGATATTTGATGATATTCCATAATTTTTATCTACATAAATTCATAACTTGTGGTTCATGAAATCCTCACTAAAGATTATTCTTTTTTATTTCATTCTGCCCCCTACTCAAGATTATCCTTTTTATGTCATTTTTGAAGTGGTGATTTCCATATACTACTATTGTAATATCAAATTATGCTTTAGCTTGACACGATGAAGAAGGCTCTTGAATGTTGATCGATTTATCAGCATGTCAAACAAGATTTCAAAAATTATGCTATTTCTTTTTTCATCTATTTTCGTTATTTGTTTTTACCTTATAAAAAATAGCAAAAAAATTGACAATAATAAGTATATATTGTGCGGTAGTTCTGTATTTCCTTTCTCATTTATTTTCTTATGATAAAAATGCTAAGAAAGATGTGTGTATTGTGTGTTTTCTCTATGTAACTTATCTAGTTTGAATTTTTGCTATAGTAGGATAGTATTTTTGTTTAGATGCAAATTAATTATTATAATTTTATTTATAACTCATGTTTATAAATCCAGTTCAGTGTGAATATGAGCATTGTATGAAATCTAAAGTAAATGAAAGAAAATAATCAATAATTTGCTATTTTTCACATTGTGTTTAATAATCAAAATTATTTATATTATATTTACTACATCTAATGTTCTATCTGTTTGTCTGTCTATCTGTCTGTCTATCTGTCTATCTGTCTAATCTGTCTAATTCATCTAATCCATCTAATCCGTCTAATCCATCTAATCCATCTAATCCATCTAATCTATCCATCCATCCATACATTCATCCATCCATCCATCCATCCATCCATCCATCCATCCATCTATCTATACTATTTATTTATCCTATCTATCAATCTATCTATCGATCCATCTATTATAGATAGGATTGATCCATCTATCCTATCTATCGATCGATCCATCCATCCATATATTTATTCATCCATCCATCCATCCATCCATTCATCCATCCATTCATCCATCCATCCATGCATCCATTGATCCATCCATCTATCTATCCATCGATTGATCGATCGATCGATCTATTTCCATTATCTCTGATAGAGGTACCCAGTTCACCTCACATTTCTGGAAAGCATTCCAAAGGGTCTTGGTACCCAAGTTTATCTTAGTACAACTTTTCATCCTTAGACAGATGGTCAAGCAGAAAGGACCATTCAGATATTAAAAGATATGCTAAGGGTGTGTGCAATCGATTTCAAGGAAAGTTGGGATGACCACTTTCCTTTGATTGAGTTTGCATACAATAACAACTATCATTCCAGTATTCAGATGGCTCCATTCGAAGCTCTCTACGATAGAAGATGTAGATATCCAATTAGTTGGTTCAAAGTTAGTGAGGCCTCAGTCATAGGTTCTGACTTGGTATTCGACGCCTTAGTAAAAGTCCAGTTGATTAGAGAAAGACTCCGGGATGCTCAGAGCCGACAGAAGTCTTATGTAGATATTTGTAGAAAAGATCTCAAGTTTGAGATTAGTGATCATGTCTATCTAAATATCTCTCCCATGAAGGGAGTGAAGAGATTCAGCAAGAAGGAAAAGCTAAGTCCCTGATATATTGGTCCTTTTAAGATTCTCAGTCTCTTTAGCAAGGTAGCCTATGAACTTGAATTACCTTTAGACGTACATTCTAAGAACACTCAGTCATGCATTCATGAATTAGTTACACATGCATCAGATATGCATGTTCAACATTATTGTTCATCTTTTCAATCATGTTAGTCATGAGATCATGATACAGTTATACATGTTCAGTATGTATGTCAGTTGTCTTTTCTCCCCTCTCAGTTAGTCTCATTCGAGGACGAATATTCTCAAGGGGGAGATATTGTAATACCCTATACTTTTTCCTAGCTAATTTCATCTCAAGAATGTCTAGTATTAGCTTCTAAACTGAATGATGAATATTCCATGAGGAATTTTCAATAATTTCACTTTTTGTTATATGGGAAAAGTCAATAATCTTTCCATCGATATAAGATTTTCCCAAATCCGATAACCAGGTCAGAAGTTACGACTATTTTAATTTTCCATCGTAAAACAGCGCCATATTAGCCAGTGGCACACCACTCCACAAGAAGAAATGACATTTGGAAAATTCCAGCAGGGGTCCACGATTATAGTGTGTTGCGTCAGGGCCCAAATTCAGAATTGTCCATTTTTCAGTGTCTTAACGCGATTTTCCCTGCGTCACGTCAAGGTTCCAGGTCACAAAGAAAGTCCTAATGCAATGGCCCCGTGTCATGCCATCCCTCTATTTCCCAATTGTCAAAATCTAGTGACACGACATAATAGCACCGTGTCGCGCCAGGGGTCTAATTTGAGAAATTTTTACTGATATTATATAACGCCCTAATTTTCTGAACCAGAATGCTACACGGTGCTTATGACCCCGAAGGACCACAAGCTAACCCATGACTGATATCTGTATCTGTACATTGTATAATATACTTGTAAAATGCAAAAAACATGAACAATAGGCCATCATCAAAACATGACATCCAGGTGGGTAGCAAATATCTAAAACAACTGAATCTGATCTGAATCTAAATACTAAATCTGGAAACCTCTAAGTACTGTCTGAATAAGAAGTTGAGGGACCATGTCTCCAACTAACTCCATAAACTAAAAAATAACTAAATTAATAAATGAATAAATCTAGTAATATCGCCCTCGAATGAAGAGGACTCACTGCAACTTTGTGTGCGGAATATGACTGCTACTGCTGGTCTGGAACTCGTGTCTCTGAACCTATGGTGTAACATGAAAAGAAAGCACCATAGCGCAAATGCATCAGTATAATTGGAGTATTGAGTATACGAGTGAGGTAGGCTAAAGCGAAGGGTTTACATGCATGAATAATGCTAACTAACTGACTGATATAAATGTAAGAGTGCAAACATACATACATAGTAACTGATATCGTGAGTACGTGATAACTAAATCTGTATGCTAATAGATGGCTGAAACTGTAGTTCTGATAACATAAACGACCGTGTCTGACTGTCCTGAATCTGGTGGAACTTTCTGAGTCTCGTGCTATAAATGAATTTGACTGTATCTAACAGTCCTGGTACACTGATATCTGAAGAACTGTCTGAGTTCTTTTACTGAGACTAATACTGAAACTGTGGGAGGTAGTTGTTTAACCGACATGCCTCATATGTGCTAAATAACTAAACTGGGGTCCAATCGTTGCCTTAATTGGAAGGGTGTCAATACCATGCCACGGGCAAAGACATGCTGTGAGTGACCCTCAAATCTGGCAGTGTGCCCAAAAGAGAACGGCGGATGTCCACCCCATCAACCCTCAAGCTAGCAGTGTTGATGTCTCAACCTATGCTGGCTACGTAGTTTTGGAACACAAGAATTGCTTCTAAGAATCACACCTTCATCTAAAGCAGGTGAGTTCTCATCTTTGGGTTTGGTCAGTGCTAACTCCTACTCCCATCTAAAGAGACTGAACATAATTTAACTGACTATACATGAACTGAGTTTACTGAATTTCAGTTGACTGACGGAATAATACTGATAACTGACTGAGATCATGATGTTTCTGAGGTTTCCTGAGTCACATGACTGACTGATTTTTATGGAACGTGGCTTGACTGAAGATATCATGACAACATGACATGGCTCTAGGCACACAGCTATAGTTTTGGGTACGAATACCCCCAGGACTCGATAGAAGGAAACTAACACACATGACATGACTTGATCACAAGATTTGAGTCCACAATTCATAATATCATAAGTAAGGGATAGTGTGCTTCATGAGTCTATTCAACATCTCAAACATGGTAGGGAAAACATGGATACATTTCGTGTACATGTTCTATAATTCCATTATCACACATGCTTCACACCACAACAATAACAACACATAAATAGCATGGAATTCATATTGAGTGTATAGCTAATATGGACTTGTCATTTATATATCATAGAATCATGTCAATATAAACTTCTAGCATCCTAGGCATTTTAACAAACACCTTGCATACACACCTTGGGAATAGGTTTTCTCAACAAATATTAATCATCTTGAACCACCCAATTTCATGGGTTTTAACAACAACTGCATACTTCATGGAAATAATCTTAAAATAATATTCTGAAGTTTAAACAATGGTCATTGACATGAACAACATCACATAGCAACAAGGAAATCAAATTTTCTCATTTAAAATCATGGTTCTTGAACTCTATGAATGAAAAGGGTTCATAGATGAACACTACGCATACCTGACTCAAGGTTCTTGATGTTTTTGAACTGGAAGGATTTGAAATCCTTTGATTCTTGAAGAAGATTGAGTCTTGGTCTTGAAGATTTAATTTAGGGAGAAACCCTAGTTGTTGTTTGTGAAATAAAAGTGAGCAAACTGGCTGAATTTGGACTTATCTGGGTATATATAGGCAAGTGATAAGTGACCAAAATATCCCTATTAAAACGACCTAGAAATAAGCTGAACATGGCGTGTGACTGTCCGACTGAAGATCCGTCAGACTCCTGGTGGACCGTCATTCAGCCCTTCAGACATGGACCAGAAATAAGCTTCACTGGATAAGGGTTAATGGCCTGGTTGACGATACATCACAACTTTGACGGTCCGTCAGTCCTTATCCAGAACATTGCTTAATTGGCATGGCTTTGACGGTCCAAGTAGTGGTTCATCACTAAGTTGACAGTCCATCAACTTTGCCATCAGGCCTTAACCAGAATGGGAACCTTCTGCCCTGGAAGTGACGGTCCAAGTGGTGGTCTACACTAATTTGATGGTCCGCCAACTGGGCCGTCGCACCTAGGCGTTTCTGACCATTCCGAGTAAAATATCCATAACTCCTTCGTCTGATGTCGGATTTGGACGAAATTGGTTTCATTGGAAAGCCAAATCAATTTTCCAAATGATAGAAAGTGAAAATCTAAAAAATACTGCATGTACAAAAACAGATTTGCATTTCAAAGTAAGTCCTAGCATTCTTGAAATGATTTCTAGCTAGGAAAAAGACACGGGTATTACATATTAAAAGACACGTCTAGGGTTAAAAGGGTCAATTTTCCACCCCTATTTAAGCCCTTTAACATGTGATTCAACTAATTTTCACCAAAAATACACTCTCTTCTCTCAAAAACCTCTCAAGAACAACCTAGAGCTTTCATAGAAGATTCAAAATCAAGAATTTCCTCCGTCAATCTTCATGAAATCACGAACTAAGGTTTGTATAGTGTTCATTCATGGACTTCTTTCGTCCATGCAGCTGAAGAATCCCTGTTCTAAATTCAAGTTTATGGGTTTTCTTATTAATTTCATGATTGGGATGCTTTTGTTCATGTGGTTAATGAGAAATTAAATTTTACTCTATGTTGGGTGATAAATTCTATGTGGGTTAAATTATTATAGATATAGATTCATGCAAACCTATGACTAAACCCTTTAATGATGAAATTAGAATTGAACCATGATGTTTAATTATTGTACAATGATTTTTACATGTACCATGCCTACAATATACTTAATGAAGAAAAAGTGCCTAACTAGCATGATACCATGAAATCCCCATGTATGTACAAGTTATGCCTATCACATGTTTTGATGAAATGCTTCTATAAATATATTATGGATTATAATGTTAGTTATATGTTCAAGTAAGTTATGCTTGGTTAGTTTCCTTCCATCGAGTCCTGGGGGTACTCGTACTCGAAACATTAGCTGTGTGCCTTGAGCCATGTCATGTTTTCACGATATTCTCAGTCAAGCTATGAATCCTTAGACTTCATACAATCTTATGACTTAGAAAATCTCCATGATCTCATGAAATCAGTCAATTATCAGATATCAGTAGTATTCTATCAGTCAACTAAATTCAGTAACTCAGCCCATGTCCAGTTCATTAAATCATGTTCAAAGTCTATTCAGATGGGAGTAGGAATTAGCACTGAGTGAACCCAAGGATAGGAACACACACTATTAGATGATGGTGTGATTCTTAGAAGTTATCTTTGTGTTCCAGAACTATGTAGCTAGCATAGGTTGAGACATCAACACTATCCGATGAGGGTTGATGAGGTGGATAAGCACTTTAGATAAAGGCCGCACCGTTCTCGTACAGGGGACACTATCAGATGAGGGTTGTTCACAGCTTCTCCTTACCAGTGGTGTGATATTGACACCCTTCCAATTGGGGTTAAAGATTGGACCCCAACTCAGCCATAATAGCGTATTAGAGGCATATCAGTTAGATAACTATTTCCCACAGTTTCATGTTACAGAATTAGGACTGTCAGATATAGTCAATCAGTCTCAGTAATAGAACTCATATAGTTCTTCAGATTTTAGGACTGTCAGATACCATCAACTCATATACAGTATGGAACTCAGATAGTTTCATCAAATTTATGACTGTCAGATACAACCACTCATGTTATCAGTCATATTCAGATTTAGTAATCATATTATCACAGTATTAGTGTCAGTTGTTATGTCTCATGCATGTATTCTCATACTCATGATAGTCAGTTAGTTATTATTATTGTTCATGCATATGAACTCCATGCATTCAGCCTACTTCACATGCATACCAGTATATTCAAAGTACTGACGCATTTGCGCTATGGTGTCTTATACCATAGGTTTAGAGACACGAGCTCCAGAGCAATAATAGATTCCAGATATCCACAGACAGAGTTAAAAGTGAGTCCTTATCTTTCGAGGACATGATTATTTCCCTATTTTCTCATTAATCAGTTTATTAGTTGGAGTTAGTTGGGTACATGTCCCATCAACTCCTTACTTAGACAGTTCAGTTAGTTAGAGTCTTTCTAGACTATCATGTTTTAGACTTCAATATGTTTAGTTTTGTTTTGGGTATTCTATTACCCCACACAGATGTTATATCATTTAGATCATGTTCAGTATCGAACCTTATGGCCTTTCAGTGTATGTTTTCGCATTATTATGTCATATTATTCAGTGTACAGGTATAGATATCAGTCATGGGTTAGTTTGTGGTCCTTCGGGGTGATGAGCATCGTGTAGCATTCCGAGTACCAGGCTCAGGGTGTTATAAATACATAGCATGAAACTTAGCCTCATAGGTTGCAACTGACATACTTCTCTATACAAGATTCAAAAACTTATCCTTCTTGCAATAATAAAAGGTCTGGGGCACATACTTTTTTAAAACCAGTACATGAAACTAAGCCCAAGTCAATCGAGCTAATGCCGGTGATTGACACTTTACGTAGGCTTTCCACCATTACTTGGCATTCCCTTACAACTGGAAAGTCATGAACTCAATACCATGCTATTGCACAATCCCCAATTAGTGAAGCCTCTCATAATAATCAATGATGAATTCAAAGGAATACTCAATCTCAGCATTATGAAATATATTAGATTTGATTTTCAAAACATGGTTAGAAAATTCACATTTGTTATCGGGGCCTAAGACGAATGGGGGAATACATCAGTCCCTGAAGCCTCATTTATTTTAGAAGATAAAGTTGTAGTGGGATGACACCTAGAACTAAAAAGGTCAGTGTAGTAGGAGTGGCTCCAATACCCACCAACCCACTCAGAAAAGCTAGAACCTACTAAACAACCTCATCATATATTGAAGGAAAGATTATGCCTCCAATCGATTTTTCCACCTATGGTTCCACACTATTTTCAGCCTCTGCCTCATCCTCCTACAAATTATCTAGGGGTATGGCAAGGGATACTAACCTTTGATGCATATGGTTAGTTATTTCTTGAGCTACACCCCTAGTGGGTGTTGCTCTCCCTCTTTCTCTTTCCCTACCCTATCTTACCTATCCCTGGACAACTAATTTTACAGCTAGCGCTACTGGTGCTGGGATGTTTCTCCTACTTCATTAAATTTAGAATTCACCAACCATACACAAAAGAATAAAAAGGTCAGATACTATTTTGAATCTCCAAATACCAATTGGAATCAAGTTATAACTCAAAATAAGAAAGAAGAGATAGTTTTCCAAATTTCTATAGCCTATCAAAGAAAAGTACAAGTGTCTCAGAACCGTTCTGCAGGAATTTATTAGACCCATTTTTGTATAACAAGATCAATAAACCTAGTTCTCTAATACTAAATTTATCACAACCCAAACCCATTGTGAGTGGCACTTGCACTAACTCTCCGGTGGGAGAACCAACTAACCCAAACCATTAACCCAACATAGTTATTTCCCTATTTTTATTCTTAATTTGATGTTTCAACCTATTATAATCTACAATGTTATTTCCCTTTGCCCCAAAATTGAATGTATAATGCTTGTTTTCATTGAACCATCTAGGTAATGGGTCAAGAATCTTCCTTAATTTGGGTTGCAGAAATTGGCAACCCTCAACATATTAAATAGTTGTGCTAATGGTTAAATAAATCGGGTGTGGCATTGATTGTAGCTGTCTCTTAGATTTTCCCTGGTGCAAATAGTGTCTAGTTTTGGTGAACTAGTACTTGGAATGGTATACATAGTCATGGTGGTTTTTTTGTATGTGAGATCTTAGGGTTGAGTGTTATTTGATTTGATATTGTAAGGATGGTAGGGTTGGTTATTTTATATTTGCACTGGTTATCAAGTTTTAAAGTGGTTGAGAGGATATAGGTAGCGAGTATCATGGTATCACAATAAATACTTCTTTTTGTTTATCCTTCTTAGCCCCTTTGATGAACTCTAACACAGTAGATTTACCCGAGTTGTCTATCGACTTAATCTTTCCAGATGCAAGTACCTTTTTGATAACATTTACCATTTTGATGTAATCAACAAAGTTGTCTCATCACAGATGATATTCTTTTGAAGCAAACCACTTCTGACTATGGATAAAATATTTCATCAATTCACTTTTATGTATTGGTGGCTGGACTTTTCTGTCCTTAGATCTCCATCTTGGAGAATATTCCTAGAATGACTCGGAAGGCTTTTTTTGTACGCTATTGAGGAAAAATTGATCAAGTATAATTTCTATGTTATACTTGAAGCAATCCGCAAAGTAATTAGTTATCTTGTGCCATTCATGCCTATATCGAGGGTCTTATTTGGTATACTAAGCGAGAGCGCTGCCTGACAGACTTCCAATGAAAAACTTTATTATGAGCTTCACATTATTGTCGATCCCTACCAATTTATCAAAATATACTCTTAGATGAGTATGGGGGCCACTGGTTCAATAAAACAAATCAAACTTAGATAGCTTGAACCCAACTAGAAAATTAATCTTAGGATAGATGCATAGATTTTATAGCTCAAATTCCATAACTTCAATTTCCTAGAGATGTTTCACTACCCATTTTAAATTGCAAAGATCTTTTCCTCTTCTTTACTAGTATTCATTAGGAATCTTCTTTAGTAGGAATGGTTAAAGTAGGTGTCTCAATCACACATACTGTGAAACATATCATTCTTAAAAGGTAGCATTGTCCGTCTATTGAATATTGAGAGGAGAAGTGATGATATTAGTGTACTAGGTCTAATGAAAAAGATTTCATAAGTTGGCGTGTATGAATAGGGTTAATGGATTTGTTAAGTGTATAGTTGTAGTGGTATGTTGCATTGACAGATAGTGTCCATGTAAAGGAAATTCTAGTGATGGAAAAATTAGAGGGCATGATAGAGTAGTCGTGTATAGACGTGTCGGGTACCTACCTCGGTGTTGTTCTTCTCTTCATTTCTAGAGTTATTGCTTCATGCAAGAAATAAGTTTTTCCTTACTCATAATTTCTTCTTCTAAAATTTCTTGATACCTTTGCTAATGTTGGAACACTTCTCGCCGGGTTTATATTATTGGTGTTCATTCTTAGGTTATAGCTTGAGTCGTTAATTCTATCAATCAACACAATCAACCTCTTTGGTAGGTAAAAAATAATTTTAAGAAATAAATAAAAGGTAAAGAGTTAGTTAAGGTCAGTAGGGAAGCATACCCGTAATTAACATGTCAAGTAAACGTGCCCTATGTATTTGGAACCTCTTTCTATAGAAGTAAGCCCATGTTCATATAAATGATTCATATAGATCTAGATTTTGACATATTTTGGATTCAGAACATATCTAGATTTTTTTAAGGAGATAATATATCCAACAGGAAAGGCTGAGAGAGGTCGTGATGAAGGTAACAAAAGATGTACAATTAGTACAAACTGGTAGGAGTGAACTAAAATGTTGGTTTTGAGAAGAAGAAATTTCAAGTCCCATTATTGATAAATGAGTATTTTTTGATAGAGCTATTGAATGTACAAAGAGTATTGACAATATCTCATGCTTTTTGGATGGAAAGAAATAGTTAAATGTCAGTGGAGATGAACAATATTCCAGATCTATTATCATGAAAAAGGGTGGGAGACAAATGTAGAGTTCTGAGAAAAACTCTATGTTTGTTGACGAGAAAAAAAGAGTCAAACATTGGGAAAATGTTTGATTATATTCCATGCCATTATGTATCAAAAATGATGTCAAATGCAGGTTAAGTTTTAAAAATAATTCATGTATGCAGACTTGAAAAGAAAGTCAAATAAAAGTTAAATTTTTAGAATGCCCCTCTTTCATTGACTTGAAAAGAAAGTTCAATGAAGTAATTTTTTGCCGATACTCTATATTTTAGTAAGGGGTATTAAATGTCTGATGACCCACAAAATACAAAAGGAGCAATAATGTATGAAAACAAAGGAAATAATAGAATAAAAAATGCAAGAAGTTAAAGGATAGATGGATAGATAGATAGACACAAAAAAACATAAGAAAGGAAAATGAAAGAATGTATCAAATTCAACAACCTACCTTTCAAATAAAATCTAATACCTATCTCTTAGATAAACCAATGGGAATTGAGCTCCTAAGTAACCCACATTTCGAAATGAATGTTCAACAAAATTTAATCCTAGCTCTCACACTCACACTACAAGTGTAGTCATAATAATAATCAACAAAAAAACTCCCACAATAAGAAAAGGAAACTATTATTTATATCCATGGGATAGTTATTACAAATATGGGCCAAAATGTGACTCAATTAAAAAAATAGGAAATCTGGCTGTTTTGGCCGACATGCCTATGCATATGAGAATCTATTGGTGTAGATGATGCACTTATTGGCATAGGTGGATGGCCTTTGGTAATAGGTTACTTCCCAGGTCATTCCAAAATGCCTTTGGACTCCTTTTTACGATCCAACGACCTCTTTAATTGCCCTTAATCCTTCTTATATGCGTTGGGCCACCTAAAATACTCCTTGAATTATATCAAGATGGCCTGAAAAACATCTAACTTCTTTAATACTCATTAGAATGCTTGTAGTTCCCAGACATGCTTTCATGTTGAAGTTTTAAGTTAAATTTGGCTCCCGTATCTGATTTATCCTTCAAATATGGTGTTGAGATCTTAGGACTTTGAAAAGGGTCCTCCAAAAATATCCTTTCATTATTGAGATAATTGTGTCTTGGATCTATTTGGGTCGGCCTTGAATTATAGTCCTTGAAAGATCAATGCTGATTCGATTTGTATTATCCCCCCATTCTTGAAAAGGATTAGACCTCAAATCCAAACCTTGTAAGACCATAGGAGAAATAAGAAAACACAATATCCTTATGGCATGAGGGTTAGAGTTTCTAACAACAAACTTTTTCACCAAGCCAAGGAGGAACACACAACATATAGCCAAGCATAACAATGATAAATCAAGGGTGTGTAACCCCATAATATAAAATCTACTTAGACACTAAAGAAACATTGACAAAGTGGAAAGCTAAAGGAACCATGGTAATTAATCAACCACTTATGAAAACTCACATTGGTTTTATGTTTCAGTAAGCATAGAATCCCTTCAAAATATTCGTATTTGTTGGATATCTTTCCCTTACATAATTTTGTACCTCAAGTGGATTGGAAATCCTCAAGGAAGTCTCTCTATCATAGGGAATAGCACCAAAACTTCAAACCAAACCTTGCTTATCTTCTTGACCAAGCACCAATTAGGGTGTAACAGATACTGTAATTGGTGTAATCCTCCTAATTGGTGTAATCCTCCTCACATTCCCCTCACATTCCCCAATTAGGGAAGTGTAATCCTCCTCACATTCCCCATCTTCCTCATATGAACTATCATAAGGTTCTTTAGCATCTCTATACTCTCCATATGAACTACAATTACCATTCTCTTTATATTCTACTTTGGAATAATATCCTTCATTCTCACATAGCTCTTGATTATAGCAACGACAAATCGATAATGTAAGAAATTAAAGGATAGATGGATGGATATATACATAGATACAACAGAATATAAGAAAGGTCAACCAGATAATGTATCAAATTTAACAACCTCCCTTTTAAATACAATCAAACACCTATCTCTTAGGTAAACTGTAAGGGATTTAAACTCCTAAGTAACTCATGTTTGAATTAAATGTTCAACAAAAGCTAATCCTAGATCTCACACTCACGCTCAAATATGTAGTCATAATAATAATCAACAAAAAAACTCCCAAAATAGGCTAAGGAAACTAGAATTTATAGTCATGGGCTGTTTATTACATATATGAGCCCAAAAGTGACTCAATTAAACAAAACAAGAAAGCAAGCCATTTTGGCCCACATGCCCATGCAGATGGGCATCTACTAACTCACATGAAGTACTTGTTGGCATAGGTGGATGAAATGCAAGTGCAGATCAGGTCTTAGGTCACTCTATAATGCCTTTACGTTCATTTTTAGCCTCCAAGGACCTCTCCAATGGCCTTCGATCCCTTTTCTATGCAGTAGTTCATCAAAAACACTCCTTGAATGGTATCAAGATGGTTTAAAACACATCTAACTTCATCAATACTCATTGGAGTGTTTGTAGTTCTTGAGTTTCCTATCTTATTAAAGAATTGAGTTGAATTTGGCTCTCGACTCCAAGCTATCCCCACACATGGTGTTGAGCACTTGCAAGACTGAAAAGGGTCCTCCAATAATATCCTTGAATCCTTGAGATGATTATAGCTTGGGTCTTTTTATGTCGTCCTGGAATTATAGTCCTTAAAAGATCAATGCCAATTTGGCCTATATCAATATCAGTGGAGTTTTGATATTGCTCCACATTCGTTGATTTAATAAAGGATGTCAGATAAAAGCAAAGTTTAAAAATACTCCACATCCATAAAGGAATTAAAAGAAGGTCAATCCAGTAATTTTGATCTATTAGTGTTAAGTCTCTGTACTATCTGAATCAATTCTCACACAAAGTAAGTCATTAGGTATATAGCTTATTTTACAAAAGGACGGTTTCCTAATAACAGAGATAATACCTTGTATTGTCCTATCTAAGGTATATGCAATATGACTTATTTTTTTCTAGATTAAGAGTTTTTTCATATATATCTATGAGTGGGACTGAATAGTTATGAGAAAGAACATAGTTATCCAAATGCATTAACTCTGAAACTAAGGAATTTGAAGAAGTTTTTGAGGATTAAAAGACACTCCTCATGTAAACCATATCGAGTTTAGTGTAAGGCCAAATACTCAATAGAAAGTACTATGACAGTATAAGGAAAGCAATAGTAAAAAGTATTTTTCAATAAATGAGAAACTTAAGTTTATATTTGGCTTGTGTCCTTTCAAACAAAGCAATATATGTTTTTGACAAGCATAAATAAAGCAAATGATGAACTAAAAATAATCATACGTCCCTAAATATTAATCTTAAATTAAATCTGCTAAAGTAAAAGCCTAATTCTAATTCCTAGCAGAGTCGTCACGCTGTTGCACCTTATTTCGAATTAGCCAAAATAGTTCACAACAAAAAGTGGTTGTGACTCTGGTTTTGAAAATCATATAGAGTTGCCACCTAATTTATTAGAAAAAATTTTAAAAACCCTATTTGTAATGTAAAACACTTTCTTCATCTTTTAAAATTAAGATTCTAGGTAAAGATTCTGGTTACTCATGGAGAAGGTGTTAAGCACCACTCAGAGACTCTAAAAATTGTCCTTAAACTTGGTTTTAGAAAAAAACAATTCAAAATTATTTGTTTATATTTATTATTTTATCTACTTTACAGAAAAATAAGAGAATTAATTTTATGAAAATGGGTAAAATAATTATTTAAAAATGTAGCTAAAATATATGCTTTATGGCGTGGAGGTAATGCATTTGTGAGAAATAGTTTGTCGAAACGTAGAGTGATTTTAATTATGGTATAGAGATAATGCATATATATACATGTAATAAATATTAAACAATAGTGCGATATATTTGTATATAATATATAAAATAGAAGATATACCTTATGACCTTGCTTTCAGAAGAAAATGAGTTGGGCCACTATAACTTGAGCCCTAATAGAAGTATTTGCTATAAGCTTGGAAGAATTGATTCTGCTTAACGTTAGGATCCAAAATATGATTTCTGAAAATACAAATATTTATTTGGTATATTAACAACAAAAAAAAAATACCCAGTGTATTCCCACAACGTTGGGTTTGAGAAGGGTAAAGTGTATGCAATCCATACCACTACCTCATATGAATTTGATAGGCTACATCTGATAGACCCCAGACTTATAAAAATAATGGTATAACAAGAAGAAAACATAACAACAAACAAGAAAACCGGGTAAACCACCACTAGATAATAAAAGAAACAAGACACTCTTAGAGTAATACTATGAAATATCTATCTGAAATCACAAACATCACAAATACACCACGAACCAAAACTACAAGTCGACAAAACTTCTACTCACTAACCCTTTACCCTAATCTGCATCCTCCATACCTTCCTATCAAGGTTAATGTCCTTTGTAAGCTATAACTGCTCTATGTCATGCCTAATCACTTTCCTTTAGTATTTCTTCAGCCTGCCTCTTCCCTTTTGAAACTATCCATAGTGAGCCTCTCATAACTTCATACTGGGGCATCCATGCACCACCTCTTCACATACCAAACCATCACAACCTTATATCCCGCATTTTGTCTTCTACTGAAGCCACTTCAACCTTCTCTCAACTAATCTCATTTCCAACACTATCCCTCCTAGTAAGTCTGCACATCCATCACAACATCCTCATCTCTGCCACATTCAACTTCTTAGATATGGGAGTTCTTAACTATCCAACACACCGCTCCATACAACATAGTCAATCAGATACCACTTTGTAGATCTTACCTTTAAGCGTAAGAGGCACCTTTTTATAATACAAGAATTCCAAAATTTATCCTATATATCAACCACCCTACACCAATATGGTTCATGAAGTCCTCATCAATCTCTTTATTTCCCTAATTCATAGACCTAAGATACTTGAAAGTATCTCTCTTCCAAATGGCCTAAGAATCTAGCTTCACTACCATGTTAGCCTCATATGTCAAATAACTGAACTTACACTCTAATTATTCTCTCTTAGTCATACTCAACCTAAACCCTTTAGACTCTAGGTTTTGTATCTAAGCAACCCCACTTAATCCTAGGTTGATCCTCTTTAGCCCTCTTCTTTCTATGTTGCTTGATTTCCAATTCCATTACTAAAAGCTTATGTTGGGTCATAGTATTCTTGCTAGATGACCTTAGAGTCTTTACATAATTCTCTAACGCACTTCTTAAGGAGAAAAAGAACTATTCGAGTCTTGGCCACCAAAACTATAAAAGGTAATAAGGTGCTTCTCCTTGTTTGGGAAGGTCCAATTCTATACCACCAAACAAAAGGTCCTAGCACAATCCAAAAGTAAGGATTCTCCTTCATTCCTTTACCAAAAATTAATACCTCTCAATAATGACCCGATATTCCCATTGAAATCACCTCCAACAAAATGCTTCTCGATGCTCAAAATAACTCTCAACACCTTATGTAAAATCTCCCAAAAAATCTTCTTCTCTACCTTATCCAAGCCCACTTGTGGAGCATAAGCACTAATAACATTCCACATAGACTCTTTAATGACCAACCGAATCAACTAAATCTAATGTTGACCCACTTAACCACCATAGCCTACCTTCTAAGTCTTCATCTACTAAGATACCTACCCCAATCCAATGCCTCACTTTACTATAATACCGCATTTTATACACATACATATCCTTCACCTTAGCCTAACCCATTTGGTCTTCTGTACATATATACTAATACTCCTTTTCTTAAGAATCTTCACGAGCTCTATGGATTTACCTTGAAGAGTTCTTATGTTCTAAGACCCAACTCTAAACCTATAGGCTCTTTATAACACTTAACCCTACTACACTTTACACCCAACCCTAAGATAGACCTTAACCCCAACCTCAACCTTACCTAGGACTCTACTATAAACCCTAACCCCAATATATGACATGACCCTAGTCTACCATCAACCACTGAATCCACTACTCAATTAGAGAAGAAAATAAGAAGGCATATGAATAGTTGAGTCTAAAATACAAGTAGGCAAGGCTTAAAAAAATAGTGGTTTACAGTAAATGAAATAAATAACGAAGTGTGCAGCTGTGTAAGCTATATACTAAAGAAACAAATAGAAATCAATAAGAAAGAATCAAGAATCAGCAACCTATGCCAAAAGCACTAAAACAACTATATTATGATGCCAGTTTTGAAAAATACATGAGGAACAACGAAAGGAATTAACCAAAACATCAATAATAACCCAACAGCTAGAAACCAATATGACTAAAAATAATAATAAAATTCACCACAAACTAGAATAAAAATAGTAATGGCACTTGAAAAAGGCAACACCAAAAGATATGCGTGTCTTCATTAGCCCTCAATATCCTATTCTTCATTTTTGTACTTTCTCTGTATTTAGAGCTTTCCTACAGCTACCCCAAGTAATTTATGTTGAAACGTAAGGTGGTTGCACCACACTATGAAAGACCAGGTCCCTCAGAGTAAGGCATAAGAAATAAAATAGTAAAGCACTGAGAAACTAAAATACCTTGTAAGAATGTAAAGAAAGCAATGATTTAATGTGGTAACCTTCTTCTGCAAGGGAGGAAAAACCATGGCTTGCCCTCAAAAGCGCTCAATAATCAAATATAATGAAACTCTTCATTATAGACTCGATTTGAACCTAACTCTAACCTAAATAGTTTGTAATAACTCTATTACAAACATACCTTGAAAACTCTGCCAAGAACTCACCTTGATATTGATTAACTCTAACCAATATCAAACTCAGGTAACTCTACCTAAGCACTCTTAAGAACTCAAAGAAAGCATTACTCTTATAACACGAGTAATTCAATTACAGACCATGACTTGACTCAAGAACATTCACTTTTTCAGTACATACATAAATTAAGAACTTAAGCAATACTGCAAAGTTCTTCTATATTCTGATTTGCAAAAACTCACCAATTGAGAAACATTCTTTTCTATTTATAGTAGAATATGAATAGGCAAAAATCTTACTAGGCCAGGTGTCCTTTCTGGTACTCATCTCACCTGCACAAGTTGTTACACTAGAAGACAAAATTGTGCAGGCCATGTAATAGCTGTATATTTCCATAAAGACCCAGGGACCTGGTCCCTTGTTTTCAGCTGATCATCATTAAAACAAAATATAGCAATTTTTCTCTTATTTGATGATGAAAAATAATAGAACTTGACCAAAGAACTTGGAGCATCAAATTCATTCACCTTGCTCAATCAGAGTGATTACCACTAATGTCAGTGAATGTTCCCCTATAACTATGCACCTTGCTTTTCTCAATCAACATATCATGCAACTTAGGGGCCTAGGCCCTTGTTGTAAATTGACATTAAGATTCATTCACTATATTTTAATGTCCCTTCTATCAATATACTTGAACTCATTAATGTTCATTCAGTTCATTGTTCCACCTATCATATGCACCATACTTCCTCTATAATATACCATCATGCTTCACAAGCATTCTTTCCTCTGTCAATAGGCTATTCAACACATATGCCTTCATCTAAATTTTAATACCTACACAATACATAATCTGTATTTCAATACTTACATAGCGGTACATAGTACATGGTCCCTACCATACGAATTCAGTATTACCCCTTTTAGCATCATTGAAAAGTGATAACAGTTTACCAAGAGTAAAAATAGGCATAAGTTAGTTAACTCATTACCACTGGGAAAACACTAACCTGAAGAACAACTTTAAAGATAAAGAAAAGTCAGAGGATACATACAAAAAAGTATTCATTCATTAATAAGTAAGACCAATACCAGTATAGTCATACCAAAATAAACCTAAAACAACTATCTTCAAAATCCACACTAAAAACCAGAACTTAAAATAGAAACAGGGATGACACAGTGTCACATGGATAATAGGAATTAAGTAGAGGGGGATTAGGGTAGAAGGATTTCAGCAACAACTCTATTCTAGAACTCTCTACAGTGTGAGCATTCAATAATTGCTTAGTGAGGTTTCTAACTTCTGCATTTAGACCTTGAACCTCCTAAGTGAGTTCTGTAACCTTTTTTTGGAGCTTTGCATTTTGTGCTTCAAGTTCATCAATAGTACCTGGTTTCTCTAAGGATAACTTATGATTCTCCATCTTTAAGTTCATTATTTCAATATCTATTATAGCTAACTTAATCCTTATTTCCTCTATTTCCTTGCTTAAATTCTCCTTAACTTTCAACAATTCTGATACCTGGGACATTGTTCTAGTTTTCCTTTAACGTACTCATTTTCAACTTAGGTAGTTAGAGTAAACATTTTTTTTGTTCTTGGAGTTGCCTTTGCACAAACTACCCCAAATTAATCATACACCCTACTCAAGAAGTATCCATAAGGCATACCATGCCTTCTAACCTTTTTATAGATTACTTTATAGATATGTTAAATCATTAGGATAGGAAGATTTATCAGCTCATACTTGCTTATACATTCCATTATATATAGGTCTATACTAGAGATAATTATTCTTTTCTTAGTTCTTGGTAGCACTATGTTGTTGATAAATTCAAATACTAATTTGAATTCTCCCTTGAGATACTTCTTTCTTACTCCAGCCATAGAAGTTCTTCCTACCTTTGAGGCATCAATCAAATATTTAGTTGAGGGCTGTTGCATTAAAACTGTCCTCACACCTATAATGGGAATATACATAATCTTCCCAAGAGTTTCTTCATCCAAATAAATTTTATTTCCTTGCACCATTACAGTCAGGTTTTCTCCATCTTCAAAAAATTTGATAGTGTAGAAAAATTGTCTTACTTTGTCTTTATATACAAAGGGAACTGGTCCCTCTATAAGATGTATCTACCCTTAATGTTGCACATACTCTAACACGTCAGCCATTCTAGATTTTTTCAAGAATCTTGGGATCAAATGCAATTCCAGTCAACACCTTTTGAGACTTCAACATTTCATTTCTCTCTTCTATAGATACTAACTTTCATTTCTCATCTTTCTTTCATTTTTAGAACCACAGTTTGGTTCCTCATCTACTACTTTTCTCTTCTTGGGATTGGGTCCGTTAGAGACTTTACTTTTCTTTTGAACTGCAATGTGTTTTTGTTAACCCAATAGAGCTTTCAAATTTTAAAGCGGAGGACCTAGTCCTTTTTTTCATAGACTTCTTTACTTTTCTTTTTAGTTGAAACAACAAGATCAACATCCTCGCCCTATACAACATCCACAACTTCTATGTTTTCATCCTCTACAATACTAACTTTCTTAAGTCTCCTTATTCTAGGAGTAGAACATTTGCTAGCCTTCATAACATCCCCTATGAATTTTTTCTCAGAACTCCTAGTAGAGTAGCTCTAATAACTTTCATACTAGATTCCATCACTTTGTCCTTTCCCTTACTGCCTCTCTAATTCTAAACTGACCACCTTATAGATAATTCCTCATCATCTACTTTATTCTCCTTATTTAGAATTGCACAAACTCTTCTTTCTTTGAAAGATCATCATTTTCACTTACTATATGTTTTTCCACACCAAGAGGATCACTTGGAAGTAGAAGTAATTTTTTAGTTACCCAATTCACACTACTGAAAAGATCAGATCTTTTTACAAGTTTTTTTTTATTGCACAATTGAGCAAAAATAGGGTTAGACTCAGAAAGTAGGGGAACTAGGTACTCCAAGTGATTTAGAAATTTTTGGCAATTTTGGTTCTTTTTAGGATGGACGAATTTTAAGTTGAGAGACTTCAATATCGATAGGTGATTTGTATACCTGATTTAGATCCATTACCATGGTAGACTTAGCAGGGGTTTCCATGGTACTTGGGATTTCTTCTAAAATGGGATCATTTGGGGTTTCGGAATTTCAAGAAAAGACGTGGGGGGTAAAACACTCTATGGATCGTGAGGAAGATTAGAAGAAATATCCTATACTATTTTAGACACAGAAGAATAAACATGTTTAATTTTAGGAGTTTAAGATGAGAAAGGTGATGCTTGATGAATTTTTTATTCTTTAATAGGGTTTGAGGGATAGAACTTTTAGTTATTTGGAAGCTTTTTATGAGAGAGTGAATAGGAGAGATTTGATTATGAGAGAGTGAGTGAATTAGAGATGATGAACTAATTTGGGAGAGAACAAATTAAGAGAGATTTAATTTGTATTTAAAAAAAGTAACTTTTGTCATTTAGATGGCTTTTGAATGAAATAACATGTCTAGTGCTAATTGGTGCAACACTTCAATCATTGGAGAATAATTATCTTTTACTTAGAGAAGACAAGACAAGTGGCCTTTTAGATAGAACTGGATAAATTTATGAAGTACTCAGTTTTGGCTCTAACTTGAGAGATGGGACCAGGTCCCTCTCTTTCTGGAGTGAATCCTCAAATTTGTGTCTGCTTTACTATTGTAACACCCCAAATTTGGTACCCGGAATGCTACATGGTGCTTATGACCCCGAAGGACCACAAGCTAACCTATGACTGATATCTATACCTATATACTGCATAATATACTGAATAATGCAGAAATATGAACTTAAAGGCCATAAGGTTCACATAACCGAAGTAAAACATAACAACTAAATAGGGTATGAAAAACCCAAAACAATAGGAATAACTGCCTGAACATAATAGTCTGGAAAGCCTCTAACTGACAAAACTGTCTGAGTAAGGAGTTGATGGGACATGTCCCCAACTAACTCCAACTAATAAACTACTTAATGAGATAATATAGAAATAATCATGTCCCCGAAGGATGAGGACTCACTGCTAACTCTGACTGCTAATATCTGGAATCTACTGATGTTCTGGAGTTTGTGTCTCTGAACCTATGGTATTAGACACCATAGCGCAAATGCATCAGTACTTTGAATGCACTAGTATGCATGTGAGGTAGGCTGAATGCATGGGGTTCATATGCATGAACAATACTGGCTAACTGACTAATATAAAAATGAGAATACATGCATGCATACATAGTAACTATATCTGAAATCGTGATAACATGAGTATGCTGATGACTAACATGACTAATGACTATATTCTGATAACTGATAACATAAGTGACTGATCTGACAGTCCAGAATCTAATGGAACTAGCTAAATTTCATACGGTATCTAAGTTGGCTGTATCTGACAGTCCTGAATTCTGAAAAACTATTTGAGTTCTTATACTGAGACTGATACTGAGACTGTGGGAGGTAGTCATCAATTGACATGCCCTAAATGATGCATTATAGCTGAATTGGGTCCAATCTATTCCTTGATTAAAAGGGTTCAATATCGTGCCACTGGTAAGGACAACATGTGAGTGGCCCTAATATAATAAATAACTCTAGTGAGAATGGTGGGAACCTTCATTTATCAGGATAAGCCACCTCATCTACCCTCATATAGCAGGATATGATGTCTCAACCTATGCTGGCTACATAGTTCTAGAATGCAAGAATTGCTTCTAAGAATCACACCCTCATATAAAAGATGAGTTCTTATCCTTAGGTTCACTCGGTGCTAATTTCTACTCCCATCTAAATAGACACTTTGCATAATTTACTGAACTGAACATGGACTGAGTTACTGACTTCTGTTCACTGACAAAATACTACTGATATCTAACAACTAATTGAGTTCATGAGATCATAGAGATTTCCTGAGTCATAAGACTGTCTGAAATCTAAGGATCATAGCTTGACTGAGAGTATCGTGGAAACGTGACATGGCTCTAGGCACACAACTAATATTTTAGGTACAAGTATCCTTAGGATTCGTTAGAAGGAACTGACAAAGCATGACCCACTTGAACACATCACTAACATCATAATCCATAATATATTTATTGAAGCATTTCATGAAACATGTGATCTGCATAAACTTGTAGACACATTAGAATTTCATGATATCATGCTAGTTGGGAATTTTCCTTCATCTAGGCATTTAAACAAACACATGGTAGGCATAGTATCTGTAAACAACATTATACAACAATTAAACATCATGATTCAATTCTAATTTCATTATTCAAGGGTTTAATCATAGGTTTACATGAATCTACCTCTATACTAATCAAATCTACATAAAATTTATTCCCCAACATGGAATAGAATTCAATTACTCATTATCAACATGAACAAGAGCAGCCCAATCTTGAAATTCATAAAGGAAATCCATAAACTTAAACTTTGAAAAGAGATTCTTGGGCTTCATGGACGGAAGAAGTCCATGATTGAATACTGTGCATACCTGGGTTGAGTTTCTTAAAGTTCCTGAACTTGAAAAATTTAAATCTCTTAGTACTTGAAGAAGATTTGGATTTTGTTCTTGGAGATTAATTTTAGAGAGAAAACCCTATTTTTGTTGTTGCAGAAGAATAATGAATTTCTGAGCTTTGGTCGGATATAATTAGGTATATAAATGGGTGGTAAAAGACCAAAAAGCCCCTTTTATAACGGCTTTAGTTTGCTGAATCAACAAATATGATGGATCGTACGATGGTCCGTCACTAGGGCAACGGTCATCATTTTGACCATCATACGTAGACCAAGAAAAGGGCTTACTGCCTAAGTAACGATGGCCTGGGCGACGGTCCATCGTAGGTTCAACAATTTGTCAACCTGCTTATCGTACCTTATCCAGAAGGTGGCCTCACTTTTTCCCTTACGACGGTCATTGGGGACGGTCCATCGCTAGTCCAACGGTCCGTCGGCCTCACCGTCGTACCTGGGCAATTTTTACTACCTTTTGTATTTTGGCCATAACTTTCTCCTCCGATGTCAGATTTTGATGAAATTGGTATGATTCGAAAGTAAATTCAATTTTCCACATGACAAAAAATGAAAATCTTAAAAATTCCACATGTACAAAAGTGGATTCATCTTTTAAAGAAACCTTCTAATATTTTTGGGACAAATTTCAAGCTAGGAAAAAATATAGGGTATTACAATATCTCCCCCTTGAGAACATTCATCCTCGAACGAGACTCCATGAGGGGAAAGAATAACCAACATACATACTGAACATAAATACAAAAACATGATCTCATGACTGACATGACTGATAACTGAACATACATACTGAACATGCATATCTGATGTGTGTGTAACTAATTAATGAATGCATGACTGGGTGTTTTGATGAGCTAAGTTTCTCACAATGAGAATGCATGTCTGATGTATAATTATATAACTGAGCTGATACATAAATTCCTGATTGAATATGCAATGGTATTTAATACCATGTTTGTGATAAACACTGAACATGAAACTAGGTAAACTTAAGGAGAACTGTTACCTTGAGCATAATCTGAGTTGGCGGAGAAGAGGTGAGGATACTTGGTATGCATGTCTGCTTCTGTTTCCCAAGTAGCTCCTTCGATAGACTAATTTTGCCAAAGAACTTTAACTAGAGGGACTTCTTTGTTCCTTAGTCTATGAGTCTGATAGTCTAGGATTTCAACTAGAATATCTTCATAAGAGAGGCTGTTCTGAACATCGACGCTCTGAATAGGGACTACAACTGCTGGGTCACCTATACATTTCTTGAGCAAAGAGACATGGAAGACTGGATGAACTAAGGCTAGATTTGAAGTCAATTCGAGCTCATAAGCTACCTTGCCAAAGTGACTGATAATCTTGAAGGGACCGACATATCGGGGACTGAGCTTTCCTTTCTTGCCGAACCTCTTCACTCCTATCATGGGAGAGATCTTTAAATAGACATAGTCACCAATCTCGAACTTGAAATCTTTTCTGCAAACATCTGTATAAGACTTTTATAAGCTTTGAGCAGCTCAGAGTCCTTCTCTGATCAACTGGACTTTCTCTAAGGCATCGAATACCAAGTTAGGCCCTATAATTGAGGCCTCACTAACTTTGAACCAACTAATTAGAGATCTACATATCCTACCGTAGAGAGCTTCGAATGGAGCCATGTGAATACTGGAATGATAGCTGTTGTTGTATACAAATTCAATCAAAGGCAAGTGGTCATCCTAACTACCTTTGAAATCAATTGTACACTCCCTTAGCATATCTTTTAAATTCTGAATAGTCCTTTCTGCTTGACCATCTTTCTGAGGATAGAAGGCTGTACTAAGATGAACTTGGGTATCAAGACCCTTTTGGAATGCTTTCCAGAAATAAGAGGTGAAATGGGTATCTCTGTCTGAGATAATACATAGTAAAACACCGTACAATCTGATCAACTCCCTAATGTAGAGTTTGGCATAATCCTCGGCTGAATAAGAGGTATGGACTGGAAGAAAATGAGCTGATTTGGTTATCCTATCTACGATGACCCAAACCAAATCATGTTGACGATGAGTTCAAGGTAAACCTATCACTAAGTCCATGTTCACTTCTTCCCACTTCTAAGTAGGAATACCGAACTCCTGCATAACCCACTAGGCTTCTGATGCTCTATCTTAACCTGCTGACATGTACAGAACTTAGCTACAAACTCTAAAACGTCTCTCTTCATCCCACTCTAGCAATATATTTCTCACAAATTGCGGTACATCTTTGTGGCCCCTGGATGAATAGAGTAGCGCACACCATGCGCTTCTGCAAGAATTCACTTCCTTAAGTCATCTACAGCTGGAACACACAGATGACCCTGATAACACAAAACACCATCTCCACCTTGGGAGAAAACCTCTACTTTCTGATCTTTGACTGACTCTTTTAACTTGACAAGGTTAGGATCCCTATCTTGCTTTTCTTTCACCTCAGAAACTAGAGATGATTCTGAACTACTCTAAACCCATATATCACCCTCCTCTATATCGAATAAGAGAATGCTTAGTCTTGTAAGCTAATGGACTTCTTGGGCTAGCTTCTTCTTTACTATCCTCAACATGATCAACACTATCCATAGATAGTCTACTGAGAGAGATGGCGACTATGTTAGCCTTGCCCGAATGATAAAGGACGCCCATCTCATAATCTTTCAACCACTCTAACCACCTTCTCTGACCAAGATTAAGATCTTTCTGAGAAAAAACATACTGAAAGATCTTATGATCCGTGAACACATCTACATGAACACCTTATAGATGATGCCTCCAAATCTTCAAGGAAAATACTACGGTGGCTAACTCAAGATCATGAGTAGGATAATTCTTCTCATGGGGTTTAAGCTGTTTGGAGGTGTAGGCTATGACCTTACCATGCCGCATGAGGACACAACCCAAACCTACTCTTGATGCATCACAATACACTATGAAATCATCTGAACCATCTGGAAGAGCTAGAGCTAGAGCTGAGGTAAGTTAAGTTTTCAACTCCTGAAAACTCTTCTTACAAGGATCTGACCACTGAAAATTGACTTTCTTTTAAGTCAATATAGACATAGGGGATGCAATAGAGGAGAATCCCTTAACAAATAGTCTATAATAGCCTGCCAAATCCAGGAAACTCCTGATATCTGATGGAGAGACAGGTGAGGCCAGTTTCTTACTACTTCAGTTTTTTGAGGATCTACTCGAACGCCATCATCAGAAATGATATGGCCAAGGAATGCTACTGACCTTAACCAAAATTTGCACTATCTAAATTTGGCAAATAGCTGATGATCTCTGAGAGTCTGAAGTACTATTTTGAGATGGTCTACATGATCTCGCTCACTGCGAGAATAGACCAGAGTATCATCTATGAAAACTATGATGAACATGTCCATGTACTGCTTGAACACATAGTTCATCAAGTCCATAAAAGCTATCGGGGAATTACTGAGACGAAAGGACATAACTAGGAATTCAAAAGGACCATATCGAGTACGAAAAGCTATTTTTGAAATGTCACATTCTTTGACTCTGAGCTGATAATAGCTGGATCTAAGG
This sequence comes from Capsicum annuum, assembly GCF_002878395.1. Taxonomy (NCBI): domain Eukaryota; kingdom Viridiplantae; phylum Streptophyta; class Magnoliopsida; order Solanales; family Solanaceae; genus Capsicum; species Capsicum annuum. The sequence continues at coordinate 128,990,401 of NC_061120.1, forward strand.
TCTATCTTAGAGAAATAACTAGCATCCTAAAGTTGGTCAAACAAGTCATCAATTCTGGGAAGAGGATACTTGTTCGTGACTGTGACCTTATTAAGTTGACGGTAGTCTATACACATTCTGAGAGAACCATCTTTCTTGCGCACGAATAATAGTGGAGTGCCACAAGGGGACACACTAGGCCTGATGAATCCCTTATCTAAGAGATCTTTCAACTGTTCTTTCAGTTCTCTGAGTTTTACTAGTGCCATTCTGTATGGCGGAATAGATATAGGCTGAGTGTCTAGAAGAAGATCAATGCCAAAGTCTATTTTCCTTTCGAAGGAATTCCTGGAAGATCTTCAGGAAAGACATCTAAATATTCATTCATGACTGGGACTGATTCATGATTGGGAATCCTTAACTCAAAAAAAATGATAGACACATCCTTTAGATATCATTTTCCATGCCCGATGGTAGGAAACAAGCTGACCTCTGAAAATGGATACACTACCCTTCCACTCTAGGATGGGTTCATTCAAAAATTAAAAATGAACTATTCTATTTCTACAGTCGACTGTGGAATAGCAGGAATAAAGATAATCTATGCTGAGAATGACATCAAAATTAGTTATCTCTAATTTGACTAAGTTTGCTGAAGTGACTTTCTGAGATATCTTAATCGGGTAGTTCCTGTATACCCACCGGGCTATGATGGTTTTATCTACTGGGATAGAGACTTAAAAGAGCTCTGCTAGAATTTTGGTTCTGATGTCGAAATCGACTGCTATATAAGGAGTGATAAATGACAAAGAAGCTCCTGGGTTTAGCAAAGCGTAAATATGCACATAAAAGATCTGTAACATACCGGTAACCACATCAGGAGAATTTTTCTGATCCTATTGGAACTGAAGAGCATAGAGATAATTTGGGCATTGCCCACTAGTAGCACTGGAGATGGCACTCTGCTGATTTGGGTAACCGTACTGAGATAAGGAGCGATTCTATTAACCCTAAAGACCTGGCTAAGGACAGTATCTGACTCTGTGGCTTGGCTTGCCACATCCAAATAAATACCACTGCCATCTCTGCAAATACCCTGATGTTATTTGCCATAAGTATGGAAAAGAGGATAGGTGCGGGCACTGCTAACACTGCCCTGGGACTTAGAGCATGGATCTCTATCTTTATTAGCCTATCAGAACTTAGAAACTGGAGCACTGGCTGAAGAAGGAGATGGAACTGATGACTTAGAAAAAAATTGAAAATGATTCCCTCCTTCTGACTTAGGCTGAGCAAAGTTAAAACTACCTATCTTCGTTCTTTTATTCTGCTCTCCCTCATCTTAATTTTTTTCTCCTCTATCTACTGAGCATGAGTGATAATCCTGGATAACGTCATGTCACTATTCAGTATGGTGGATCTACACTTATTAACCACGCTATCATTTACCCTTGAAACAAACTTACTCATCCTTGCCCTGCTATCTGTAACCACAAGAGGGGCATACCTGGATAATTGAGTAAACTTAAAAGAATAGTCTTTCATTGTCATATTGCTGTGCTTGAGGTTAATGAATTCTAGCACCTTAGCTTCTCTAAGATCTAGGGGAAAGAATCTATCAAGGAACACTAAAGCAAACTCCTCCCACTTAATAGACCCTGCATCATCTGCCCTCTCTAAGTTCTACTGCTTGAACCAAGTATGAGCCATATCCTGCAATTGATATGTAGCTAGCTCAGCACTTTCACTAGACGTAACCCCTATTATGTCTGTAACCTTCTGCACCTAATCTAGGAATTCTTGAGGGCCCTCATCTATCTTAAACCTAAGAAAGGATAGAGGATTCATTCGGGTGAAGTCCTAAATCTTGGCTGCTGCTGAATTGGCCACTGGGTTGGCCAGAATGACAGCTGGTCATTCATTCTGAGTAGCAACTGATTGAGCAAGAGTAGTGAATCCTGCCCTGAACTTCGCATGAGAAACATGTTTGTCCAAGGGATCTTCTTAGACAGGATAGGTTCTTTTCTTAGAAGGCATATTCTGAAATAAGGAGAAGAAATGGATTAGACTGAGAGATTAGATTGAGATTATGCTCACTGGTATGACATAAATACTGAAAGAAGAGAAACTGTTCCTAAAACATCTTATAGCCTCCTGTACATAAATGTGGCACGCAACACACACATGTATAAAACTTTATTAGATGCGGCTTTTAGACTTCCTACGACTTTATTGAACCTTACACTCTGATACCAAGTTTGTAACTCCCCAAATCTGGTACTCAGAATGCTACACGATGCTCATGACCCTGAAGGACCACAAACTAACCCATGACTGATATCCGTACCTATATACTGCATAATATACTAAATAATTTGAAAACATGAACTGAAAGGCCATAAGGTTCACATAACTGAAGTAAAACATAACATCTAAATGGGGTATGAAAAATCCAAAACAACTAGAATAACTACCTAAACATAATAGTCTGGAAAAACTCTAACTAACTGAATGTCTAAGTAAGAAGTTGATGGGACATGTCCCCAACTAAATCTAACTAATAAACTAATTAATGAGATAATACAGAAATAATCATGTCCTCAAATGATGAGGATACACTGCTAACTTTGACTCCTGATATCTAGAATCTACTGATGCTTTGGAGTTCGTGTCTCTGAACCTATGGTATAAGACACCATAGCGCAAATACATCAGTACTTTGAATACACTGGTATGCATGAGAGGTAGGTTGAATGCATGGTGTTCATATGCATAAACAATACTGGCTAACTAACAAATATGAACGTGACATATATGTATGCATACATAGTAATGATATCTGAAATTGTTATAACATGAGTATGCTGATGACTAACATGAATAATGACTGAATTCTAATAACTAATAACATGAGTGACTGTATCTGACAGTCCTAAATCTTATGGAACTAGCTGAGTTCCGTACTATATTTGAGTTGGCTGTATCTGACAGTCCTAAATTCCGAAGAACTATTTGAGTTCTTATACTGAGACTGCTACTGAGACTATGGGAGGTATTCATCAACTGGCATACCCCAAATGATGCATTATAGCTGAATTGGGGTCCAATCTATTCTCTGATTGGAAGGGTGTCAATACCGTGCCACTGGTAAGGACAACGTGTGAGTGACCCTAATATAATAGATAACTCTAGTGAGAACGATGGGAACCCTCATTTAGTAGGATAAGCCATCTCATCTACCCTCATATAGCAGGATATGATGTCTCAACCTATGTTGGCTACATAGTTCTAGAATGCAAGGATTGCTTCTAAGAATCACACCCTCATATAAGAGATGAGTTCGCATCCTTGGGTTCACTCGGTGCTAATTTCTACTCCCATCTGAATAGACACTTTGCATAATTTACTGAATTGAACATGGACTGAGTTACTGACTTCTGTTCACTGACAAAATACTACTGATATCTGACAACTAATTGAGTTCATGAGATCATAGAGATTTCTTGAGTCAAAAGACTGTCTGAAATCTAAGGATCATAGCTTGACTAAGAGTATTGTGGAAACATGACATGGCTCTAGGAACATAACTAATATTTTAGGTACAAGTACCCCTAGGATTCGTTAGAAGGAACTGACAAAGCATGACCTACTTGAACAATCACTAACATCATAATCCATAATACATTTATTAAAGCATTTCATGAAATATGTGATCTACATAAACTTGTACACACATTAGAATTTCAAGATATCATGCTAGTTGGGAATTTTCATTCATCTAGGCATTTAAACAAACACATGGTAGGCATAGTATCTGTAAACAATATTATACAACAATTAAACATCATATGATTCAATTCTAATTTCATCGTTCAAGGGTTTAATCATAGGTTTACATAAATCTACCTCTATACTAATCAAATCCACATAAAATTTATTCTCTAACATGGAATAAAATTCAATTACTCATTATCAACATAAATAAGAGCAGCCCAATCTTGAAATTCATTAAGGAAATCCATAAACTTAAACTTTGAAAAGATATTCTTGGGCTTCATGGACGGAAGAAGTCCATGATTGAATACTGTGCATACCTGGGTTGAGTTTCTTGAAGTTCCTGAACTTGAAAAATTTAAATCTCTTAGTACTTGAAGAATATTTGGATTTTGTTCTTGGAGATTAACGTTAGAGAGAAAACCCTATTTTTGTTGTTGTAGAAGAATAATGAATTTCTGAGCTTTGGTCGGATATAAATGGGTATATAAAAGGGTGGTAAAAAACCAAAAAGCCCCTTTTAAAATGGCTTTAATTTGATGAATTGGGACCTGTGATGGCTCGTGCGATGGTCCATTGCTAGGGTGATGGTCCATCATTTCGACCGTCATACGTAGACCAAGAAAAGGGCTTACTGCCTAAGTAGTGATGGATTGGGTGATGGTCCATCGCAAGTTCAATGGTTCTTCGACCTGCCCATCGAAACTTATCCAAAAGGTGGACTCACTATTTTCATCGCTAGTCCGACGTTCCGTCGGCCTTACCGTCGCACCTGGGCAGTTTTTACTGCTTTTTATATTTTGGCCATAACTTTCTCCTCCGATGTTGGATTTTGATGAAATTGGTATCGTTGGAAAGATAATTCTATTTTCCACATGACAAAGAGTGAAAAGATTAAAAATACCATATGTACAAAAGTGGATTCATCTTTTAAATAAAGCTTTTAACATTCTTGGGACAAATTTCAAGCTAGGAAAAAGTACAAAGTATTACAACTATTCTCTTTGAAAGTTATTTCTATAGGTGTATACCTACAAAATAGTATTGAGCTTGTCCAATATGCACCTACTTTACCTAGGATACTTATCTCCTGATCATACCTAATTTTATGGAGAGAAATGATTCATCTAGTAGGTCAGGTTAGTTGATCAACTCCAGCCCCAACTTGTTTGTTTTATTATACCACTTTAGTCAAAAAATTATACTGTCAACAGGTCTGGGGACCAGGTCTCATACTTAAATTCTTTCAAAATATTAAAGCTCCTCCTTCATTGCTTTAATCCAGTCAATATTTTTCTGATCTTCTTTCACATTTATGAGCTCAATTTCACGCAAGAAAGTTGAGAATGTAATGAAATTCCTAGTTTGATCTATTATTTGGAATCTAGTCTTCTGAGATGAAGTCGTATTATCAGGGGGTGAGAAGATCTGTGCCTTCAGTTTGATATTTTGAGATGAGTTTCACAGCGACTAGGTCCTTGAAGAGTTTTACTAGACTCTTTTTATTATTCTTCAACTGGAGTTGGGTTCTGCGACTATGATCCTGGATCATCATCACTTTCATCATACTTATCTACATCATTTAGTCCTTAATCACCTTTCAGCAATGTCATCCCTTTGAATAGGAATGAGTTCTTCAAATTTTGAATCATCATCATCACATGGATTTACCATCTTTCTTGACTCATCAAGGACCACATGCACATTCTTTTCACCATACAGAGTTCCTTTTTGTTGAAAACTCTGTATGCTTTACTTATTGATGAGTGAGGTACTATCAATCAACATAGTCCTAACAATCTCTATGGGGATCCTTATTTCTTCTTTCATCAACTCTATTTTGTTGAGGAGTCCTTGGGGTAGAGAAGTTATGAATGATTTTATTTTTAGCTTAAAATCTTTCAACTGAAGAGTTCTTAGATTCAGTTCCATGACCAGATTTGAATTCATCAATCTTATAATTTATCTTCATTTGAACTTGCTTAGCAAAAGTAATCAGAACCTTATAGGTTTCATCCTTAGTTCCCAAGAATCATTGTCCAGGTGAGCCTGAAGTATTCATCTACAATAATAAACACATACTTCTTTCCTCCTCTACTTTGGACTTTAACAGGTTCACATAGATCCACATGCAACATCTCAAGGGTCTAGAAGTACTCACCTACTTGTTCAACTTAAAGGAAGACTTTGTGTGTTTCCCCCTTAACATAGGTATTACAAACCTTGTTGTCTAGAAATTTTAGCTTTGGCGTGCCATGAACCAGGTCCTTTGAAATCAACTTGTTCAGCAAAGTAGAACTTACATGTTCCAACCTTCTATATGATAAATTAGTATTCTTCACTTTGAGCACTTAAGCATGTCACTTCACCATCAAATAAGAATTATACTTTATTACCTTTGTTTCAGATTTGAGACACACTTAGAATACTATAATTGAGGCCATTCATATAGTACACATCTTCTATTGCTTTATTCAGAGATCTTCTAGTATTTCTAACACCTTGAATATACCCCTTTTTACCATTTCCAACAAAGATACCTCCACCTTGAAGTGACTTGAGAGAGAAAAAGCACTCAGTCCTCCCTATTATATGGTTTGAACATTCATAATCCATGAACTAGTTTTGACTGCATTCTTCTCCTCCCACCTGCAACCATAGTCATTTTTAAGATTTAAGTATCCACTTGAGTTTGAGTTTCCAGAAGAAAGACAAGGGTGTTATCAAATCCTTCTTGGGCCATCTCAGTAGAGAGTTCTTATTCATATTATTTAAGGGTTTCAAACCCTTAGGATAAGAATTATCATACTGAATGTATGTAGCACTACTCATTTTAGCTTTATGTCAACTTTGATAATTTTTCTTCAAATGTTCATCTCTTCCACAATAAGTACATAAGGGTTTGTGTACCTTCTTTCTACCATCATGAACAACTTTCCCTTTAGACGTAAGAGATTGGGTTTGATACTAATAAATAAACCCTTTACATTATTGATATTCTGACCAGTTAAATTAGAAAGGATTTGAGAGGATATGGTCCATTTGAGTGATTTGTAACTCTAATATCAAATCATGTAACTCCCACCTAAGCACTCTCAAGAATATAAAGAAAGTATTACTCTTATAACATGAATAATTCCATTACATACTTAAGAACACTCACTCTTTCAGTACATATAGAAATTAAGAACTTTACCAATGTTGCAAAGTTGAGTTTTTGCCTATTTCCCTCTTCCATATTTTGATTTCCAAAAACTCACTTTTTGACAATCATTATTTTCTATTTATAGTGGAATAAGGGTTAGGTCAGAAATTTGATTGGGCAAGGTATCCTAACTGCTATATATCTCATCTCTGTAGTTTGATACACTAGATGACAAAATTGTGTAGGCCAAGTAACAGTTGTATATTTTTATAAAGACCCATGGGCCTAGTCCCTTGTTGTCGGCTTATCATCATTAAAATAAGATATAGAAGTTTATGACTTACTAAGACTGACAGTTCAATTATCTAGTAGTTCGATTAGTTTTTAGAGCATTTCCTTATTTTGGAGCTTCTAAAGTTAACAAATAGACCTAGGCAAAAACCTCATGTAAATGGCCTTGAATGCCATTTATGACTATCTCAATATTTCCAACATGTTGATTTTAGGCTGGGGGACCCTTGGTTCCGGCCACAAAGCTTCCTGACTAATTTTGGGGTATAGCCTGGAATTTGGCTAAAATGAGCCATTGGAATGTGGGATCCAATTTTCATTGAAATGACACAAAATGGAAATTTTAATGACATTGAGTGTAGAATGCCAAACTTGGTAGGTAGAATTATTTATTTTCATTCACAATATTTCAAGTAAATGTCGAGGGCTTGGTCAAGATTTTGAAAATTTGCCAAAAATTATTCTTACATCAGCCTTGGTGCAGGCCTAGGTTCTTCATCTCTATCACGATGAAGAGCCTCACTATCTTGAGGGGATATGATCTTAGTCATTGTGATTACGAGGCTTGAGGGTTTATGATCATGATGATAGAGTTGTCGAGCCAAGACAGTTTGTTCATCACTACCATATGGCTAGGCCACTGTAATCACGATGTTCCCATTGATAACACTTAACTCACTTCCATAATTTAAGGGTGAGGCAGTCGTTGTCAAGTAACCTAATTTGAATTGGGGTCGAATCTCAAGGAGTGAATTATAGACTTCAAACCCTATGGATTCTCAAATTACTAAGAGATTATCGGGAATACTAAAAAAACATTATGTCAAATAAAATAGGGGGATTTGTTTGGAAACTCTTCACAGCAAACTTTAACAATCACTTGGTAAATAAAACTTCTACTTTGAATTCAAGATTTGAGGAGATCTTGGGATTATGTCTACCTAAAGGTAATGCATGTGGGTTGAAGTTTTGGTTCATCATGAAATTTATTTGTTAACTAAAGGATAGGCTAGGTTGAAGATTATTGGAGTCAATCTTTCAACAAAACCACAATGACTTCACCCGTTGGCTCTTTCGAGCACCTAACAAGTGTTCAATTTTTCATAATCACCCAAAACCTCAATCAAGTATCCCTATTTATAGGATGATGCTCTGGACATGATTTACACTCCTAATACACTTATTTCTAAGATTGCAAGGCTCAATTGTCTACCATTGCCTTGTACCCCTATAACCTTTTTTAGAGGATGTTATAGGTTAACTAATGTTAACCTTCATCCCTCTTTCGAGGATGATAAAGGTTTTCTAGAGTTTAGGGTTTTCACCCATCAAACCAATTTGGATATTTGGGGTTTTTACCCATCAAATTGTAACCCATAAGCTCAAGCAATGGTGGAATCAATACTCAACAATTAAAATCCATGCAAGCACAATAATACCCATACATAATTACACTCTAGTCCAACAAAATCCCAACACTAAATTACTTAGCTACTCATAAAGAAAGTAAAAAGAGATATACCATAAGGATTATCCCAAGCATCCATTTGTCACAAACATCATAAGAAATTTAGCCTCCAAAGTTAGTTACACACTTGCCCAATTAGGTTTTCAAGCTTTGTGATTCAAAGATATCTTATGAGGTAAGCTATGCACCAAGAAAAAAAGGGTTTTGCCTATATATGGTTTGGAATTCGTCTATGTAATTTTACAAACCTGCCCTGGGCATATTCCTGCTGATTTGTAATCACGCAACTTTGATTACGTTAGTGTTAGCATGACTGCAGTTGTGTTTTGCAACTGCGTTACACTGACTGTCTTGACTGACCACGACCGTGGCCCGATGACCGTGATAGTGGTAACTGGGGCTGACAGCTTCAGGTTTCCAATTGCACTCTTTTTGCATCCATTTTCTCTCTTTTTGGCTCCATTCCACATATGTTCACTTTCTAAACTGTATACCTACAAAATGTTGACATTAGTGCATTTAAATCATGATCATGTCTTATTTTTTATACTACACATAGTAGTGTGTATACATAGTTAGTGCGACTGAGTGGTAAAATCACCACTCATTAACACCCCCAACTTAGAATCTTGCTTGTCCTCAAGCAACACTATCCTTTACTATGAGACTTTATCCATGAATGCCCCAATTTAGCTCCTAATGCTCATAAAGACTCCAACTTGATTGCTACCATAAAAATATTTTTACACATGGAAAGGAGAATTACAATGACGCCCATCATCATAAAAATGGAATAGCGAGGGATACAATGAACCTTGAGAAGAAACCATGTTACAACTACTAACAATCTAAAAATGACTCATATGTTGACTACAATCATTTTATACCTCCGTTTACCTCATTGTGTGGAAGATGACAAAATCACCCACCTCAAATAGTTCACATGCCTTCTCACAAGAAAGAAAAAATTTACACACTTAGTTACCAATCATGCAACAAGGAATTTTAAGTGAAAGCACTCAATCTCTCAAGAAATTCTCCATGTTAACAAGTACCATGCCATAACTTGCCCCTATTTTAAATCACCACTACAATTACCATACTTGATTAGGAGACACAAAAGGCTTTTTGAGTTTGTACTGTAGGTTTAGGGTAGGGTAGGATATTAGCTTAGTAATATAAGGTTAAACCCTCCTTGAACTTCCACATCATAATCCCTTTTTGGGACATTTTTTTTCCTTTACTAATTTGCCTACTTTGCCACTTTCTTTACTCACATTCTCTTTGCCTCTTTTTCTTCATACTTTGCACGCATTTAGAATTCATGCAGTTTTTTCTTTTAATGGACTATCTCTTCCTTTAAATAAAATGCTTACTTATTTAAGTTTGTAGGCACTTTCTTATGACTTCGTGGCTCAACTACACTTTCTTATTCTTTCAACCACCTCCAACTTAGGGTTTTTTCCTTAATTCATATTCTTAAGTTCAAAGAGGATAGGGTTTAAGAGAGGATGAATAGAAGGCTCATGGCTTATAATGTGTTTTCCAAAGAAAGGTCCAAAGGATCAAAGAAGACGACTATGGGTAACTTCTATGTATTGGTAGTTTTTAGGTTAAAGTGGGCTTCCAAAATCACAAGATGGCCTATGATCATTTTACCAACCAAGCACAATAAAAAATTATCTTTGAAAGACTAATGAGGAAGTTATAGATGGTAACACATGAGATATAGATAATTAAGCTCACACATATGGCATGCGAATGTTGTAAAGAGGGTTCAATTGTTCTACCCACTCAAGAAAAAGATGGAGTATTCACTATTTTTCTAAAGTCAATTTTTAAAGTCATAGAAAGAGAGAAAGTTCTATCACAAGGTTTCTCACGTCCATGCCTTTGAATTTTGAAAAAAATTCAAATGGAGGAGGTTCTTTAATTTAGTATCCGTACGACGTATAATTTACTAATCAATGCAATAACCCAAACAATAGTCTCACATTGTGAGCTATAGTGCGGGTGAACCGCCCATATGGTTACTCAGACTTCAACAATGAGTATAAATGTGGTCCCAAATAATTAATACCACAAGTAATCAGTCTTTCCTTGCATCCATAGTAAAAACCCAATCATGACTCACCCATTAAGATTAAAATAAAGTAATAACTCGAGAACAAAGTACTTAATTCGGGCAAGTTCGGGCATTGTTAGAATGCCCGAATATTATAACTAAAATAAAAATAGGGATCAACTAAAAGAGAAAAAGAGTATGCAGAAATAATACAAGCCTAAATGAAATGAAAAAAGAAACACCTCCAACTGAAAAGGTAGCAGTGTCCCAACTACATTAATAATAAAGGATAAAAAAGAGATAAGGGTGATCCCTGAAACCCCATCAAGGACCTCTATTATTCTTAATTTCTACATCATCACCATTTACCTCGAGATCAAGCATTCCTGCATGCAAAAACTTAAATGAGGGTGTGAGGACATTAGGAAGGGAGTAAGTGGATAAACTAGCTACAATGTCTGTAATTGTGGTTGACTGACCGCGATCAAGGACATTTGGGTAACCGCGAGTGCGCTTAGGACCACGATTGCAGTAATTGAGGGCAGTTCTGCTCCCCTATTTTCTGCTGCTCAGCTTTTCTAATCGATTTTTACCTATTTAATCTTTGTTTAGATTTTAACTTAAATTGCACACTTCCCCCTTTCTAAGCTTATCCCAAGCTTTATATAATGTCATATATGCATGAGTTATTCATATAAAAAAACTAACATCAAAACTACAAAAATATGATAAAAAGGATACGAGCCATCCTTGTGGCATTTATGGTTTGCCTCCCATATAGTGCCTTAGTTATCGTCGTAGAATGACATTGGCATTCAACAATTTGTCAGGGGGTCCTCAAGGCCCCACTTATCAACCTCTCCTTCATCAATTAACCTTTTGGAAACTCTTTCTATCTTTTTCTTCTCTTTGTTGACTTGATTTTGGGATAACCTCTCTTTTGACTGAGTGTTGGGCATCTTTCCTCCCAATTCCTCTTTCAAGTGATCTTCCTTTGATTTTTCACTCACTACATGTATTTCTAAGATTTGATCATTATTTTAGAGGTTGGCGATTGTGCCACTAGTGGAATTTCCCCTAGGTTTAGCATCTACACGTGGAAGATTAGTCCTATTGGATCTCTAATTGTTTGATAGAGGACGAATGGGAGACCACAATTTTAGAGAGTGAAATAAAGTCCTCTTTTAATTCACAGACTATTTTATCTATTCCTTCAACTTATTTAAAATTGTTGCAAGGATATATTCCATTCTACATCTGTCGGCGTCAATAAAGCTTGGCTCTTTGTTAGGAGCTCGATCATGGTGAGACATAAAATGGCAATACTCATGTTCCCTATCTCTCCAAACTCAACTACCAACCCAATTCTTCCAACCTTGATTCCCACCTTGCCTACAATAATTAGGGTGAGAACCCTCCGAATGGTTTGCTAAATACCATATTTCTTCATCTATTTTCCTAGCTTCTTATCTTCATCATGGGGTTTTAATGTTATGGGATTTTCCATTTTCACGGGTGCACCTATGACATGTTTGGCTAGGAGCTCAAGTTGATTCAAGATCTTTTCCATGGTTTCCTCTTGTTCCTCGTCCCACTTTCTTTGTTCTCTACTAACCATGGGTTTGGATGGAGAGCTATTAGAAATATTGATGTCTTGGTTATGCCATTCCCAATTGTGTTTAGTTAACTCTCTCAACAATTATGTATCCGCATTGAAGTGCAAGTTTAAGAGAGAACCTTCTGCCACTTTGTTTACCACCGTTTGGTTAAAAGGATCTATCGCCCACTAAAATGTTTGGAGAAGTGTCTTCCTCAGAATCTTGTGGTTTGGGCATTTGGCTAACTTCCTATGAAATCTCTCCCATATTTCATAAAGCGACTCCCTATTTCTTTGTCTAAAGCTCATAATTTCATCTCTCGGGTGACACACCTTGGAGGGTAGGGGGTATTGATATAAAAATAACTTTGTGAGAGCTCATTCCATGAAGTGAGTGAAGCCGTAGGGAGTGTGCGGAACTACAACAATGCTTTACTCGTTAATGAGAACGGAATGAGACAAAGCTGAAAGGACTTTTAAGTAAATATTAGAAATGTTAAATGGTGTACACACATCCAAGAAATTCCTTAAGTAAACATATGGATCCTCATGAGTTTGACACCCGCATAGCCCCTTTACTTGCAACACATGAAGCATGATACTAGTCACATGAAATGTCCTGTTCCTATAGTAAGGTGGGATACGGGTTTCACTCGCATGACTACCACCATTTAAGTGTCTTGCTTCATGAGTGGGTACATCAAAAGACTTCACAAGATTAGTGCCTTCACTCATAGTTTTTTTTATGATAGGATTACCTGCAAAAGATCTAAAAACAACAGAGAAAATAAAGTACGCCACTCTGGATACTCCCAAGTAAGAATAACACTATACAAGTAAAATCTATATTTCACTCCCTGGCAACGATGTCATTTTGATAATGCTCACTCACTCCCATAATTTAAGGGTGAGGCGGTCATTCTCAAGTAACCTAATTTGAATTGGGGTTGAATCTCAAGGAGTATTATAGACTTCAAACCCTATGGATTCTCAAATTACTATGATATTACCCGAAATGATAAAAAAACATCATGTTAAATAAAATGGGTGATTTATTTGGAAACTCTTCACAACAAACTTTAACAAATGCTTGGTAAATGGAACTCTTACTTTGAATTCAAGATTTGAGGAGATCTTGTGATTATGTCTACCTAAAGGTAATGCATGTGGGTTGATGTTTGTTCATTTTAAATTTAGTTGTTAACTAAAGGATAGGCTAGGTGAAAGATCATTGGGTCACCTGTTGTCTCTTTCGAGCACCTAATAAATGTACAATTTTCATATTCACCCGAAACCTCAATCAAGCATCCCTATTTCTAGGTTGATGCTCTTGACATGATTTACACACTCCCATTACACTTATTTCTAAGATAGAAAAAGATAGTAAACCATAGGCTCAATTGTCCATCATTACCTTGTACCCCCATAGCCTTCTTTCGAGGAGGTTATGGGTTACCTAATGTTCACTTTTATCCCCTTTTTGAGGATGATAAAGGGTTTCTAGAGTTTGGGGTTTTCAACCATCAAACCTATTTAGAGATTTAGAGTTTTCACCTATCAAATTCCAACCCATAAGCTCAAGAAATGGTGGAATCCATACTCAACAACTAAAATCCATGCAAACACAAAAATACCCACACACAATTACACTCTAGTTCAACATAATCCTAAGACTAAATTACTTAGCTACTTATAAAGAAAATAAAGAGAGATATATCATAAGGATTATCCAAAGAATTCATTCTTCACAAACATCCTAAGAAATTTAGCCTCCAAAGTTAGTTACACACTTGGAAAATTAGGCTTTCAAGATTTTTAATTAGAAGATATCTTATGAGGTAAACTATGCACCAAGAATAAAGGGTTTTTGCCTATATATGGTTTGGAATTAGTCTATGTAATTTTACAAATCTGCCTTAGGTATATTCCCGCTGATCCGTGATTGCACAGCTTCGACCGCAACCATATTAGAACAACTGCGGTTGTGTTTCACGATCGCGTTAAGCTGACCTTCTTGACTGATCCTGATTGTGGTTTGATGACCATGATCATGGTAACTGGGGCTGACAGCTTCAGGTCTCTAACTGCACGCTTCTTGCATCCATTTTCTCTCATTTTAGCTCCATTCCACATAGGTTCACCTTCTCAATTGTATACCTATAAAATATAAATATTAGTGCATTTAAATTAGGATTATGTCTAATTTTTTATACAACACATGGTAGTGTGCATACATAGTTAGTGCGACTGAGTAGCAAAATCACCACTCATCACCCATTATTGAAGTATCACGACCGCGACCACGAATCTCACAATAGCTTTGAGGAAACTCCTAGCAGTATATATATCTTCTCCTTAATTTTTTTCTTATTTATTTGTAAGTGTAAACTCCATTACAGGCTATTTGAGCTTCAATAATCTAGGAAAATCATATAATAGAGCTGGATTTAGTCTGGGGACGTGTTTGTAGGCCATAAATCATCATTAATGTAATACCCCGAGAACTCTAACCAATAGTGACACCATGACTCAAGCTCATGAGAAATAAATTATAGTTCTTTGATTATTTTTTGATCAAGGGTGATGTGTATTAAGGCCTCAAATATGTCCTAGCGATTAGGTGAATCAAAACATCCTTTAATGATTGAATTCTTGAGAAGGATTTTGGCATAGTTAAATTCAAATGAGCATATCTCTTGTTAAACTAAGAAATTTTGAGCTCATGATCCACCAACATATATATAATTGAATTAGCTTTCCATCGGTACCAATTTTACCCAAATTCGGTATCGGAGCGAAAAGTTATGCCTATTTTACTTCAGCGTGTTAGCCTGGAAACTATGTGATGACATTTTTTGACTACAAACAAGCCTGACGGCTTGTCACAAAATGTCGTCACCTTAAGAAGAAAGTCAAAAATTCAAGCATTTTGTGATGACTTATCACAAGTCTGACAGTTTATCACAAAATGTCGTCAACCTTAAGCTGAAAGTCATAAATTCCACCCTTTTGTGATGATATTTTGTGACGACTTGTCACAAGTCTGATGACTTGTCACAAATGTCATCAGCTATTTTTTGTAGCAATTAAAGGGCATTTTTACAAGGGTATTTTGGTCTTTTAGAATTTTTTGGAGGCCCCTATATATATGAGAATCCCCATTCAAACCCTAATTTCTTCATATTCTCTTCCAATTCTCTTAAGAAAATATATCTAGATTCAAGAACATTAATCTTCCAAAAATTATCCATAAATCTTCAAGATTTCTTCAAGAACTAAGTTCCTCATAGTGTGGGCTTCGAGAATCAATTATTACAAGTGCGAATAGAGTCTCAAGCACTAGAATTCATCCAATTTCAAAGATTAAGGTATGTAAAATTTTTGAACAAGAGCAATCCTTTCATTTTTGTGCCCAAAGCTTTGATTTCTATTATGGATTTATATGATTTTGCAAGTGGGTTTGTACCCAAATTACTTCATCATGAGACTATGAGAATATAAATTGTTCAAGCTTTGTTATACATGATTATTTAACTATTCCCAAGTTATGAATTGATATTTAATATTGTGAATTTCATATTTCTACCATGAGTTGATATTTCAAGTTCTTTCAAGATATGTGTCAAGCTTTAAGCTTCCTTATGACAAATTGGATTATTGAGTATATTGATTCATGAAATTGAGTTGTTACAATGAGTCTTGATGTTTCCTCAAAGTTATTGATGTTGCCATGATTTAATGAATTGATACATTTTGATATTGGGAAAGATTGATTTGATTTGAGTCGAGTTAGGAATCCATAAATTGATTATAATTTGATAAATGAGAAAGAGATTTGATTTGGTCTTCATAATAGACCCTTTTGATGTTTCTAGTAGATTTCCTAACATGTTCTGAGCTTGTGTCTGGGAGTAGTATTTAGCACCGAGCGAGAAATATAGTATTTCACCCAAAACTATGTGCCATCGTAGGATTGGTATGGATATTTGTGGGCCAGAGGCCGAGTATGAGATTGCGATCACTAAATTGAGGTTGTACTCCCTGGTTAGAGTACGACGCTCTTGCCAATGTGGGGTTCTCTCCTTAGGAGGTCAAGATGTTGGACTCCATGTAGCTCACATGGTTTATGTCAGTTATAAGAACCTCCCAAGTCCATAAGAGTTGAGTTTCTTGAATTACCTAGCCACTTCGAGTCTTGATTCTTGAGTTGAGTTGTTTATGATGATTTATGATGTTTTATCATATGATTTATTTACTATGAGATCATGAAAAGTATGTTCCAATCTAACTAAAGCCAAGTGAGCCATCATTGTACATATGTATATTTTCATGCAATTGATGATGATATTTACATTGTTGCATGCACTCCCACATACTCAGTACATTCCAAAGTACTGACCCACATATTTTCCTATGGGCTACATTTTCTCGTAATGTAGGTTCAGGTACTCAACCGTAGCCGCATTAGCGATATTTGGGTACCTCACAACTTTTCTCAGTGGTGAGTCCTCATGGTTCGAGGACCGTGTCTATATTTTTGTGATATCATTTTGTTGTTATGACTTTCAGTACTGTTGATTCATTTAGGGTTTTATCCCAGAGGCTCCTTGATTTTGATGTATAGAGGCCTTGTCAGACTAGAGGGATGGTATGTACAAATATTCAATATATACATTGGTTGTGCAGTTTAGTAATCTCCAGTATCTCTCTTATACCTGATGTGATATATCTCTTTATTATGCATGACTATTGTTGAGTTGTGTTCTTTGAAGTAGTGTCTGGCTCTGAGGGTTAGCTTGGGGCTATGTGTAGCCCTAGGCACCGTGTGACGTCTCGGGATGGAAATTTCGAGGTGTTACAATTAATCCATAAGTTTTCCCATTAATTTTCATGTAATTTTCCAAATTGATTCCTAAAATTCTCAATGAAGTTTGGTATGATTTTGAGGACTATCTTAATCTTAAATTTAGCAAATTTAATGTGACAATCTGTCCTTGAGCTGCGTGGGATGCTTTGATGGTTTTAATTTTGTAATTCCACTAATGGTCCCTATGTGGGATATTTAGTCTAATTTCTGACCCATAGTGTATATAATCAATATGCGTATCAATTTTCTCTTCTTGATACATAGATTATTGTTTTTCTAGAAAGGTGTCTCTTAAAGGCTTCTCAGAATAGAAAAGCTCCAATTTAGAGGATTTGGAGAGTGTTCGATTTTGTCCACATAGGCTAGGCATATCCTTCTTTAAAATTGAGCGTAGTTATGGTGTTAACATATTATTGTGTTAGTTTTGGGTGGATAGTTTACGTTGGTTATGGTATTAGTATTTTTACCTTATATTAGCTGGTTAGGGCTTATTTTTGGAAGAATTTGGACCTGTTTTTCTTACTATAATGCATTATTATCCTTTAGGACTACACTGGTACTTATAGTACCTTGGTATGGGGATTGGGAAGACTTAGACTAGAATCAAGTAGGTTCTAGCTTAGGTTCGAGTTTTGGGACCTAATAATGGGCCCCACCATTCTTTCTAGATAAATTATAGAAATAAAGCTCCTTTAGGAATTTCTATCGAAATTTAAAATGACTCCTACCATTTGTAAAACTCTATCATGTAAACATTACTGCCTCTGTGAAGTTGACACATTAGCACAAGAATAAGACTTATCATCTACATATCTACTACTAAATCCATACTCTGCCTTTGTTAAGAAAACATGTAATCCATTGATGCAGATTGATTCCTTATATAAAGAAAGAGAAAAAGGATTTAAGGAATAATTTGCTGCGTCAACACATAACCAACATATCCTTATAACTCCAACTGAACAATTTATCACTCTACAGTTGCCGAAGGATTTTCTGTAATAGTGGAAAAGCCAAGGATTTACCCATATCCATTTTGGTGCTATTCGTGTTGTGTTGATTCATCACGGACAACAAGGCACAGAGAGACACCACTAGAAATATTTACTAGGTAATAACAATAAATCCTTGTGATGGCTTGCCACAAATGGTTTGCCACGAACAAATACTTCTCAACACTTAATAGGATGGCCTGACTTTGCCAGTCTTAAAATATAATAGATCCTTAGTATCTTAGTACAAATACAATGGAAGGAGATCTATTCCAAAGTCAATTTCCCTTTCGGGAGGAACTCTAGGAAGATCTTTAGGGAAAATATTTTGAAATTCCCTTGCTACGGAAACTAACTCCAAACTTGGAGTCTCAGAGCTAGATTCTGACTGGAACAAGATGGTAAACACACATCTTAGATATCATTTTTCTCTCTCTCTTTCTCTTTAAGCTTCTCTTCCTCAATTTGCTGAACATGAAACATAAGCCTAGATAAGTCCATATCCTTAATCAACATATCTCGATACTCCTTCACCACACTATCAGATACACCAAAAACAAACTTACTCATTCTAGACCTATTATCAGCCACCACCAAAGGAGCATATCTTGCAACCTTAGTAAACTTAAGCGGGTATTCCTTTATACTCATATTACCTTGCTTCAACTCTGAAACCTTAGCTTTCTTCAACTCTAAAGGAAAGAACCTGTCTAAGAAAGCCGTGACAAACTTCTCCCACTCTATAGGCCATACCTCAGAACCCCTATTCTCGTTCTACTGCTTATCCCAGGTGTAAACTACATCCTAAAATTAATATTTATCCAACTCTACACTCTCACTCTAAGTGACACCCATGATATCTGTTACTTTCTAAACCATATCAAGAAACTCGTATGGATTCTCCTCAAATTTGGATCCCAAAAATAGAGGGGGATTCATTCAGGTAAAATCCCAAATCCTAGCTGCAGTTGTATTTTCCAATGGATGATTGTTCTGAGCAGCTACTAAATAAGATAAGGTAGTGAAAAGTAGCTCTGAATTTGGCAAGAGAGACATGCTCTTTCAGGGGATCTTCCTAAATAGGCGGTGGTGCATGCTAATTCTTGTTCCTTCTTCCATTATTTATTTTGGGAGGAATTATCTATAAATGGAATATAGGATAAGTCAGAAAGATAATTTAAATAGAGCTCATACTCTTTTGTATGACATGAACACTGAAAGAAGGAAAACTTTTCCTTAAACGTCTGGCAGCCTATTATAGTCCATGAGTGTGGTGCACTTTACATCCATGCACAAGACTCTAATTAACGTGTCTTTTAGACTCCTTAGGACATTGTAAGGCCTTAGGCTCTGATACTAAGTTTTGTCACGACCTGAGGCTTCCCCCTAGTCGCAATAATGCTGCTTATGGTCACAAGTGACCACAAGCTAACTGATGAGTTGGTACCTACTATAAGTGCTGAATAAAATAATAATAATGAACATGCGTAGAAATAATTGATAAATCCATAAGTACTGAATACTAAAAATATGATTTAATCTCAAGTCTGAACAATTGATAGAAAAACTATTAAAACGAACTATCTAACTGAATGTATGAATGTCTGAAAAGCCTTTAACTGATTGAGGAGTTGATGGGACAAGTCCTAAACTAACTTTGACAGACTAAATGTTACTGTACTACTAAAACAACTAAAATGTACAATCATGTGCCCGATAAATAAGGACTCACCGTTGCTGCTGCTGGGTAACGCTGGGATGTCTAACTTTGGTCGAGGAACTGAGCGTCTCAACTTATGATATAATATATCATAGTGAAAAAAAGAGAATGCAGTCAATCATTTGAATGTACTGGTATATACAATAAGGTCAGGCTAAAATGTATGGGTTAACTGTGCATGAAATAATGGATGACTGAATAGCATGAGATAACTGAACATAAATGCACAAAACTACAGTATATAAGAATGCAAGACCAAGCATATATATACATTTTTAAAATAATCTGTAAATTGAAATATTGAAATTTGATAACTAAGAGTCTATATTCTTTGATAAAACAAACCTGAACTGAAACTATTCTATACTGAGACTGTGGGAGGTATCATCTAACAATATGCCCCAATTTGAGCTAATCGGGGTCCAACCTGTAACACTAGTTGGAAGGGTGTCAGTACTGTGCCATGGGTACTAACACTGGCCATGTACATCTACAAAACTAGCTTCCCAAAGGACAAAAGAGTCACCCTATACTGGCAGGAGTACTCATGAGATATGGTCAACCCTAAACTAGCAGGAATACATCTCAAACCTATGCTAGCTATGCAGTTCTATAACTCAGGGATTGCTACTAAGGGTCAAATCCTAAACTGGAAGGAATGCCACCATCCTTGGGTTCACTTCATACTGAATTCTACTCCTAACTGAATGACACTGATCACTGGGATGAACTAAGTTTAACTGAGTAAACTAATTGATCATAATAACTGACTGAATGATGATGCTCATAGTTTATCTGAAATCATTTTGAAGATACTAAAATTTTGTAAACAACTAGGTATCTGGTGTTCATAACCCACAAGCACTAAATAAAAATAGCAAAAAGGACATATAAAAGCTTTGACAACCATAATAGAGAATCATTAATCGAAACCCCAATTTAGGCAATTCATCAAACACATAAGTCATGAACTTAAGATTGGGAATGGGTAAATATTTCGATAATTTACCATACTATAACCATGAACTAAGGATTTCAATGTGAAGATTTCAATATTCAAAACATGTAATGGTTCATTCAATTTGAAACACTTATAATCATAACTTGAATTTAATTTATCAAGATATTCATGGACATAATTCAACTAAATCATGTAAAACTCATTATTTAAGTATAAAAAGGGTTTTTTGAACTCTATGGGTGAAAAAGGCCCATGGATGAACATCACACATACCTTAAGATTCTTAACTTGAGTGTAAAACACTATCATTGATGCTTTCTTGGAGGTTCTTGAATTTAAAATCTTAAAACTTAGGAGATGATCTTGAGAAGAAACCCTAATATTGTTCTTGAGAGTGGAATGAGGAATTTATGTTGTTTAATCAATGGAAATAGAGGCAAAGTAATGCCCCTTAGGGGTTAAATATCGTGGCTTCAGAGTTATAAGAGGGTAAAAGACTAAAAAGCCCTTAAACTTAACTTTACAGACAGTTCTCTGTAGTCCTTATAGGTCTACCATATGACTCATATGGTCTAGGTACGAGTTAGACTTGGCAACCCATATACTGCGCAGTGTGTTACACAGCTTAATAGTGCCTCAGTTTTTTGGCTATAATGTTTCACCCCGATGTCAGATTAAGGAACAATTGGTATCGTTGGAAAGATAATTTAATTACCTATATTTTGATGGGTCTCTATCTCAAAAATTCATAGTAAAACAAAATTTATGATTGTTTGAAGATGACTATAGTTATGTATATCCCAAGAATTTAATCGCTAAGGGAGGTTTTGAATTGTTCATGGGCTAGGAGCTATTTGAAAATTTAATATGTCCAATTAACTTATAAAGCTATCAAAACATAAGGCTTGATTCTTGGATTGCCTACTAGTTAGGGTACGGGTCACATCTTATGATTCATTCATTTGCATATGACTAGTACCCATGACTCGTATCTTAGATAGAACCTCAAGGAGTCTACACTAATGTCCTTATGACTTGGTTTCATACGACTCGTACCCTCCTTGACGATTCTCAGGGCTAAAGTCATACCTAGAATAAATTATCAACTCAAACACACTGTCTTGGATACAACCACCACATATGACTCATAAGAGTTTTTATGACTTTAAAGAATAAGTCGTAAGTGGTCCAGAAATTAAGAGAAATATGGGGTACTACACCCTGAGACTTAGAAGGTAAAGGTTGAGGTCTGTCAATGAGTCCAAAAGATAGTTGATGGTATATAAATTATTAGATTATACAAGCAAGGTATCGGTATAGTTCAACAGTGTATGATAAATCTACTGATTTGAAAATCCAGGTGGAATCTAGTATTAAGAAGAGATTCTACATAGCTTATCAAAAAGACAGTTGATGGTATATAACTTATCAGATTCTACAGTGCACAATAAAGCCCCCATTTTACTTTTATGCACTGCCTGGTGATTTCAATATGTTTGAGAAGGATTTCTGATGTATTTCTAGTAAGATCGACCCCAACCTAGTGGGATTACTATATTTTGACAACGTCCATGTTATCCTTCTAAGAAGGGTAGTTTCGGCATTATTAGCATGTTGGTACTTGATGAATCTAGTATCAAGAAGATAAAGACGTACCTTTATTAGCTATCCTTTTCTCCTATGATGAGTTAACACAACACTAATTGTAACAAAATAGATATGGTTAAAGTCATGGGTTTTTAATTACTGCAAACAATCCTTCAACATCTGTAGAGTGATAAATTTTTTAGTCAGAGTCATAAGGATATGTTGGTCAAGTGTTGATACAACAAAGTGTTCCATAACTCCTTTTGCCCTTTCTTGATGTAAGGAATTGATATGCATATATAGATTGCATGATTTCTTAATAAATACAGAGTATGGATTTATTAGAGGTAGATATGTGGAATATATACATTGTTCTAGTGGTAACATATATACTTCATAGAGGTAGCCATGTTTACATAATAAAGTTTTACAAATGGTTGGAGATTCTTGAAAGGTTTTCTTAGGGTATTACTTGGGGTTGGGTTTAACTCAAACAAAGTTATTTGCATGTTTAGATTCTTTCCCCTAGGTAGGATAATACCTTACCCTGAGCCGCACTACTTTGATTCAGGCGAGAAACCCATCAAACATTAAGAGATTTAGTAACTACACATTTGACATAGATGTCTACTATTTAAGAGTATGTTTATGGTTTAGAAATTTAGTAACAATTCTATGCCTAGGTATTTAAATATGTTTATTTATCCTTA
Organism: Capsicum annuum; assembly: GCF_002878395.1. Taxonomy (NCBI): domain Eukaryota; kingdom Viridiplantae; phylum Streptophyta; class Magnoliopsida; order Solanales; family Solanaceae; genus Capsicum; species Capsicum annuum. Next base: position 129,013,557 of record NC_061120.1, read on the forward strand.
TATTTCAATTTTGGTTTGAGTACGACATTACTTTATTGCTACTAGCATGAGTTCTGACAAGTGTTTGGTATTTGGTTCTAATTATGGTTTACTCTTTATGGCATCATATATTATGGATATGGTGGTTACGTATGAGTTTTGATTTGAGTCTGGCATCGGTATATGACTATGATTTGGTTATTCTAGTACATATTATGATTATTACATGGAGTTCTAATAGTTATATGTATTATTTGGCCTCTCATTACTAGGCACTATTTTCAGTTTAAGCTTGATATGTATTATTTCGCTATTATCTACTGGTCTCCGTTCAATCTTGGATTATACTATCATTATGGATTTGGGATTGGAAAGTTACTTTAGATTGTCATGGTTAAAGGTTATTTATGCTCCTTATCTTATTTTTTCTCTTGTTTCCCATCGGGTTTATGTGGGCTCAATAGGGTTATTTTTCTTCTTATGTGTGTTCTTTCTGGGTATATAGGGACCTGTAATTCCATACAAGATCTTGGATAAGTTTTCAACTATTTGTTATATGTTTAAAGGCCCCAAAACAATTATGTCAAACTATAGATAAGTGGCATAACCATACACTGTGACACCCTACAAAATTCTTGCATTTCATTTTTGGTCTTCCTGTGTATGAAACATTGAATTTTTACTTAAAACGTGTTTAAGTATGCTAATAGGGTGTCTTGAAGAGTTTCAGAACTTTTGGATGAGGTTCGGAGCCATTTTTAAACTCCGAGCCAGTAAGCCTCTATTTTTGCTGTGTCATGGAGTATACCTTCTGTGATATTTGAGTTGCATGGAGGCATATGCCTCTCCAATATCACCGTATCAAGAAGGATAGTCTCTGCAATAGTGGAGTGGCATAGAGTATAGTTTCTGCAATAAGAAATATGCCATGCTGAGGTGTAAAAATCTTGTAGTTCACTTAAGGGTGAAGGACTTTTTGGTCTTTTCTTCTATTTAAATGCCCTATCCACGACCTAAAACATAAAATATGCATTTTTTGTCCCTTTATTAGTCAATGAACGACATCCATCCCCCTCCCACTCTTAAGAACTAAAAGCAAGGGTTTCTTTCAAGAATTCACCTCCCAAGGATCCAAACCAAGTTCCCTTCAAGAATTCAAGAAATTAATGTATGTGGGATATTCATCAATGGACTTGTTTCACCCATTAAGTCCCAAGGTTTCCCTAATTTTCAAGTTTAGTTCCATTTTCTTATTTAGGGCTCTATTACAATTATAAATTCCATGATTGCTCCATGTAATTCTTGAATTCAGCCATGAACAAGTGTTTTCTCATAATTTCAAGCATTCTTCCATACTCTAATCATGATAATTTATTACATTAATGAAATTGTTGTATTCTTCACTTTAAGTCATGAAATTTCTTATAATGTCATTAACTTAAAATTATTATTTTTAATTGTATTTTTCAATGCTGGTAGGTTATGAACACCCGATACCTAGATTATCATGCGCACTACAGTTTTCAAGATTTTGAGTTATTTATACCATGCTTGTACCATGAAATTTATGACATTATAATGTTGAGATATTATTAATATTCAATCATGTTAGCAGTATTAGTGTCAGTTCAGTTGGGAGTAGGACTTATCACCTAGCAAACCTAGGGATGAAGGCTCACCCACCAGTAGAGGATGAGAGCTTTAGTAGTAGTCCTTAAGTTCTAGAACTTTGTAGAAAATATAGGTTATGAATGTCACCCACCAGTAGAGGACTAACACTCTCTTAGGGGTCACCCACCAGTAGAGGACTTATACCCCAGTCCTTCGAACATCAACTTAGTGGATCCACACAGCCAGTGTTGGTACCCATGGAAAGGTATTGATACCCTTCTAATTAGGGTTACAGGTTGGACCCCGATTAGCTTATACTAGGGCATGTCAGTTAAATGATAACTCCCGCAGTTTTAGTTCAATAATCATATATGTATCAATTCAGGTTTGCATGACCAAGTGTCTATATATCAGCTATTCAGTCATACAAATTATTCCAGTGTATGTTTATGCTTGGTATTTCATTCTATTAAGTTGACATATATATCAAACAATCCTCATCTCGCATACCAGTACATTTAAAGTACTAACTATATGCTCTCTTTTGCACTATATTTCCTTATAACATAGGTTTGAATGCCCATGTTCCTAACCGCATTAAGATAATTCGTGTACAGTTACAAAATTGGTGAGTCCTCATTAGTTGATGACTAGTATAATATTTATCATGCTTTCCAGTATTTTATTTTATGTTTATATCAGTAGTCAGAGTTAGTTGGGGACCTATCCAAATAACTCATCATGTCTAGAGACTTTTAGATAGTTTGACAGTTAGTTATATTTTCATGACATGATTCAGATTCCTTTGCTACAAATTTGATAATCAGTTATTTTTAGTTAATTTATTAGATGAATCCCACATAGGATTTTGTTATATAAAATTTCAGTACCTTACAACGTATGCTAGTTCTTATGTTATCTTAGCTTCACTTATGGCTTTAACTCCATGTTACGACTAAGGGTAGTCTCGGGTCATAAGAAACTTGGTATCAGAGCCTATGGTTTTAAAGTTTCATAGGGTATCTGAAAGTCATGTTAAGTACAGTCTTATGAATGGGTGTGAAGCACACCACACATGGGCGAGAAGCTATGAGGCATTTTTGGAAAGTTTCCCTTTTTTTAGTATTCATGTCGTGCGATGAGGAGTGAGCTCTATTCAATTTCCTAACTAGTCCTTCATTTGCTTACAAACAATTCCTCATAGAAGGGTAATATTAGAAGGAACAAGGATCAACCCACACCACCGCCTGTTCAGGAAGACCCTATAAGAGAATATGTCTTCCATACTAAATTTGGGACTGCTTTCATAGTTTTGGCCTAGACTATTGCTTCCTAGAATAACCATCAGGTTGTTTCCCTAGCCAATATAGAATTGAACACAAAAATAACTAAAAGTTCAAGTTGAGTGGGATGAATTTGCTATTACTTTCTTGGATAGGTTCTTCCCACTCAAGTTGAGGGAGGCCAAAGTTCAAGAGTTTATTAACTTAAAGCTGGGTAACATGAGTGCAAAAGGGTACTCACTCAAGTTTACCAGTTGGCAAGGTATGCTCCGGCTATGGTAGCTGATTTTAGGGCCAGAATAAGTAAGTTTGTGTCTAGAGTTTCAGAGGATGTGGTCAAGAAATGCAGAACTAATATGTTGATTAAGGATATGGATCTTTCTAAATAGGTGGTTCATGCTCAACAGATTGATGAAGAGAAGCTTAAAGAAATAGAAAGAGATAATAAGATGGCTAATTTTCTCAAGTGAGGTTAGAAGGCAGTAATTGTCCCAATTTTTCTTGAAATCTTCAGCCCTATCCCTATCTTCTTCCAGTGCTCCATTGCATAAGTTCAGGAATGAAAATTGAGGTAGAGTACTAGACTCTAAATCTTAAGGTAGTGTTAATAGAGGTCGGATAAATCCAGTCTGCAAAAGGTGTGGTAAGAACGAGGGGTGATTGTAAGGTAGGTAGTAATGCATGTTTTGGGTATGGAAAGTTAGGCCACAATATTAGGTATTGCCCAATGGTTGCCCAAAAGGGAAAGGATTTTCATCAATAGGGTCAGTCTAACTTCTCATCAGCTCCAGCAGGTCGCCGACTCATTATTATGCTAGTTCTAGTGCCACCAATGGGAAATGTTAGAATCAACTCTATGCCCTCCAGATATGACAAGATTAGGAAAGTTCTCATAATGTGGTTACTAGTACGTTACAAGTCTTTGACCATTATGTTTATGCATTATTAGATCCCAAAGATTCACTTTATCTTGTGACTCCCTATGTAGCCATAGACTTCGGCGTCGGTACCAACATATTAGCAGAACCCTTCTTATTGTCTACTCCCGTGGGTAGTTCTATTATAGCCAGACGGGTATATAGAATTAGCCCAATCATAGTGCCTCAGAAAGTTACCTAAGTAGATTTTGTAGAATTAAAGATGACTTATTTTGATGTCATTCTTATCATGGATTAGCTCCAGTATTGCTACGCCTTAGTTGATTGCAGAAACAGAATAGTCCAGTCTAGTTTCCTAATGAGCTAGTCGTAGAGTGGAGGGTTAGTACCTCAGTGCCTATAGGTCGATTCATCTCCCACCTTAAGGAAAGGAAGATGATATCCAAGGGTTGTATTTATCATCTTATCCAAGTTAAAGACTAAAGTTCTAAATCCCCGAGTATTGAGTCGATTCCAGTAGTGAATGAGTTTCCAAAAGTATTCCCTGAAGATCATCCCGAAATCCCTCCTAAGAGGGAAATTAACTTTGGAATAGATATACTCCCAGATACCCAACCTATCTCAATTCTATCTTATAGAATGTTTCTAGCTGAGCTTAAGGAGTTAGAGGAACATTTGAAAGATCTCACAGATAAAAGCTTCATCAGGCCTAGTGTTTCCCGGTGGGGTGCTCCAGTCTTCTTCGTGCATAAGAAAGACGATTCCCTTAGAATGTGTATCGACTATTGTTAGTTGAAAAAAGTCACAATCAAGAGTAAGTAACCCCTTCCCAGTATTGATGACTTGTTCAAATAAATTTAGGGTGCAAATTATTTCTCTAAGGTAGGCCTCAGATCCAGCTATCATCAGCTCAGAGTTCAAGATTGGGATATGCTAAAGTCAGCCTTCAAAACTCGGTATGGTCACTTCAAATTTGTAGTTATATCTTTTGGACTGATGAATACCCTACAACTTGCATGGACTTGATGAACAAAGTGTTCAAGAAGTAACTGGACATGTTCATTATAGTATTCATAGATGACATCCTTGTCTATTATCCTAGTGAACGTGATTATCCAGAACATTTGAGGATTGTTTTGCAGACCCTTAAGGCTCACGAGTTTTTCTCTAAGTTCAGAAAGTGTGAATTCTTATTGAGATCAGTAGCTTTCCTTGGTCACATTATTTCCAGTGATGGCATTCAAGTTGATCCTCAAATCGCCAAAGCAGTAAGAAACTGTCCTAGACCCATTTCTCCATTAGGCATCAGAAGTTTATTGGGTTTATCTGGTTACTACAGATGGTTTTTTGAAAGATTTTCTACTATTTCTTCTCCCATTTATCAACTAGCTTAGAAGAATGTCAAGTTTTAGTGATCTGATTCCTGTAAGAAGAGTTTTCAAGAGTTGAAGACTTGACTCACTTTCTCTCTACTTTTGACTCTACCGAAGGGATTAGATGGGTTCATAGTTTATTGCGATGCTTCCAAAGTTGGTCTTGGTTGTATGTTGATACAGCAAGGTAAGGTCATAGCCTATGCAACTAGATACCCTATAAGAAGAATTACCTGACTCATAATCTTGAATTGGTAGCAATTGTCTTTGCCTTTAAGTGTAATACCCTGAGTTTTGATGTTATAAACCTCTCAAAGGTGTAGCTATTAAACCCTATATTTGTAAGGTTCTGTGTATCATATGACTCATCCCTTGAGTCGTATGAACAATATACGAGTCGTATGTACTGATTCATAACCAAGTCAGTGTGAGATAAAATGAGTTTCGTCCAAGTTACGAGTTGACCTTAAGAGTCATAAGATGAAGATATGAGTTGTAAGAAGATATTCGTGAGTTAAGTGGTGAGTGCTCCCTAAGATTTTTCTTAAGTTACGAGAAAAAGGTTATGAGTCATATAGACATGTTACGAGTTGTAGTATATGACTTGTATCCAAACAATTGAAGGTTAAAAGGATCAATCCTTATGTTTTGATTGCCTTATAAGTTACTTGGACATATAGTAAGTCCTCAAATAGCTCCTATCTCATGAAGAAGTCAAAACCACCCTTAGCAATTAAATTCCTGGGATGTAGATAACTATAGTTATCTTTAAACAATCATAAATTTTGTTATACTACAATTTTTGGAGCTTAATACCCACCAACAAATATATAATTGGGTACAAATTTTAGCTTAATCTGATATCGGGGTAAAAGGTTATGGTCAAAATACTAAAGCACTGCCAAAATTGTATTGCACACTAGTCAGTATATGGGTTGCCAGTCTAACTTGTACCCAAACCATACGATTTGCATGGTAGACCCGTAAAGACGGCCGAGAATTGTTTGTATAGTTTAGTTTAAGGGCTTTTTGGTCTTTTCCTCTTTTGCAACCCCCAACCACTACTTATAACCCTCTAATAAGCATTATTTTCCTCTTCTTTTCAATAGGTTAACAACACATACCTCCTCCCATTATCAAGAACATCAAATTAGGATTCCTCACCCAATATTCATTCTTCAAGACCCAAGATTCAAATTCAAGAACATGAAGAATATCAAGATTAGGGTTCCATGCACTAATTCATCCTTTAAGTTTCAAGGTTTAAAATCTCTTCCCAAGATCAAGGAATTCAAGCTTTCTTCCTCAATAAATCGAAGAACTCAAGTTTTAATTTCAAGATTTCTTTAAGAAGTCATCTAATTAAGGTATGTGGGGTATATGAACAAGGATATTCTGTCATCCTTGTGCCTAAAACTTGTTTTAAAGTTAAAGTTATATGATTTGAAATTAGGGTTCATGCCCAAACTATCTTGTCTTGAGTTTATGAGATTATCATGTGATTGAAGAGCTAAAGTGCATACATGTTCTCATATATTTATGTTTTGACTTGAAGATTTTCTATTATGATTTGTATATTATGAGTTTGATTTGAACATTGATTAAAGATTTTCAATTGAGTTTCAATCATGATATTGTATTACAAGTTATATGAAAGAAAGTATAAGATTCAAGGTTTGAGTTTGAGCACTAAGTTTACAAGAAAAGTTTGAATCTTTTGATTCCAAGATAAGGATTGAAATCCACAATCATTTATCATCCTTATGATACAAAGCAAAGATTGATCTTTTGATCTTATGATAAGATATGAAATCTACAGTTGTTCATCTTGATTATAATTTAAAGTAAAGAGAAGCATAGCTGGTTTTGATTCTATAAACCCTTATGCTATCTTAAGGTGGATTTCCTAAAGTATGAGCATATAAGTAATAAGAGAGTAGTATTTTGCACCGAGTTGGATAAGAGTTCGAGGTCACATGACCTAGAAATACATGCCAACGTAGATTTAAGTCCCAATTTGGGTTAATTATAGTGATCACTCAAGTTAAGGTTCTATTCAGATGGAAAAGGTAGAACAGCTCTCCTCAATGTGGGTAAGATGTTAGACTCCATGATAGCTCACATGGTTCATGTCGGTTAGATGAACCTCCCTAAAAAAGATTAAAAGTAAAGTTTTTTGAACTTAGTGGTATGGCTCATAAAGTTTGTACTTATGCTTCATTACTCATGTTAATGATTTTTTAGTCTTTGTTTTATTCAAGCTCAAGGCGAGTCATTTACACTTAGCATGGATCATTTGAAAGCCTACGTATATATTTAGATATTATTTTACTTATGCATTTACCCCCACATACTCAGTACATTCCAGAAGTACTGACCCACATATATGTCCATATACTATATTGTCTCATAATGTAGGTACCACTTGTAGCATATACATCATAATCAGTAGTTTGTAGCTTCTAGCCTGCAAGTGATAAGTTCGTCTGAATCGAGGACTCAACTCAGTTATAGTTCCTGTACCTTATTTTGATTATTCTTATGTATTGATTAGAGATAAATGGGGGTCATGTCCTGACTACCTAGAGTTAGTATTAGTAGAGGCTTCATAGACGGTCATTTAGAGTTGATGTATTTACTTTTAGTTTTGTTTTGTATAACCAAGGTGTAAAATTTTTAAATAGTTTTGTATTAAACTTATTCAACGAAGAAAACTCTTCTACTTATTACTTCCAGTTTTATGTATTTATTTCAGTGCTTATAAGTTATGCCAGTATTATAGGTTAGTTTTGGATCATTTGTTGTCCTAAGAACCGTGTGACTTCAGGGGGTAGTCCTAGGGAGTTACAAACTAGTTATCAGGGCACAGAGTTCAAGTGTCCTAAGGTGTATATAAAACTATGTCTTGTAGAGTCTTACGGACCGGTACCGAGACATCTATACTTTTCTTCGAGAGGCTATAGGGCATTTAAGAAATGTCTCCTTTCTTCATATCTAGATCATGCAGCAAAGTTATTCTTTTAGAAACTTCAGTCGATTCAGGTGTTACTCCATAATTCTCCATCTATGACTTTCTAAGATAACATACATACTAGTTTCCAATTTCTCTTTCTACCAAAATGATACTCTCAAATTTACAATCAGTAACTCCAGAAGTCACATAAGGGGCTTGAGAGGAGCTTTCTAGTGTGTTATGAGTTCCTTGAGTTGAAAGTTTATGTCCTCATCCATATAAGTTGTTCATTTAAGATAGAATAAGATATGTATTCATATACCTCATTAACTCTTTAATATAGATAGTGCTCAAGAAATGAGATAGTATAAACCTAGGTTGTTAAATAGAGTTTCCATTCTAGGGATATTGCAACCTAGAGTGTTATGATTTATAAGTAGTAGAACCTTTTTATAGTTGGAAGTGTGGGTTTAGAAGTGTAGTGCCAAGAAAAGTAGGAATGGTGATTGATCGAAAGTATATAGATAAACTTCTGCATACTATTCAGTTTGTGTTAAGGTGATATATCCTTGTGAGTTAGCTTAGGGGTAATGAATTTGGTACTGGTTTCCTGGTGAAAGGTTGAGAAAGAGTTATTAGTTAAGGTGAATTATGGTCTGCTTGAAGTAGGAAATGAGATCTTGATAGTATTTATTGTGTTAGAAAATTATAGGTCACTAATTAAAGTATTAGGTTAATAAGGATTGTTCATATTGATATCACTCAACTCACTCCTATGTTTGAGGGGTGAGGCGGTTATTGTCAATAACCCAACTTGTGTTAGGGTCGAATACACAAGGAGCAAATTATAAATTTCAAATTGTATGGGTGTACAAATTACTAAAAGCTTACTTGGAATGCTAACAAACAGAATATGTAAAATAAAGTAGGGGAAATTGGTTTGAATTTTGTTTGCAACAATCCTTGGTTACCAACACACTAATTTAGCACTTTTGATTTAAAATCAAGATTTGAGAAAAATCTTGGGATTATGTCTACCTAAAGGTAAGGAGTGCATGGGTTGTTGAGAGTCTAACATGAAACATAGTTGTTGAGTAAAAGATAGGATAGGTTGAAGGTCTTTGTGGTTAGTCTTTCAACAAAACCATAAGGATTTCACCTGTTAGCTCTTTCGAGCACCTAACAAGTCTGAAATTCATAATCACCCAAAACCTCAATCAACATCTACATCCCTATTTCTAGGATGGTGATCTTGACATAATTTACCCACCAATTACACTTATTTCTAAGATTGCAAAAGGTAGTAAACCATTGGTTCAATTGTCCATCATTGCCTTGTCCCCCTATAACCCTCTTTCAAGGATCTTATGGGTTACCATATGTTCACCTTCATCCTTCTTTCAAGGATTATGAAAGGTTTCTAGAGTTTGAGGGTTTCACCCATCAAATCCATTTAGAGATCTGGAGTTTTCACCCACAAATTCCAACTAATAAACCCAAACAATGGTGGAATCCATACTCAAGAACTAAACATCATGCAAACACCGCAACACCCACACACAATTACACTTTAGTTCAATATAATCCCAAGACTAAATTACTTTGCTACTCATGAAGAAAGTAAAGAGATATATAACATACTGATTATCCAAAGCATTATTTCTTCACAAAACACTAAGAATTTAGCTCTTCAAAATTAGTTACAATCTTTCCCAAATTTGGGTTCTTGCTTGAAATTCTAAAATGTCTATGAGGTAAGAAATGCCCAAAGAAGAAAGGGTTTTTTCCTATATATGGTTTGGGATTCATCCAATAGAAATTACAAAACTTCCTTGGGTCATACTCTCACTTAGCCGCGATCACATGAGGTTGTCAGCGATCACGACTAATGTGATCGTGATTGTGTTCCGTAATTGCACTATCCTAACTATATTTGGACTATTTGCAACCACAGCTTGAGGACCACGATCGTGGTAACTGAGGCTGAACTATTCCAGTTATTTAACTGTACTTTTTTTTCTTCCACTCATCAACACCCCCAACTTAACTCCTTATTTATCCTCAAGCAACACCACCCTTTTCTATGAGACAACTTCACATGTATTTCCATACTCTATTACCCAATGATCATGATGACTCCGAATTGATTATTATCACAAAAAGCTCTTCACAATGGGCAAAATGATTTTAGTGATGCCCCTTAACATAAAATGGGATAATGGAGGACGTAATAGACTTTGAGGAGAAACCATGTGACAGTTACTACTCACTCTAGAAATGACTCACTTGTTGAACTCAACCATAATATTCTTCCTTTTCACATGCCTCCTCACAAGAAAGAAAATTTCACACACCTAGTTACCAAAACTACAATAAGGATTTTAAGTGCAAACACACACACACTCTCTTTCTCAAGAAATTCTCAATGTTAACAAGTACCACGCCATAGGCTTGCCCCTATTTTCAATTGCCACTACAATGACCACACTTGTTTGGGAATCACAAAGGACTTTTTTGAGCTTGTAATGTAGATTTAGGGTAGGGTAGGATATCAACTTAGTACAATAAAGCTAAACCCTTCTTGAACTTGTATATCTACTCTTTTTACTTTTTGCTATTGGTCCACTTCTTTTCCTTTACAATTATGCCTACCTTTCCTTTTATTATTTTTTCCCACTTCTCTTTCTCTTTTTTATGTGTGCATAAATCATGCCTTTATTCCCCTTGTTGGATCTTTTATTTATTCTAATCATTGTACCTTATTAGTTTAAGATTGTAGGAACTTTCTTGTGATTTCATGGACCAACTATACCCTTTTCAATTTCCACCACCTCCAATTTAGGTTTTTAGCCTCAAATTGCATTTTTAAGTTCAAGGAGGATAGGGTTAAAAAGAGGAAAAATAGAAGGGCCATGGCTTGTAAAGTGTTTGCCAAAGAAAAGTTAAAAGGCTAAAAGAGGGTCACTAGGGGTAACTCCTATGTATCGGTAGGATTTTTAGGCTAAAGTAAGCTTCCAATGTTGCAAGATGACCTATGATCATTTTCCTAATCAAGCACAGTCAAAATTTAGCCTTGAAAGACTAATGTGGCAAGTTCTAGATGGTACAAGTATGCATGAGGTGTAGACAAATAAGCACACACACATGGCATGCGAGGCTCGTCAAGGGAGTTCAATTGTTCCATTCGCTTGATAAAAAATGGATTACCAACTATTTTCCGAAGTCACTTTTTGGAGTCATAAAAAGAGCCAAAGTTTTGTTACAAGGTTATCATGGTAGGTTTGAGTGTCATGTTGGTATATATGAGGGCAAATGAATTATGATCTAGTGAATTCCTAATAAGAGGTTAAGGTTAGTTGTTTAAGTGATAAGGAGTATTATTCTTGAGATAAGAAGCTATGAAAACCTATAGGATATGGAATCCGTAAGGTATATTAATATTATGGTGGTATCTGTGCTACCTTGTGACTTTGAGTATACTTTCACATAGTGATAGTGTGTAGCTCAACTTAATATTGAACTAGAGTGTTATATGTACCCATATGGGAATCAAAAGTTGAATCAATGAGAATAGTATTTAACAGGATAAGTATAGTTGAATGAGTGCTTGAGAAGTGTAGCTAAGCTCGAAGATTACTAGCTGTATTACCTAAGGCAAGGTGTTTCTTTCCTAGAGTCTGTTTTACAAGATTATAGTCCATAATTATAGAGTTGTAGCCATGTTGTGGCACCTCATTTAGATATCAAGTTATGATTTAGCCTGTAAGTGTTGAATATATCATCTCAACCTTTCCTTAGTGTCTCAGCTAAGTCAACATCAATCGGGGATAAATGATCCCAAGGGGGAGATATTGTATTACCCTGAGTTTTCATGTTCTAAACCTCTCAAAGGTGTAGCTATAAAACCCCTTCTTTGAAAGTTTCTATGCATCGTACGATTCATCCCTTGAGTTATATACACAACATATGAGTCCTATGTACTGATTCATAACCAAGTCAGTATGAGGTGAAATGAGTTCCGTCCAAGTTATGAGTTGACCTTAAGAGTCATAAGATCAAGATATGAGTTGTAATAAGCTAAGTCTTAGGTTAAGTAGTGTGTGCTCTCAAAGATTCTGTCCAAGTTATGAGAAAGGGGTTATGAGTCGTATAAACATGTTACGAGTCATAAGATATGGTGCATATCCTAAATAGTGAAGGATACAAGAATAAAGCCTTATGTTTTGATAGATTTATAAGTTACTTAGACATATATTAAGTCCTCAAATAGCTCCTTGCTCATGAAGAAATTAAAACCTCCCTTAGTGTAACGCCCTGGAACACGGGTCTAGGAGCGTCACACGGTGCTTGAGGCTCGAGTAGCCCCAAGCTAACCCTTTGAGCCATTTTCATTCAGTTCAACACAAATCAATAGGGTTTCCATAAATAACCCTCAAATATCAACTGAGTAATCATCATCCAAGAATAAAAGAATTTCAGAAAGATAACAAAATACAACTTATTAATCAACTCCCAACATCTATACTAGTCTGACAAGCCTCTAAGAAAATCAATAAAACCAGCGAGCCATTGAGATATGCCCTAACTGAATCATACTCAGTTATCAAATGTAAACAATTCCATGAAACCAATATCAGACATCACGTCCTTGGAACATGAGGACTCACCACAATAGAGGATGTAGAACAGCATGCCCAAAAAATCACTGTTGAACCTAGAACTGAGCACCTGAACCTACATTTCGAGAAAATGCATCCCATATCCGAAGATGTGGGTCAGTACCATGGAAAGGAATCGAGTATATAGGGGTGTATGCAGTTGTATAAACATCATCATCATAAATATTTATAAGAAATATGTAGGATGTATGAAAGATTCATATAGCCCAAAGAAAATCATCATAATCGTGAGAGGAAAAAATAAGTACAATAACACATGTGAGTCATCATATAATTTGTCAATCACTTTCAATTCATCAAGAATATCAATTCTCATAATGTAAATATCGTTTAAATCTTTTAAAAGAATAACTTTCACAATTCCACTTTCAAATCATAGACATAAGAAAACACATACACACTGGGCGATCCTATAACCGACATAAACCATGTGAGCCACATGGATTCCAACGTACAACCCACATTGGGTAGAGCCGTCCTATCCTTGCCATCGGAGTAGGACTATCAATATCAGATCCACATAAACTAGTGATCACTATATAAATCAGCCTCAGGCTTACTCCTACGGGGGCACGTAGTTCTAGGAAAGCAAGGTCTCTTTATACCTCCCACTTGGTGCTAAAGATTTCTCCCGGACTTAGCTCAGATCATTTCAAAGACAATCCACAACAAAACAATTTCAGTAATATATAAATATACATCGGGAGCCATCATGCTTCCCAACTATCAAAATCAACCACGTTGTGGATTTCTTTCACACTCGAGTTCAGAAAAACTCCATTAAGACCAAAAGGTCAAATCATTCAAAATATCTCAAATATTCAACATCAACGTGCTTATAACACACACTTTCTAAAAAAACACAATTTTCAATGGAGATTCCCGACCCAAATATCAAAATCATGATAAATATAGTTCAAGATTCATGATTTATATCTCCACACATGTAAATTCATCTTTCAAAATCATAAAAATCAAGATTTCATAATAATCATCATCATAAGATATGGGTTCATGCTTCAAATTCATAAAAATCAAATAAAAAGCATGCCTTTGTAAAGAAAATTAGTTTTGGGCACAAGAACAAAAGAGAGTTCTTGTTGAAAAATCCGACATACCTTGAATGATGAAATTTAGATCAATACTCATTTTTGAGATGTTAATCGTGCCTTTGAATGATGGTTCTTGGAGTTCTTGAACTAGGAACTTGGCATCTTAAATAAATTTATAGAATTAATGGTAAACTTTGGAGGTTCTTGAAGTTGGATGTAGGAGCTTAGGGTTTTATTTTTGAGGGAATTTGATGAAATATAAGATATAATGCTTCTAATAGGCTTTAATATAGGGTTTGGATGTATTTTGGGTGAGGGAGAATGACCAAAATGTCCCTAAAAATCAAATAATTCTTGAATCTGTCCTTTGGTGGACTGTTTTGATAGTCTGAAGTAGATCAACCATAACGTTATACTCCGATATTCAAATTAGACGAAACTAATTTCATTAGAAAGAGGACTCTCATATATTTCCATTGATATGTAGTATCTCACCCAAATCATTGTGTACGAGGAGTTACGATCGTTTGAAGTTGACCCAAAAATTCGCTTTTGATAGGCTGAAGTTGATCGACCATAACTTTTTGCTCTGCTAGGTAAATTGGATGAAACCAATTTCATTAGAAAGAAGACTCTCATATCTTTCTATTGATATATAGTATCTCATCTAGATCATTGTGTACAATGATTTACGATCATTTAAAGTTGACCCAAAAATTTGCCAGGCCTCAGTACTTTTTCCTGCACATTTTACTGTTCACTACTATTCACAGTCCGATCGGAATGTTCATAACTCATCGCTCGAGTGTCCGTTTTGGATGATCCATATATCATTGGAAATCTTGTTAGATACTCTACGGAATGGTGGGTCATAATATAAGACATTTTGCACGAAAAATTTATAATTCATTCTAGAAGATAGAACCCAACACGTTTACGCACAAAATTTCAATGAAAAATTTTCCGGGGTATTACATCACCCCCCTGGAAACATTCGTCCTTGAATGACGCTAGACATGCCATGATTAGATAGGGAATAGATAATACAACTGAAACCATTCGTTAGACTAATCACCATATCGTTTCTCACTCCGAATACAACATAGAATGCATAAATTCAAGAAACTACAGCTGAACACATAATAAATGACAGCGGAACTGCTACAACTTTTATCAAAAGTGCATTATTTAGGAAAGAACGGTACCTTCGGCTTGATCGGAGTTTGCGGAAAATAGGTGTGGGTACTCGGATTGCATATCTGCCTCAGCTTCCCAAGTTGCACCCTCAACAGATTGGTTTCACCACAACACCTTGACCAAGGGAACTTCTTTGTTCCTTAGTCTTCGGACACAAAAATCAAGAATCTCAACAGGAATCTCATCAAAAAAAAGATTTTCTTGAATGTTAGCACTCACAGAGGAATCCACTACCACAGAATTGCTAATATGCTTTCTACGCATGGAGACATAAATATTGGATGAACAGAGGAAAACTCGAAAGGCAACTCGACCTCATAAGCTACCTTACTAACATAACTAAGAATTTTGTAAGGACCAATATAATGGGGAATAAGCTTTCCCTTCTTTCCAAATCTATTCACCCCTCCATGGGTGAAATTTTTTGATACACTAGGTCACCAACTTCAAACTCAAGGTCTCTCCTTCTAACATTTGCATGACTTCTGACGACTCTGCGCAGTTTTCAACCTTTTCCTAATCAACTTAACTTTTTCCATAGCTTTAAATACCGAATCAGGACCACTCACAACCACTTTACCCACCTCAAACCAACCTATGGGTGATTTACACTTCCTCACATATAAGGCTTCAAATGGAGCCATGCCAATACTAGAGTGGAAACTATTATTGTAAGCAAACTCTATCAACGGTTCCCTTAAAGTCAAGTGCACAAGCTCTCAACATATCCTCTAAGGACTGGATGGTCCGCTCACCTGACCATCGGTCTGCGGATGAAAAGCAGAACTCAAAAGCACTTGGGTACCAAGACCCTTCTGAAAAGCTTTTCAAAATTGCAAAGTGAACTGAGTACCCCTATCTGAAATGATAGACAAGGGAACTCCATGCAGTCTGACTAGCTCTCGGATATATAATCTAGCATAATCCTTAGCAGTATATGAAGTATGAATAGGCAAGAAATGAGCAAGCTTAGTCAACCTATCAACCATAATCCAAATGGAATCATGATGGCGTAGGGAAGGAGGTAAACCAATCACGAAGTCTATATTTATCTCTTCCCACTTCCAGGAGAGTACTAAACTCTAGCATCATACCACCAGGTCTTTGGTGTTCAACCTTAACCTGTTGGCATGTTGCATACTTAGCTACAAACGCTGCTATATCTTTCTTCATGCTACTCCACCAATAGATTTCCCACAAGTCTCGGTACATCTTGGTGGAACCAGGATGAATAAAATATCGTGCCCCATGCACTTCAGCCATAACCCTCTGTCTCAGATCATCAACATTTGGGACACTTAATCTACCCTGCAATCTCAACACACCATCTCCCCCTTGGGAGAAAACCTCTACTTTTTGATCCTTGACTGACTCCTTCAGTCTGACCAAACTAGCATCTAAGTACTGCTTTTCCTTCACTTTCGAAACCAAGGAGGATTCAGAACTACTCTGAACCCCTATACTACCTTTAGCAGAGTCAAACAACCTAACCCTCAATCTATCCAAATGATGTACATCATGAGCCAACTCTTTCTTACCTTCTAACACATGTGAAACACTATCCATGGACACTCTACTTACGGCATCTGCCACAACATTGGCCTTGCCCAAATGGTACAACACACTCATATCATAGTCCTTTAACAATTCTAACCATCGTCTCTGCCTAAGATTCAATTCTCTTTGGGTAAACAAATACTTTTGACTCTTATGATCAGTGAAAACATCAACATGGACACCATACAAATAGTGTCTCTAGATTTTCAAAGCAAACACAACATCAGCCAACTCAAGGTCATGGGTGGGGTAATTTTTCTCATGGGGTTTCAACTGTCTAGAAGCATAAGCTATCACCTTACCCTCTGCATCAATACGCAACCCAAC
>NC_061120.1:129030545-129066677 GCF_002878395.1 Capsicum annuum
CAACATGGACACCATACAAATAGTGTCTCTAGATTTTCAAAGCAAACACAACATCAGCCAACTCAAGGTCATGGGTGGGGTAATTTTTCTCATGGGGTTTCAACTGTCTAGAAGCATAAGCTATCACCTTACCCTTCTGCATCAATACGCAACCCAACCTAACTCTTGAATCATCATAGTACACCACAAAACCATCAACACCATCAAGCAAAGTCAAAACAGGGGCTGAAGTGAGTCGAGTCTTCAACTCCTGAAAACTCTTCTCACAAGATTTGGACCACAAGAACTTCACTTTCTTTTAGGTTAATCGAGTCATAAAAGATGTTATAGAGAAGAAACCCTCAACAAAATGGCGATAAAATCCCGCTAAACCCAAGAAACTTTAGATATCAGTTGGAGAAATAGGTCTAGGCCAATTTCAAATAGCTTCGGTCTTTTGGGGATTAACTCTATACCCTCGAAAGAAATGATATGACCCAGAAAAGCAACTGACCTTAGCCAAAACTCACACTTGCTAAACTTGGCAAACAACTTGTGATCTCTAAGGGTTTGCAAGATAGTTCGGAGATGATCAGAATGTTCATCCTTACTACGGGAGTACACTAGTATATCATCGATGAACACTATGACAAACATATCCAGATATGGTCTAAACACTCGATTCATGAGGTCCATGAAAGCTGTTAGGGCATTAGTTAACCCGAAAGACATAACAAAAAACTCAAAATGGCCATAATGAGTTTGGAAAATGGTTTTTGGGATGTCACACTCCCTTACTTTGAGTTGATGATAGCGGAAATGAAGGTGTATCTTTGAGAAATAACTTGTACCTTGTAATTGGTCAAACAAATTATCTATTCTCAGAAGGGGGTACTTATTTTTAAAGGTGACTTTATTCAGTTGGCGTTTATCAATGCACATACGGAAAGAGCCATCTTTCTTTCTTACAAACAACACAGGAGCACCCCAAGGAGAAACACTGGGCCTTATAAAACCCTTATCTAGTAGATCTTTGAGTTGCTTTTTCAACTCCTTAAGTTCTGTATGGGCAATACAGTAAGGAGGAATAAAAATGGGCTGAGTATCAGGAAAAAGATCAATCCCAAACTCTATCTCTCTATCAGGAGGTATCCCTGGGAGATTATCTGGAAAGACATCAGAAAACTCATTGACGACATTAATAGACTGGAGAGTTGGAGTCTCAGACTTAGTGTCTTTAAATCTAACCAAATGGTAAATACACCCTTTGGAAATAAGATTTCTAGCTTTGAGGTAAGAGATAAAATGACTCTTGGGTGACACAGAATTCCCAGACCACTCAAACACAAATGCACCCAAAAACTGAAACTTGACCACTCGGGTCTGACAATTAATAGAGGCATAAGAAGAATACAGCCAGTCCATACCCAGAATCACCTTAAA
This sequence comes from Capsicum annuum, assembly GCF_002878395.1. Lineage (NCBI taxonomy): Eukaryota > Viridiplantae > Streptophyta > Magnoliopsida > Solanales > Solanaceae > Capsicum > Capsicum annuum. The sequence continues at coordinate 129,031,968 of NC_061120.1, forward strand.
ATCTACCATGTCTAACTCAATCAGATCAGCCAACAAGACTCTATGAAGAACGGTAATAGGACACTTTTTATTCACTTTCTGGGCAACAATCAAATCACCCACTAGGGAAGAAAATAGGATAGGCTTAGGAATAATCTCAGAACTCGTTTCAAAATTCATAGCAATCAAAAGGTGTAACATATGAGAAACTGGATCCAGGATCCAACAAAGCATACACATTAACTGAAATATATGAAGCATACCAGTAAAAACATCGGGAGAGTCCTCCTATTCCTGGTGGAACGGTAAAGCATAGAATCTATTTTGGCGCTGCCCGCCAGCATTGCTAGAAGACGCGCCCTGAGCTGGGGCTGGGTGAGTCGCTGGAACTGGAGCACTAACAGTCTGAGTCTGGGTTTGAGGGCGATAGTCATGACGCCCTTGTCCATCCTATGGACAATCTCTAACTCTGTAACCCATGTCACCACACCAGAAACAACCCTTCTTCTCACCCCAACACTCATCCGAATGAGCCCTACCATACTTAGGACACATAGGACGATTTGGCTTACTGCCAGTACTGTACTGGGACCTGGATGCATATGACCTGTTACCTTTCTCCTGCCTATCTCTAAGAACGGGAGCACTAGCAGATGACGGTGCTGGCATAGACGAATGATCCTGATACTAAGGGCGACTCCCTCCCTGTGGTCTAGTCTAACTCTGTCTGTGCTGCTTAGACCTAGCTCTTTTATTCCCTCTCATTCTATCTCCCTACTTAATCTTGTCTACCTCAATCTATTGGGCATGAGTCATCAGCCTAGAAAGATTCATCTCACTATTCAGCATAGCAGACCTACACTCCTTAACCATATAACTAGACACTCTAGTCACAAACTTACTCATACTAGCCCAATTATTAGCCACTAAGTCAGGAGCATACTTGGCCAACTGATTGAACTTTAGACAGTACTCCCTAACAGTCATAGAGCCCTATTGTAGGTTCACAAACTCTTCCACCTTTGCCTCCTTCATCTCCAAAGGGAAAAACTTATCCAGGAATGCCCCCTGGAACTCTTGCCAAGTTGTAGGGACAGCTCCGTCACCTTTACCTTTCCTCCAAGCAACAACCCAGTCATAAGCAAGGTCTTTTAACCTATATGTAGCCAACTCCACTCTATGTTCCTCAGATACATGCATTACCTGAGTAATCTTCCGTACCTCCTATAAAAATAACCTTGGATCCTCATCAGACTTGGACCCATAGAATTTTGGCAGATTCATCCACATGAAGTCACGGATCCTGGCAGTAGCTGAATCACCTCTTTGCTGTTGTGGAGTAGGGGCCGGGTTAGCCTGAACATTTGTAGTAACAACTTAGGCCAGCGCCTGAAAGGCTGCTCAAAATTCAGCATGAGACACGTTTTCATTTAATGGTTCAGCGGGTTGAGGTTTCTGACCATCATTATTTCTTCTCGCTCGACGTGGAGACATATTTTTAAAAGAGAAGAACACGAATCAATAGCAGAGAGAGACACTTTAAGAATGATAGACTTCTGAAAAAAAGAATCACACTTTTTTCTAAAACATCTTGTAGCCTCTTACTCTCATAGATGTGGCATGCTACACACCGATGATCAAGACTCTACTTAACGCGGCTTGTCAGACTCCCTAGGACACCTTAAAAACTTAGCCTCTGATACCAAGTTTGTAATGCCCTAGAAAATGGGTCCCGAAGCGTCACACTGTGCTTGAGGCTTTGAGTAGCCCCAAGCTAACCCTTTGAATCATTTTCATTCAACTCAACACAAATCAATAGGTTTTCCATTAATAACCCTCAAATATCAAGAGAGTAATCATCATCCAAGAATAAAAGAATTTTAGAAAGATAACAAAATATGACATATTAGTCAACTCGCAACATCTATACTAGTCTGACAAGCCTCTAAGAAAATTAATAAAACCAGCGAGCCATTGAGTTATCAAATGTAAGAAATTCCGTGAAACCAACATCAGACATCATGTCCTCAGAATATGAGGACTCACCACAATAGAGGATGTAGAACAGCATGCCTAAAAAATTACTATTAAACCTGAAACTGAGCACCTGAATCTACATTCCAAGAAAATACAGCCCACATCTAAAGATATGGGTCAGTACCATGGAAAGGAACCGAGTATATGGGGGTGTATGTAGTTGTATAAACATCATCATCATAAATATTTATAAGAAATATATAGGATGTATGAAAGACTCACACAGCTCGAAGAAAATCATCATAATCATGAGAGGATGAAATAAGTACAATAACACATGTGAGTCATCATATAATTTGTCGATCACTTTCAATTCATCAAGAATATCAATTCTCATAATGTAAATATCATTTAAATCTTTTGAAAGAATAACTTTCACAATTCCACTTTCAAATCACTTCACCATTCACCATAGACACAAGGAAACACACACACACTGGGCGATCCTATAACCGACATAAACCATGTGAGCGACATAGAGTCCAACATATAACCTACGTTGGGGAGAGTTGTCCTATCCTTGTCATCGGAGTAGGACTATCGATATTAGATCCACACAAACTAGTGATTACTATATAAATCAGCCTCAGGCTCACTTCTACGGGGGTACGTAGTTCTAGGGAAATAAGGTCTCTTTATACCTCTTACTCGGTCCTAAAGATTTCTCCCAGACTTAGCTCAGATTATTTCAAAGACAATCCACAACAAAACAATTTTAGTAATATATAAATATACATCGGGAGCCATCATGCTTCCCATCTTTCAAAATCAACCACGTTGTGGACTTTTTTCACACTCAAGTTCAAAACAACTCCATTAATATCAAAAGGTCAAATCATTCAAAATCTCTCAAATATTCAACATCAATATGCTTATAACACACACTTTCTCAAAAAAACACAATTTTCAATGAGGATTCATGACACAAATATCAAAATCATGAGAAATATCATTCAAGATTCATGCTTTATATCTCCACATATGTAAATTCATCTTTCAAAATCATAAACATCAAGATTTCATAATAATCATCATAAGATATGGGTTCATACTTCAAATTTGTAAAAGTCAAATAAATATTATGCCTTTGTAAAGAAAATTACTTTTGGGTACAAGAATGAAAGAGAGTTCTTGTTGAAAAATCCCACATACCTTGAATGATGAACTTTAGATTGATACTTATTTTTGAGATGTTAATCATGCCTTTGAATGATGGTTCTTGGAGTTCTTGAACTAGGAACTTGGAATCTTGAATAAATTTGTAGAATTAACAGTGAACTTTGGAGGTTCTTAAAGTTGGATGTAGGAGCTTAGGGTTTTCTTTTTGAGGGAATTTGATGAAATATAACATATAATGCTTCTAATAGGCTTTAATATAGGGTTTGGATGTATTTTGGGTGAGGAAAAATGACCAAAACGCCCCTAAAAATCAAATAATTCTTGAATCTTCCCTTTAATAGACTGTTTTGATAGTCTGAAGTAGTTCAACCATAACGTTTTACTCCAATATACAAATTGGATGAAACCAATTTTATTAGAAAGGGGACTCTCATATCTTTCCATTGATATATAGTATCTCACTTAGATCATTGTGTACAAGGAGTTATGATCGTTTGAAGTTGACCTAAAATTCGCTTTTGATAGGCTGGAGTAGATTTGCCATAACTCTTTGCTCTGATAGACAAATTGGATGAAACCAATTTAATTAGAAAGAGGACTCTCATATATTTCCATTGATATATAGTATATCACCCAGATTATTGTGTAAGAGGAGTTATGATCATTTGAAGTTGACCCAAAAATTCACCAGGCCTTAGTACTTTTTCCTGCACGTTTTATTGTTCACTACTATTCATGGTTCAATCGAAATGTTCATAACTCATCGGTCGGGTGTCCGTTTTGGATGATCCATATATCGTTGGAAAGCTTATTTGATACTATACATAATGGTGGGACATAATATAAGACATTCCACATAGAAAATTTATAATTCATTCTAGAATATAGAACCCAACACGTTTACGCACAAAATTTCAATGAAAAATTTCCTGGAGTATTTCTTAGGATGTACATAACTGTATTCATCTTCAAACAATCATAACCTCTGTAATACTGCAAATTTCTGAGCTAAAGATCCACCAACAGTTATATAATTAAATTAGCTTACTAACGATATCAATTTTGCCTTAATAAAATATCAGGGTAAAAAGTTATGGCCAATTTACTGAAGCGCTATCAAATCTATATCGAACACTGGTCAGCATATAGGTGGCTAGTCTAACTCATAACCAAACCATATGAGTCATATGGTAGACCCGTAAAGATTGTCCAAATTTGTATGTAGATTTTAGTTGAAGGGATTTTTAGTCTTTTCCCCTTTTGTAACCTCCAACCACGACTTATAACCCTCCAATAAGAATTATTTTCCTCTTCTTTTGAATAGATTAACAACACTTGCCTCCTCCTATTATCAAGAACATAAAATTAGGGTTCTTCACCCAAAATTCATCCTTCAAGTCCTAAGATTAAAATTCAAGAATATCAATATGAGGGTTCCTCTCACTAATTCGTCCTTTAAGTCTCAAAGTTTAAAATATCTTCGCAAGATCAAGGAATTTAATCTTTGTTCCCAAGAAATTCAAGAACTCAAGTTTCAATTTCAAGATTTCTTCAAAAAGTCATCTAATTAAGGTATGAGGGGTTTATGAACAAGGATATTCTTTCATCCTTGTACCCAAAAATTGTTTTAAAGTTAAATTTATATGATTTGAAAATTAGAGTTCATACCCAAACTATATTGTTTTAGTTTATGAGATTATCATGTGATTGATGAATTAAAATGCATACATGTTCTCATCTATTTATATTTTGACTGGAAGATTCGCTATTATGATTTGTATATCATGAGTTTGATTTGAATATTGATTACATATTTTCAATTGAGTTTTAAGCATGATATTGTATTACAAGTTATATGAAAGCGAGTATAAGATTCAAGGCTTGAATTTGAGAACTAAGTTTACAAGAAAAGTTTGAATCTTTTGATTCCAAGATAAGGCTTGAAATTTACAATCATTAATCATCCTTATGATACAAAGCACAGATTGATCTTTTGATCTTATGATAAGATATGGAATACCCATTTGTTTATCTAGATTATGATTTAAAGTAAAGAGAAGTATAGCTAGTTTTGATTCTATAAACCCTTATGTTATTTTAAGGTGGATTTCCTAAAGTGTGATTATATAAGTAATAAGGGAGTAGTATTTAGCATCGAGTTGGGTATGAGTCTGAGGTCACATGCCCCAAAACTACTACCACCATAGGTTTAAGTACTAATATGGGTTAAGCATTGTCATCACTCAAGTTAAGGTTCTATTTTGATGGTAAGGTTAGAACAACTCTCCTTAATGTGGGTAAGACATTGGACTCCATGATAGCTCACATAGTTTATTGATTAGAAGAAACTCTCTAAGAAAGAATAAAAGTAAAACTTTTATAATGAGGTGTTATGGCTCATAAAGTTTATACCTATGCCTCATTACTCATGTTTATAATTTTGTTGTCTTTGTTTTATTCAAGATCAAGGTGAGTCATTTACACTTAGCATGCATCATTTGAAAGTCTATGTGTATATTTAGTTATTGTTTTATGTATACATTCACCCTTAAATACTTAGTACATTCCAGAAGTATTGACCCATATGTATGCCTATGTGCTACATTGTCTCATAATGTAGGTACCAGTTGCAGCCTATACATTATAATCAGACAATTTGTAGCTTCATACCAACAAGTGATAATTTCTTTTTAATCGAGGACTCAACTCTATTATCATTCCTGTAACTTATTTTGATTATTCTTATGTATTGATTATAGATAGGTGGGGGTCATGTCCCGACTACCTAGAGTCAGTATTAGTAGAGGCTTCATAGACTGTCATTCAGAGTTGATGTATTTACTTTTAGTATTGTTTTGTATAACCAAGGTCTAAATATTTTAAATAGTTTTGTATTAAACTTATTCAGCAAAGACAACTCTTTCTCTTATTACTTCTAGTTTTATGTATTTATTTCAGTGCTTATAAGTTATGCCGATATCATGGGTTAGCTAGGATCACTTGGGGTCCTAAGTACCGTGTGACATCTAGAGGGTAGTATTAGGGCATTACATAAAGATTTGGAGCCATTACATTAATGAGGTTCATATTGATGTGTTTACTGATCACAAGAGTTTTTAGATTGTGCTCACGCAAAGGATCTAAATCTTTGTTAGAGAAGGTGGATTGAATTGTTGAAAGACTATGAATGAGTATGTTATATCACCCAAGTAAGGCCAATGTCGTGGTCGATTCCCTTAGTATATTGTCTATGGAAAGTGTTGCTCATGTTGAGGAGGATAAAAAGGATTTAGTCTGTGAGGTTTATTAGGTTGCTAGGTTAGGTGTTTTGTTGGTTGATTCGGTTAAAGGTACTATGTGGGTTCAGAATGGTTTGGAGTTTGTTGGTTGATTCGGTTTGGAGTTTCTAAGGTAAAGAAAAATCAAGACAGAGATCCTATCTTGGTTAAGTTGAAGGAGGCAATTCGAAATTAGAAAGTTGAAATTTTTTCCTAAATGGAAGAGGCTGTGCTTTGTTTTTAGGGCATGTTATGTGTTCTGAATACAGATGATTTAAGGCATTAAATGTTAGAAGAATTACATTGTTCACGATATTTTATTCACCCAGGATCCACTAAGATGTACTGCGATTTACAGGAAGTCTATTGATGAAATGGTCTAAAGAAGGATATTCCAGAATTCATGGCTAAGTTCCAAATTGTTAGTAGGTTAAGATTGAGCACTAGAGATCTAGTGGTATATTACAAGAGTAAAAATCCCTACTTAGAAGTGGGATGTGGTAAACATGGATTTTATTATAGGGTTACCTCGTACGCATCATCAACATGATTCTATTTGGGTCATTGTGGATAGAATGGCTAAGTTAGCCCATTTCTCGACGTCCATACTTCATATTCAGCCCAGGATTATCCTAGACTCTTTGTCATTGAGTTTGTAAAGTTATATGAGGTTCTCTTAACCATCATTTCAGATATAGGTACTTAGTTTACTTTCTATTGTAGGATGGCTTTTTAGAAGAGTTTTGGTAAACAAGTTCATCTCAGTAAGGCTTTTCATCCTAGATAGATGGCCAGGAAGAGAGGACTATTTAGACTTTAGAATATATGTTAAGGGCTTACGTTATCTATTCCAAAAGTAGTTGGGATGATCACTTACCTTTAATTGAATTTTCCTACAATAACAGTTACCATTCCAGTATTCAGATGGCTCCATTTGATGATCTTTATGGTAGGAGATGTATATCACCTAATTATTAGTTCGAGGTAGGTGAGGCTACTTTCATAGGTCTAAATTCAGTATATGAGGCAATGGAGAAAGTTTAGTTCATTCGTGAAAGGCTGAAAAATGCCTAAAGTCATCAGAAATCCGATACAGATGTAAGGAGGAGAGAGCTTGAATTTGATGTGGGTGAATTTATGTATCTAAAAATTTTTCCCATGAAAAGGGTGAAGAGATTTCGCAAAAATAGAAGCTCAGTCCCTGCTATGTTGGTCCACATAGGATTTTGAGTCATTTGTGAAAGGTATCCTATGAGCTAGAGTTGCCTGCAGTGTTAGCATCAGTACATCCAGTGTTTTATATCTGTTTTCTAAAGAAATGCATTGGTGATCCGACTTCTATCATTCCCTTAAAAAGTATGGGTGGGGAAGATAGCCTCTCCTATGAAAAAGTCCCGGTTGAAGTCCTTGACTATCTGGTTCATAGGATGAGGAATAGTGAATTTGACTTAGTAAAGGTTTTGTAGAGGAATTAGTCCATTAAGGGAGCTACTTGGGAAACAGAGGCTGATATATGAGCCAAGCATCCCCATATTTTCTCTACAAATTCAGATTCAACTTGAGGTAATATTTTACCTAAATTAATTCTCTCATTTTCCATGTACGCTATCCAACCATGCTCATGCATAGTATGCATTCATGAAATCAGTTCAATCCATGCATCATGTTTTAGATTCAAATATTTAGTCATGATTTAGCTCAAAAGTTTTAGTGCATGATCTTAGTCATCCTAGTATTTCATTCCCAGCAATGGCTTGGCTTAACTTCTAGTGAATTAAAATAGGTGTCATCCTGACTTGAGAAATCATATCCTAGCAGCTTAGTATCAAAACATAGGTTTCCCTGATATTGGTGGTACATGAATCAATATTTAAAAGAGTCCCACAGATCAATATGGGGATATTGTATCCTATTTTCTGGAGGCTACAGAAGATTCTTAAGAAAGTATCATCATTTTGTTCAATTCTGGGTGTTGTGTTTGTATTAGTTTCTAGATTTTTATTTGCTTCACTGTTTTGTCAATGGTTAGAACGTGAGGTACCACAACTGAGGATTAAGACCCCAACCCGGCTTTTAGAACTCCAGTTAGTGGCAAAGGTCAACCTTGAGGTTGAGGGCATGCGATAGTTATAGCCCTAGCTCGAGAACAGGTTAGGGAACTATTGTCAGATCTTATTATATAGCTCTTAAGCCAGAGATTTTTATGCCACAACAGTAAGTGGGCCATAGGGCATCCTAGGCTCCACTTGGTTTTATATTATCTTTGTTTCTTTATGATGGTTGATTCAGTTATTAAGGTTAGTTGGAAGTCTGTTGACTGATAAAGCTTATCCAATGACACAGGGTGGTATTGAGTTTGGGGAGCATCCTACATCAGAGGTTCTGCTAGCACTGCCAATTCTACAGCCTACAGTAGTTCAGCTAGTTATATCTGTATAGGAGCAAAAGATATTGGTCCAATTTCTAAGACTAACTTTACCTAGGTTTATCAAGACCTCAGGAGAGGATACTGTCATGACCCAATTTCTTAGGTCATATGGTGCCTACTATTATAATCCACCAATAGGAAATCCAAACTCGTAGTCCAAAACGGCTAGTAATGAACTACCAAATATATAAAGAAAGGAATTATGAAATAGATGAAATAATAAAGCAATTACATAGTATAATCCTAAAACTTGGTGGTATTAGTACAAGAGCTTCTGACATAATATAAGAGTACAAAAGTGAAATATAAAAGGAATTACACTGATAAAACTTATCCTCTGAATACATCAAAGATACTAGTCTAATACATAACAGAGACAATTGAGTAATACTCCGAATGCCAGGAGCTCACTTTAAGTCTACAAACCATGGCTTCTTTGAACGATGCACACATCAATGGCGATAACCCATACTATGATCTGCATGCTGTAAAAGTGTAGTATTAGTACTAAATGAATGATACTTAGTAGGCAAATACCAATTGATCTCCAAGAATAAAGAAAATATATACAATATACAAATAGAATAAAAACTAAACCCAAGAGTCCAAAAATCATATATCAAGCCAATGAGTTGATAAGGAACCACTATCCTATTCATGTCCAAGAGTCTAACGCAACAAGACTAAGGGAGTATTAGGATGAACTATCCAATTCTAGCCATAGTCAGAATCTCAACACTATACCATATATATATATACATATGCATATACATATATCAAAATACAAGGCCAAAGAATGAACATACAATATGAACAAATGAAAGAAAGGATATACGATAATACCATAGCTACATATAGCTATATATGCATATATATATATAGGTGTAAGGTTATCTTAAAGCACAACCAAGATCATCATATCTTTGCACTAAGGCCTCATTATAATCATATCAGGATTTGGTACTAACAAGTACAAGGTTTCTAATCCATATATCTCATTATGAACTAATCATGTATAATAATGAAATCGTAAGATAGAAGAGGCCAGAATTATACCTCAATCTCCATAATGAATCAATGACCAATCTGTCATAAGCTAGATATAACAATGATAAAAATAATGATAATAACAATATTAGTAATAGCACGAGTAACTGGCTATTCCGGACAACCAAATACCTAGCCGAGCCAATACGTACCCCCGCTGCCCCAGGCTTAGAAGGTTCAATCAGCATACAACAACATAAGGAATAATCATCACAAATTCTATACAGCCATTCCATAGTAGCTGATAAACCTACATACTGATGATAAGTGATGCTCATACAAATATGAATGCAATAAAATTCACAATACCATAACCATTATCATCATCATAGCTATCATCATAATAATCATCCTCCAGCCTCATCGGGTATTATCTTATCATCATAATATCATGCAGCCTTGCCAGGCATCATAATATCCTCCATCCTTAACGGGCATCATCACATCATCTTAGTATTTTCTGGGCTTATCGGGCATCATCACATCATTATAATATCCTTAGCCTTGCCGGCTATCATCATATTATCATAATATGCTAATCAATGTAATAATAGAGAGCGAACCCCACGAGCGCTAAAGTAAAGTGCAAGCCCCTCGAGGGCTAAAGTAAATGCAAGCCCTATGGGGGCTAAAGTAAATAGTCATATAAATAAGAAAGGTAGAGTGTATGTCCATAATTCATCGTTCAACATCAATATCACATTATCCATAAGCATATAATTAGCACAAACTAAAGTTGTGGCTAAAAGAGTGTCAGTTTATAAATCCATTGTCCAAAATAATTTTTGGGACTAAATCAGTATAAAGTGAGAAAGGGTCAAAATATTGCACGATCGTAGTAAATAATAGTGTCAAATCACGAATAGAAATATATCTTCATCAAATCCTTAAATCATCATTATTAACCTCTTTTATACATATAAATTATTCATTCAGTTAGCTAGTTATTATTGTGAAGAAATCTATTTTAAGGTAGAAGGTGGGCTTTAACCTATTAATGGCAACAATTGTAAGATTAAATCTAATTAGAATCATATCAATCATTGATGCAACAATGATGAATGTACCGAATCTATGTATTCCATCACCAGTATTCAAACATTGAAATAATAAACATCATACTGCATCTTCCTCCATCCTATATCAGAGAAGTGTATATATAATATTTATATAATCATAAACTACAACCATATCATTTACAAGGGTAATTACTTCCCGAATATCTAACCAATATCAAAATATGGTCATTATCCTAATAATGTGTCCATAATAATAATAATATTATAATCACAGTCTTAAACCCACATACGTATGCGAATCTCACATCAATAATCACGCATATCTAAATCATGTCATAACTATAGGACATAGCATATTCATGAGGCATATTATCTCCATAAGCTATGAAGAATATCTATAATCATCTCACATATATGAGGCATCTCACTTCTAGGAGGAATAATGAATTAATAAGCATAACTCACTATGAGACATAACCCATCTATGATGCATCTCATATCTATAGGTCATGTATCATGACTATGAGGAATATCATCTCTATAGGACAATTATTATATGTAAGAGGAATAACGGAATAACATCTCTAAAGGTGCAATATCACATCTAAGATGAAATAACATCTATAATGGACAAATATCACATCTATGAGGAAATAGGATCTCTAATGGCCTAATATCACATCTATGAGAAATTAGCATTTCTAAAGGCCCAATGTCATTTCAATAAGGACTATCATGGCCATAAGCTATTAGTTATTATTTGGGGGAATATACCATCATTATGCATCAACCACAAAGTTAACACCCCAATTTTCTGAACCGAAATGCTACACGGTGCTTATGACCTCAAAGGACCACAAGCTAACCTATGACTGAAATCTGTACCTGTATACTGCATAATATAAAATAAAGCGTAGACAACAAGTACTAAATAGCCATAAGGTTCAACTAAATAAACATCTGATAGGAATAATATCTAAAAATGGTATAACTATACCAAACCAAATCCGAAGTAACTGTCTAACATGATATAGTCTGGAAAGCCTCTAAACTGTCTGAATAAGGAGTTGATGGGACATGTCTCCAACTAACTCCAACTACTGAAATAAATGAAAAACTGAAGTAGTAATGAAATCATCGTGTCCTCAAAATATGCGTACTTACTTCTAATTCTGCCTATTGATACTAAAATCTACTACTGATCTAGAGCTCGTGCCTCTAAATGTATGGTGTAACATAAGACAAAGCAACATAGACAAATGCATCAGTACAACTGAATGTACTGAGTATATGAGTGAGGTAGGCTAAATGCAAAGGTTTATATGCATGAACAATGCTGACTAATATGAACGTGAGAATACATACATGCATAAGCAACTATAACTAAACTCGTAGTAATATTGACTAATGAGTCTGATTACTGATGACATAACTCTACTAATACTGAGGTAATAATAGATGAATGACTATTTCTAACAGTTTGAATTATGAAGAACTGGTCTGATGGACTGTATCTAGCAGTCTAATTATAAAGAATTAATCTAATTGACTGTATTTGAAATCCATGAATGGGAATACTGATAATACGAGTTCTGAGAATTGGTAATAATAATAACATGAGTGACTGTATCTGACAGTCATGAATGTGGTGGAACTAGCTGAGTTCCATATTGTATATGAGTTGACTATATTAGATAGTCCTGATATTCTGAAAAACTATCTGAATTCTATTACTGAAATTAAGACTGAGACTGAAATTGAGACTGTGGGAGATAATCATCTAACCAATATTCCCAGGAACTGAAATGGTTGGGGTCCAACCTATAACCCAGATGGAAGGGTGTTAATACCATTCCACGGGCAAAGACAATATATGAGTAACCCTATTCTATTTTTAGGAGATCATTCCATCTGCCCTACTATTAGGTAAACTCAAAAGAGATGTATTAGCCCTATGGGTAGGGACATCTCAACCTATGCTGGCTACGTAGTTTTGGAATGCAAGGATTTCTTCTAGGAATCTTACCCTCTAACTGTGGCCGGTGAGTCTCCCTCCTTGGGTTCACTCAGTGCTGAATCCTAATTCCAATTGAAAGACACTGAACTGATTAACTGAACTGAACTGATTAACTAAACCGATGTTAGTGGGATTGTTTAGTAGAGATAAATTGAGTTTACTGGATTTCGATGACTGACGGAATATACTGAGTTCTGAGGACTGATTGAGAGTACTGAAGTTACTAAGATTAACTGTGAATACTGAGATTACTGAGATTTTTGAGTTTTCCAGAGTCACATGACTGACTGATTTCTATCATTTGTAATCTTCCTGATGAATTTTCTACTGAACTACCCGGCCTTCCTTCTGAGTGAGACGTAAAGTTTATTATTAATCTTGAGCCAGTCACCCAACCTATTTATGTGGATCCTTATCATATGGATCCTATCAAGCTACAAGAGCTATATATTAAACTTTAGGATCTTTTGAGAAAGGCTTTTATCAGACTGAGTATATTGCCTTAGGGTGCTCCAATTTCATTTTTTAAGAATAAAGATGGTTATGCAAATATGTGCATCGACTACGAGGAACTGGACAATAGTACGTGAAGAATAAGTATCCTATGCGTAATATCAATGATTTTTTAGCCATTTTCAGGGAGTAACAATGTTTTCTAAGATTGATTTAAGGTTTTATTACAATCAGTTAAGGATCAGGGAAGAGGGCATCCCTAAGACAACCTTCAGGACTTGTTATGACTATTCTGAGTTCCTGGTAATGTCTTTTAGGTTGACCAATGCCCTAACAATATTTATGGATGTGAAACTACTTTGTAATTAGTTCATCGATGGCATCCTGCTATATTAGTGGAGTAGGGAGGAGCTCAAATAGTATTTGACAACTATGCTCTATACCATAAAAAATCATAGGCTTTCTAACTTAATCTCAAAATATGAGTTCTGTCTTGAGTCCATAGCTTTCTTAGGGCTTATTGTGTCCACGGATAATATTATAGTAGACCCTATGAAGATTGAGGCTAGTTAGAATTAGGCTAGGCCTAAGTCTCCTATTGAGGTTCACTGTTTCATTCGGTTAGTAGGCTACTACGGATGGTTCATCGAGAGTTTTTCTACTATTGCAGCCCATATGACTAGATTGACTATGAAGGAGGTTCCTTTTAAGTGTTCCGTGAGTTATGTGGTGAGATTTTTGAAGCTACTTGTTCACTTTAGCTCCTATTCTGACTCTTCCAATTAAGGGTGAGGTATTCACCGTCTATTGTGATACTTTTGGTCTTGGTTTTGTAACACCCTAATTTTTTAAACTGGAATGCTACACGGTGCTCATGACCTCGAGGGACCATAATCTAACCCATGACTGATATCTGTACCTGTACACTGCATAACATACATGTAATATGTGGAAAAGATAAACAATAGACTATAAGGTTCAATTGAAATAATTATAACATCCATATGGGTACAAAATACCCAAGATAACTGAAGTCTGAATCAAACTGAACTAAAAATGAACTGTATCTGAAAGCATTGAAGTACTGACTAAATAAAGAGTTGAAGGAATATGTCTCCAACTAACTCCATAAATTGAAAGCTAACTAAATTAATAAATGAATCGAATCATATCATCCTCGAATGAAGAGGACTCACTACAGCTCGTATACTGGAATACGAATGCTACTGCTGGTTTGGAACTCCTATCTCTAAACCTATGGTGTAACATGAAAAGAAAGCACCATAGCACAAATGGGTCAGTACAACTGGAGTACTGAGTATACTAGTGATGTAGGCTAAATGAAAAGGGTTTACATGCATGAGCAATGCTAACTGACAGACTAATATGAATGTGAGAGTGCAAACATACATACATAATACTGGAAATGTAAATACATAATAGTGGATTTGTACACTAATACATGATTTACTGATTTCTGACATAACTGAAACTATGGTTCTGTTAACATGGGTGACTGTGTCTGATAGTCCTGGGTCTGGTGGAACTATCTGAGTTCCGACTATAACTGAATTTGACTGTATCTGGTAGTCCTGGTATACCGATATCTGAAGAACTATCTGAGTTCTTTTACTGAGACTGAGCCTGAAATTGTGGGAGGTAGTTGTTTAACCGACATGCCCAATTATGCATATAGCTAAGTTGGGGTCCAATATCTGCCCCGACTAGAGGGGTGTCAATACCGTGCCACTGGTAAGGACAGTTTTGAGTGACCCTCATCTGGTAGATACTCAAATGAGAATGGTGGGAACGCTAAACTGACAGGTTAATCCACCTTTTCAAACCTAGTCTGACAGGTTAAGATGTCTCAACCTATGCTGGTTACGTAGTTCGGGAACACAAGGATGACTGCTAAGAATCACACCTTAAACTGGCAGGTCAGTTCCCATCCTTGGGTTCTCTCGATGCTAACTTCTACTCCCATCTGAAGAGACTGAACATGATTTAACTGACTGTTGATGGATCGAGTAACTAACTTCCATTAACTGATGAAATAGCACTACTATCTGAGATTTTGCTGAGATCATAAGATTTCAGAGGTTTCCTGAGTCACATGACTGACTGAGTTCTATAGATCATGGCTTGACTGAGATTATTGGGATAACATAACTTGGAGCTAGGAACACAACTATATTTTTTAGGTACGAATACCCCTAGGACTCGATAGAAGGAAACTGACACACATGACATGACTTGATCACAAGATTGGAGTTCACAATTCATAATATCATAGGTAGGGGATAATATACCACATGTAGTTTTGAACATCTTGTACATGGTAGTAAGTGCATGGGATATATATCATGTACATATTGTATCACTTCATTATCATAAAAGCTTCATACCACAACAATAGCAAGAAAACAATGGCATGGAATTCATATTGAATTATATAATTAACATGGACTTGTCATGTAGATAATATGGGACCATGTAAACATGAAATTTCTAGAATTCTAAGCATTTTATCAAAATCCTTGTATGCATTCTTTAAGGCATAGGTGTTCATGAATTTCACCATATTAGACTACCTAAATTCATAGGTTCTAACTACATGATCATAACCTTCATGAAAATTTCATCAAATTACTACTCTATAACACAAACAACAACCATCAACATGAATACAATCATATAACCACAAAATATTTATGATTTGGTATTTAAAGATTGATTCTTGAACTCCACGGACGAAAGGAATCTGTGGATGAATACTATGTATACCTGACTCAGGGTTCTTGATGTTTTTAAACTTGAAGGGTTTGAAATACTTTGATTCTTGAAGAGGATTGGGTCTCGTTCTTAGGGATTAAATTTAGAGAGAAACCCTAGTTTTTGTTTGTGGAATAACAATGAGCAAAATGTCTGAATTTGGACTCATTTGGGTATATAGGCGAGTGGTAAGTGACCAAAATACCCCTGTTAAAATGACTTAAAAATACACTGAACATGGAATGTAACGGTCCGACTAACGGTCCATCAGACACTTGGCGGTCCATCATTTATCCCATCAGACGTGGACCAAAAATGGGGTTTACTGGATAAGAGTTGACGGCTTGGATGAAGGTCTATCACAACTATGACCGTCCATTCACTCGTCCGTCAGTCCTTATCCAGTACGTGGCTCAACTACCTTGGCTGTGACTGTCAAAGTGGCGGTCTGTCACTTATGTGGCGGTCCGTCAACTTGGCTGTCATACCTTGGCGTTTCAAACAGTTCCAAGTAAAACGTCCATTACTTTCTCGTCTGATATTGGATTTGGACAAAATTTGTTCCATTGGAAAGCTAACTCAGTTTCCCACATGATAGAAAGTGAAAATCGCAAAAATACCACATGTACAAAGATAGGTTTGCATTTAAAAGTAAGTCCTAGCATCCTTGAGATGATTTCTGCTAGGAAAAAGGCACGAGTATTAAAATATCTTCCCCTTGAGAACATTCATCCTTGAATGGAATTGACTGAGAGAGGAAATAATAATCTAAACATGAGTAGATGGAACATGATCTTATGACTGACAAACTGAACGCGTTATACTGAACATGCATATTTGTTACACGTGTAACTGATTCATGAATGCATGACTGAGGTTCTCGCAATAAGAATGCATATATGATGTATGATTATTTACTGGACTAATATATGTATGCATGACTGAATATTCAATGGTACTTGATACCAAATTTGTGATGGAACATGAACACGAAACAAAATATCAAGTTATATTGAATACTGAACGTAAAACTGAATAAGCTTAAGGATGACTATTACCTTGAGCTTGATCTGGGTTGGTAGAGAAAAGGTAAGGGTACTTGGTACGCATGTCTGCTTCTCAAGTAGCTCCCTCAACGGACTGATTTTTCCAAAGAACTTTGACTCGAGGGACTTCTTTGTTCCTCATCCTACAAATCTGACAGTCTAAAATTTTGAGAGAAATCTCTTTATAAGAGAGGCTGTCCTAAACATCAATGTTCTGCACAGGGACTACAACTGCTGGGCCACCTATGTACTTCTTGAGAATGGATACATGGAAGACTGGATGAACTAAGGCTAGATCTGAAGGCAATTAGAGCTCATAAGCTGCCTTGCCGAAGCAATTGAGAATCCTGAAGGGATCGACATAGCGGAGAATGAGTTTTCCTTTCTTGCCGAACCTCTTCACTCCCTTTATGGGACAGATCTTGAGAAAGACTTAGGCATTGACCTCAAACTCAAGATCTTTTCTATGAACATCTACATAAGACTTCTGTCGGCTATGAGCAGCCTGAAGTCTCTGTCTGATCAACTGAACTTTCTCTAAGGCGTTGAATACCAAGTCAGGACCGATGACTGAGGCCTCAATAACTTTGAACTAACCGACTGGAAATCTATACCTCCTACCATAGAGAGCTTCGAATGAAGCCATTTGAATACTGGAATGATAGCTATTATTGTATGCAAACTCAATCAGAGGAATGTGGCCATCCCAATATCCCTTGAAATCAATTGCACACACCCTTAGCATATCTTCAAGAGTCTAAATGGTTCTCTTTACTTAACCATCTGTCTGAGGATGAAAGGCAGTATTGAGATAAACTTAGGTACCAATACTCTTTTGGAATGCTTTCCAAAAGTGAGAGGTGAACTGTGTACCTCTATCTGAGATGATAGATAATGGAACACCGTGTAATCTGACCAACTCCCTGATATAGAGTTTGGTGTAATCCTCGACTAAATAAGAGGTATGAACTGGAACAAAATGAGCTGACTTGGTTATTCTATCTACAATGACCCAAACCAAATCATGCTGATGACGAGTTTGAAAAAAACCCATCACAAAATCCATGTTCACTTCTTCCCACTTCCAAGTATGAATGTTGAACTCCTGCATAGACCCACTAGGTTTTTGATGCTCTATCTTAACCTGCTGACATATAGAGCACTTAGCCACAAACTCTACAACATCTCTTTTCATCCCACTCCACCAATAGATCTCCCTCAAGTTGCGATACATCTTAGTGGCCCCTGGATGAATAGAATATCACGCACCATGCACCTCTACAAGAATTTGCTGCCTCAAGCATCTATACCTGGAACACACAGACGACCCTGAAAATGAAGAACACCATATTCCCCTTGGGAGAAAGCCTCTACTTTCTGATTCTGAACTGCCTTGGGAGAAAGCCTCTACTTTCTGATTCTGAACTGACTCTTT
Organism: Capsicum annuum; assembly: GCF_002878395.1. Lineage (NCBI taxonomy): Eukaryota > Viridiplantae > Streptophyta > Magnoliopsida > Solanales > Solanaceae > Capsicum > Capsicum annuum. Next base: position 129,050,598 of record NC_061120.1, read on the forward strand.
TAGATTAACAAGGTTGGGATTCCTGTCTTGCTTTTATTCCACCTTAGAAACTAGAGATGACTCTGAACTACTCTAAACATATACACCACCCTCTGAAGAGTCGACTAAGCGAATGCCTAGTCTAGCAAGATGATGAATTTCCTGGGCTAAGTTCTTCTTATCATCCTTAACATGAGAAAAACTACCCATGGAGAGTCTACTGAGAGCGTCGACCACAATGTTGGCCTTGCCCAGATGATAAAGAACACTCATGTCATAATCTTTCAAAAGGTCTAACCACCTTCTCTGATGAAGAATGAGATATTTCTGAGAAAAGACATACTGAAGACTCTTATGATATGTGAAGACATCTATATGAACTCTGTATAGATAATGCCTCCAAATCTTTAAGGCAAATACTACACCTGCTAACTCAAGATCATGAGTAGGATAATTCTTCTCATGGGGCTTTAGCTGTCTGGAGACGTAGGCTATGACCTTACTATGCTGCATGAGGACACTACCTAAACCCACTCTGTATGCATTACAATAGACTACAAAACCATATGAACATCTGGAAGAGTTAGAACTGGGGCTGAGATAAGTCGAGTCTTCAAATTTTGAAAACTCTTCTCGCAAGAATCTGGTCACTAAAACTCAACCTTCTTCTGAGTCAATATAGACATAGGAGATGCAATTGAATAAAATCCCTCAATAAAGAATTTATAATAGCCAACCAAACCCAAGAAACTCCTGATATCTGATGGAGAGACAGCGTGAGGCCAGTTTTTTACCGCTTTGATCTTTTGAGGATCTACTCAATGCCATCACCGAAAATAATGTGGCTAAGGAATGCTACTGATCTTAGCCAAAATTCACACTTACTGAACTTGCCGAACAACTGATGATCTCTGAGAGTCTGAAGAACAATTTTAAGATGGTCTGAATGATCATGCTCTATGCGAGAATAGACCAAAATATCATCTTTGAAGACTATGATGAACATGTCCAAGTACTACTTGAACAGCCAGTTTATCAAGTCCATAAAAGTTGCAGGGGCATTGGTAACACCAAAGGACATAACTAGAAATTTGAAGTGACCATGCCAAGTACAGAAAACTGTCTTTGGGGTGTCACATTCTCTAACTCGGAGTTGATGATAACCTAATCTGAAGTCTATCTTGGAGAAATACCTGGCACCCTGAAGTTGGTCAAATAAGTCATCTATCCTGGGAAGAGGATACTTGTTATTAACTGTGACTTTGTTGAGCTGACGGTAATCAATACACATCCTAAGAGAACCTTTTGTCTTGCGCATGAATAAGATTGGTGCACCCCATGGGGATATACTGGGTCTAATGAATCCCTTATCTAAGAGATATTTCAACTGATCTTTTAGTTCCTTGAGTTCTACTGGTGCCATTCTATATGGCAGAATAGAAATAGGCTTAGTATCTGGGAGAAGGTCTATGCAAAAGTCTATTTCCCTTTTGAGAGGAATACCTGGAAGATCTTCGGGAAACATGTTTGACTATTGATTAACCACTAGGACTGATTCAAAACTAGGAGATTCAGAAATAGAATCTTTAATATGCACGAAATGATACACACACCCCATAGAAATCATTTTCCTTGCCCGAAGGTAGGAAATAAACTGATCCCTGAAAGATGAAGTACTACCCTTCCATTCTAGGATGGGCTCATTCGAGAACTAAAACTAAACTATCCTATTTCTGCAGTCGACTGGGCATAGTATGAATGATGCCAATCCTTGCCGAGAATGACATCAAAATCAGTCATCTCTAACTCAACTAAATCTACTGACATGGATTTCTAAAATATCATAATTGGGAAGTTCCTATATACTCGCCGAGCTATAATGGTTTTACCCACGGGGTTAGAGACTGAAAAGCTCTTTACTAAATTTTGAGACTGATTCCAAAATCGCCTGCTGTATAAGGTGTAACAAAAGACAAGGATGCACCTGGTTCTAGCAAAGCATAAACATAAACATGGAAAATCTGTAATGTACTAGTAACAATATTAGGAGAATTTTCTTGATCCAGTCGAGCTGGAGAGAATAAAGTCTATTTGGGCGTTGCCCACTAGTAGCTCTAAAAGTGGCACCCTACTGGTTCGGGCGACTGGACTGAGCTGTGGAATGATTTTAATAACCCTGATAACTGGACTGAGGACAATCTCTAACTCTATGGCCTGGCTTGCCACAACCAAAACAAACATCACTGTCGTCTCTACAAATACCCTGGTGGTTCTTACCATAAGTTTGACATAAAGGATTAGTTTGGGCATTGCTGACACTACCTTGAGATTTAGAGATGGGTGCTCTATCTCTAAACTTAGGATCTGGAGCACTGGCTAAAGACTGAACTGGAGCTGATGACTTGGGACAAAACTTGGAACGATTTCCTCCCTCTGATTTGGGCTGAGCAAAAATAAAACTGCCTGATCTTGCTCTCTTATTCTGCCTCTCCCTAGCCTTAACCTTTTGCTTCTCTATTTGATGACCATAGGTCATGAGCCTAGATAAAGTCATATTACTATTCAGCATTGCAGATCTACACTCATTTACCACTCTATCATTTAATCCTGACACGAACTTGCTTATCTGAGCCCTGTTGTCGACAACCACATGAGGGGCATATCTGGATAGCTGAGTAAATCTGAGAGAATACTCCCTAACCGTCATATTTCACTACCTGTGATTGATAAACTCAAGAACTTTGGCCTCCCTTAGCTCTTAAGGAAAGATCTATCTAAGAAGGTCGTGACAAATTCCTCCTACTCTATAGGACCTGCAACCTCTAACTTCTTAGACTTCCACTGTTTGTACCAAGTATGAGCAATATCCTGTAACTGGTATATGTCTAACTCAGCGCTTTGAACAGAAGTAACTCCAATGATGTCAATGACCTTCTGGATTTGGTCAATGAACTCCTGAGGGTCTTCATCAGACTTAGATCCAAAGAAAGATGGAGGGTTCATTCGGGTGAAGTCCCAAATTCTAGCTACTATGGAATTGGCCACTGGATTGGCCGGAATAACTGGTGGCCATTTATTTTGGGTAGCCATAGACTGAGCAAGTATGGTGAATGCAGCTCTAAACTCTGCATGAGAAACATGCTCGCCCAAAGGGTCTTTGGTTAGAGAAACTGGCTGGTTTCTTCTCTTTGGAAGCATATTTTGAAATAAGAGAAGAATGCATTAGACTGAGAGTTTAACTTGAGATTATGCTCACTAGTATGACATGAATACTAAAAGAAGGGAAACTGTTCCTAAAACATCTCATAGCCTCCTGTACATAAATGTGGCGTGCAATACACCTATGTACAAGACTCTATTAGATACGGATTTCAGACTTCCTAGGACTCTATTGAACCTTAGGCTTTGATACCAATTTTGTAACACCCTAATTTTCTAAACCGAAATGCTACATAGTGCTCATGACCCTGAGGGACCACAAGCTAACCCATGACTGATATCTGTACCTATACACTGCATTACATACATGTAATATGCAGAAAACATAAATAATAGACCATAAGGTTCAACTAAAATAATTATGACATCCATATGGGTGAAAAATACCCAACATAACTTAAGTTTGAATCAAACTGAACTAAATCTGAACTGTATCTGAAAGCCTTGAAGTATTGACTAAATAAAGAGTTGAAAAAACATGTCTCCAACTAACTCCATAAACTGAAAGCTAACTAAAATAATAAATGAATTGAATCGTATCATCCTCGAATGAAGAGGACTCACTGTAGCTCAGTATAATGGAATGCAAATGCTACTGCTGGTCTAGAACTCGTGTCTCTGAACCTATGGTGTAGCATGAAAAGAAAGTACCATAGCACAAATATGTCAGTACAACTGGAGTACTGAGTATACGAGCGAGGTAGGCTAAATAAAAGGGTTTACATGCATTAGCAATTCTAACTGACTGACTAATATGAATGCGAGAGTACAAACATACATACATAATAACTGGAAATATAAATACGTAATAGTGGATCTGTACGCTAATACATAATTTACTGATTTCTGACGTGATGAAACTATGGTTCTGTCAAAATGGGTGATTATGTCTAACAGTCCTGGGTCTGATGGAACTATTTGAGTTCTGTACTATAATTGAATTTGACTATACTTGGCAGTCCTGGTATACCAATATCTAAAAAACTATCTGAGTTCTTTTACAAAGATTGAGCCTGAAACTATGGCAGGTAGTTGTTTAATCGATATGCCCCAATAACACATATAGCTAAGTTAGGGTCTAATCTTTGCCCTGATGGAGGGGTGTTAATACCGCGCCACTGGTAAGGACAGTTATAAGTAACCCTTATAGGGTAGGTACTCAAATAAAATGGTGGGAACCCTAAACTAATAGGTTAAACTACCTCATCAACCCTATTATGATAGGTTAATATCTCTCAACCTACGCTGGCTACATAGTTTTGGAACACAAGGATGACTGCTAAGAATTACACCCTAAACAGATAGGTCAATTCCCATCCTTGGGTTCACTCAATGCTAACTTCTACTCCCATCTGAAGAGACTAAACATGATTTAACTAACTGCACATGGACTGAGTAACTGACTTCCATTGATTGATGGAATATCACTACTATCTGAGATTTTGCTGAGATCATGAGATTTCAGAGGTTTCCTGAGTCACATGATTGACTGAGTTCTGTAGATCATGGCTTGACTGAGATTATTGGGATAACGTGACTTGGCTCTAGGCACACAACTTTATTTTTTAGGTACAAATACCCGCAGGACTCGATGGAAGGAAATTGACACACATGACATGACTTGATCACAAGATTGGAGTTCACATTTCATAATATCATAAGTAGGGGATAATATACCACATGTAGTTTTCAATATCTTATGCATGGTAGGGAGTGCATGGGATATATATCATGTGCATATTGTATCACTTCATTATCATAAATGCTTTATACCATAACAATAAGAACAAAATAATGGCATGGAATTCATATTGATTATATAACACCTTGCATGTATTCTTTAAGGCATAGGTGTGTTCATGAATTTCACCATATTAGACTACCCAAATTTATGGGTTCTAACTACATGGTCATAACCTTCATGAAAAATTTATAAAATTACTATTTTATAGCACAAACAACAACCACCAACATAAATACAATCATATCACCACAAAACATTTATGATTTGGTATTTAAAGATTGATTCTTGAACTCCACGGACGAAAGGAATCCATGTATGAACACTACGCATACCTGACTCAGGGTTCTTAATATTTTTGAACTTGAAGGGTTTGAAATCCTTCAATTCTTGAAGAGGATTGGGTCTTGTTCTTGGGGATTAAATTCAAAGAGAAACCCTAGTTTTTATTTGTTGAACAACAATAAGCAAAATGGCTAAATTCTGACTCATCTAGGTATATATTTGAGTGGTAAGTGACCAAAATACCCCTGTTAAAATGACCTGGAAATAAATTGAATGTGGCGTGTAATGGTTCGACTGACAGCCCATCAGACACTTGATGATCTATCACTTAGCCCATCAGACGTGGGCTAAAAATGAGGTTCACTAGATAAGAGTTGACGGCCTGGATGATGGTTCGTCACAACTTTGATAGTCCATCAAATCATCCGTCAATCCTTATCCAGTACGTGGCTTAACTGCCTTGGTTGTGATGGTCAAAGTGGTGGTCCGTCAGTTATGTGGCGGTCCGTCAACTTGGCCGTCATACCTGTGCATTTCCAATAGTTCCAAGTATAACATCTATAGCTTCCTCGTTTGATGTCAGATTTGGATAAAATTTGTACCATTGGAAAGCTAACTCAATTTCCCACATGATAGAAAGTGAAAATCTCAAAAATACCACATGTCCAAAGATAGGTTTGCATTTCAAAGTAAGTCCTAGCATTCTTAAAATGATTTTTAGCTAGGAAAAAGGCACGAGTATTATAGGTTTGGGTTGTGTTTTGATGTAGCAATGAAATGTTGTTGCATTTGTGTTGAGGTAGATAAGGTACATGAGCATAATTACCTCACTCATGACTTGGAGTTGGCAATGGTAGTTTTTGCGCTTATTAGATAGAGGCATTACTTGTATGGTGTTTGTTGAGATCTTCACTGGCCATCATAGTCTACAATATTTTATGACCTAGAGGGAGCATAATTTGTTGTAGCATAGATATATTCAGCTGCTGAAGGACGATGATATCTCTATTCTATAACATCCAGGTAAATAAAATATAGTAGGGACACTTTGTGTCAGAGAGCATTCAATATAGTTAGCTTGGCCTTTATATTAGTTTCAGAGTAGCCATTGGATTTGGACATCTAGTCCTTAGCTAACTTGATATTTTGACTTGATATTTCTAACCAAGAAGGATTTTTGCTAGTGTTGAGGCTAGATCTACCTTGCTGGAGCAGATTTGTGGTTGTCAGTTTAAGGATGAAAGAGTTAGTAACATTTGAGATCAGGTATTGCGAGGTGACTCTGGGAGAGTTACCATAAATTCAAAGGGTATTTTGACATTTGAAGGTCGTATTGTGTTCTGAAGATTGAAGATTTGATTTAGTTGATTCTTCAAGAGGCTAATAGCTCTAGATATTTTATTCACCCCTGGACAGCTATGATGTGCAGAGAGTTTATGCAGTGGCATATAGAGAGATATAGTAGAGTTCGTGGCTCGATTACCTATGTTATCAATAGGTAAAGGCTGAGCACTTGAGACCAGGTGGATTGCTTCAAAGGCTACCCATTCCTTAGTAGGAATAAAAGTGGGTCACAATAGATTTTATAGGTGGGTTGCCTCAAACTTCTCATGTTTTTGATAGAATTTGGGTCATCATAGATTGATTGATCAAATTTGCTAATTTTATACTCATTTAAATTTTCTATAGTGTCGAGTAGTTGGCCCATATCTATATTTGAAAGATGGTTCTCCTTGTGTTGATTATTCTAGGCTGAGGTTCTTAGTTTACCTCGAGCTTCTGGAGGAAAACTCAGGAGGTATTGGGTACCTAGGTGAATCTTAGCAACGCTTGTTATCACCAGGCTGATGGGAAGTTGGAAGGTACTATTCAGGTTTTGGAGGATATGCTTCGTGCTTCTATATTGGATTTTGGAGGTCAGTGGGACTAGTTTTCATCTTTGGTGAAGTTTGCATATAATAACAACTTTTATTCGAGTATTCAAATGGCTCTTTTTGAGGCACTGTATAGTAGGCATTTCCAATCTTTGATTGGGTTGTTTGAGATTTTTGAGGTTAGGCCCCATGGTATAGATTTTCTTTACGAGTCATTGGACTAGGTTAGGGTGATTCAGCAGGCAAAAGAGTTATGTTGACCGTAGGCTTTTGCCTTGATATTCAAAGTTGGTGATCAGGTTTTTCTATGAGTATTGCCTATAAAGGGAATAATGAGGTTCAAAAGGAGGGGCAAGCTCAGCCCCAGGTATATTGGACCATTTAAGATCCTACAGATAGTTGGGGAGGTAGCATATGTGTTTTCTTTTCCTCCATCTTTTTCTTCCATCTATTCTATTTTTCATGTATCTATCATACAGTGCTATATTCTAGATTAGTCTCCATTAAAGGCTATGTGATCTTTAGAAATTAGGAGAAATCATATATTTGAGCTAGATTTAGCTCGGGGAAGTGTTTGTGGGCCCTATATCATCATTAATCTATTATCTGTTAATTTTCATGTACTTTTCCAATTTGATACCTAAAATTCTCAATGGTTTTGGGACTAGTTTTGAGGACTATTGGGCTTTATTTTAACCAAATTTGTGAAGAAATTGATCCTTGAGATGCGGAGCACGTTTTGATGGTTTCAATTTTGCAATTCTAGAAGCATGGCCCACGTAGGATTTTTTGTCTAGTTTCTAATCCAGAGTGTATATACGCAATACAGCTATCAATTTTCTTATCTTGATCCATAGATGTTATTTTTCTAGTGTAACAAATCTTGGAGGCTTTTCGAAAGGGAAAAACTCTGATTTAAATAATTTAGCGAGTATTCGGTGGCATCCAAGTAGGTTAGTATTACCCTTATTTTAAATTGAGCTTAATGATGGTATTAGCATATTATTATGCTATTTTTGGGTGGATATATTAGGCCGATTATGGTATTAGTATGTTTACATCAAATTTAGCTTGTCGGGGCCCCTTTTCATAGAATTTGGGCATGTTTCCCTAGTACAGTACATCATTATCCTTTAGGACTAAAAAGTACTTGTAGTACCTTAGTATGCTGATTGGGAAGCCTAAGACTCTTCAATCATGGATTGAAATCCAAAATTTAGTTGTAACACTGCTTTGGGTCTATTGTTTCAGGTGGTGGAAATCACAATGGAGAGAAGATAAAAAAAGAAAAGGAAAATCTCATTAGTATGGAAAAGATGGCACAACTATGGTGGTGATTTCGGGTGATAGAGAGGAGAGGAAAAAAAGGGTTTTAGATTTTTTATATTTTGGTATGCTTCGGATAATGGAAAGGGGAAAGGCAATTGGGTATGGTGACGAGGGGCCGGCTCCTCTCCATTTTTCCTAATTAAATTAAATATATATATAACTAAAAATAGGTTGCTTATCTATATCATTTTTCAATATTCCCTCCCAATTATCTCTCTAAACTTTCTCTTATTTCCACCTAAATTTATCAGTTCTAAATTCTCTCATTCCCTCCTAATCTCTTTTTTCAAAAAGTTCAAGCTTTAATGACACATAGATAAATGAAAAGGAGCAAAGTGGTTAAAATTTAAAATCCAAATCGCCAAAAGAAAAAAAATTCTAATTTTCAATTTCACTTTTCATTTACAGAAGCTATGTAATTAAATTATTTCTAAATTGTTTCTTGCAATACTTCTAAACAACATTATTATAGCTAGCTAGATGAACTTGAAAGTAAAATGAACACCATTAGTGAAGGCCTAAAATTTATTATCTCTTGATGCCTGCTGTGGTGACATAAAAACAGTAAAAGCTAGTGACTTTTTCATGTAGTGTCGAGTGTTACCAGCGGAAAGCAACACAGTGATAGAGATAACCAAGGTCCAACCCTTACAAAATCCCATCGGAGCTCTCTCACACCCTCTGCTATGTGTATATCATGCAACCAATGAATCAAACCCAACAATACAAGAGAAAAGGTCTGTAGTTTATTTTCCCGATTGCACCCATAATTGATTGGCTAAAGAATATAAAATGCTTATCATTTAAGAGTTCAGGAACTTTAGCACCAGTTAGACAAAGATACAGATATTCCAATATGGATTTCAAGACGTGTAAATCCAAATAAAGCACAAAAATATATCTTTGAAGTATCAGGTCCTCTACTTTTTCAGATTTTTTACCTTTTCAGAACCCCATTATCCTAAAAAAAGAGACAAGAATGTCATTCCAAGAGAAACCTAGGCATGCTATTGTTGGATCATCTCTACATGCAGATGGTGGAAGGGGTGGTATCAATCAGATGACTTATTAAGGCACTGTAAAAAGGTGTTTCTTTAATAGAACCACCCACCACACCTTTAAATAAAATTAAGACCCAAGAACGAAGCAACTGAGAAAGGATTGAATAGTTAAAAAAAATCTAATAAAATAGTTTAAAAAATCCAATCAAATTAGTTTAATTTGTTGTTTCAAGATCGAATAGAACTTTGACAATATCAAATGAAATTCCCACTCCTACTTATAATTCAACTTGAAAATGTAGATCAATTACATTTAATAAGAACTTCTTCATTTTGTCGTCCACTTAACAGAATGACTACACCTAGAGTACTTCGCTATTCATGATATTGACAATGCACCTTGAGAGTACTTATTTAAGTTGTGAGATGAAATATCCCGCAAGTAATAAATGAAATTATACTAAGTCAAGAGATAGTGAAACTTAATTAATTTGTATGAGAAGTATGATATGAGAAGTATGACGTATAAAATTTATACTAACTCTTTGGAGTTGAGATAGACTTCCATGAGATGATACTTGAGCGAATTTCGAAGACTTCCATGGCAGAAAAGTTTCTTCTTTAAATACCTATCGTGTAAAGAGAAAATAAGCTTCCATGAGATGATACTTGAGAGAACTTCTAATACTGCGATATAAATGTTTTTTGGATGTTATTTAGTGTTACATCTGGTCATTGTTTATTCTCTTCTCAAATTGATACCTGTGTTTTTACTTGTCACTGGTTGTCTTTCTTTCAGTGTATTAAAAATCATAGTATTCTTATGTAATATCATGCAGATGTCTCTATCCCCCCCCCTCCAAATTTAAAGAAATAATAGTAAAAAGAAGAAAGAATAGTTGATGGTACTTGTTTTTATTCTTAACTAGAATGCAATTTAGGATTTAGCTCAAGTACTGTTGTCCACTGATACACATGTAACACCCTAAATCTGGTACCTGGAATGCTACACGGTGCTCATGACCCTGTAGGACCACAAGCTAACCCATGACTGATATTTGTACCTGTACACTGCATAATATACTGTATAATGCGGAAACATGAACTGAAAGGCCATAAGGTTCAAAACTGTAACATAAGATCTAATAAATCATAACATATGGATGGGGTATAATATACCCAAAACAACTAAAATAACTAACTGAACATGGTACTCTAAAAAGCCTCTAATTGACTGAACTGTTGGATAAAGAGTTGATGGGACATGTCCCCAACTAAGTCCAACTAATAAATTAATTAATGAGATAATAAAAGAATGATCATGTCCTCAAAATATGGGGACGCACTGCTAACTTCGACTATTGAGATTGGAATACTACTGATGCTTTGGAGCTCATGCTTTCAAACCTATGGTACAAGATACCATAGTGCAAATGCGTCAGTACTTTGAATGTACTGGTATGCATGTGAGGTAGGATGGATGCATGGGGATCATATGCATAAATAATACTGGGTAACTGAATATATGAATATGAGAATACATGTATGAATACATAGTAATTATATTTGAGATCATGATAACATAAATTTACTGATAACTAACATAACTAATGACTGAGCTCTGATAACTGATATAACTGATAACATGAGTGACTGTATCTGATAATCTTGAATCTGATGGAACTAGCTCAGTTTCGTACTACTCTAAGTTGACTATATCTGATAGTCCTAAACTTGAAGAACTATCTGAGTTTTTTTACTGATACTGATAATAAAACAATGGGAAGTAGTTATATAACTGACATGCCCTAAATGATGCATTATAGCTGAATTGGGGTCCAATCTGTGCCCTGATTTGAAGGGTGTCAATACCACGCCACTGGTAAGGACAATCTGTGAGTGACCCTCATATAACAGGTAACTCTAGTGAGAATGGTGGGAACCCTCATATGACAGGTTAATCCACCTCATCTAACCTCATATAGAAGGCTATGATGTGTCAACCTATGCTGGCTACATAGTTCTAGAACGCAAGGATTGATTCTGAGAATCACACCCTTATATAACAGGTGAGTTCCCGTCCTTGGGTTTACTCGATGCTAATATCTACTCCCATCTGAATAGACACTGAACATGATAAACTGAACTGAGTTAACTGAGTTCCATTGGCTGACAGAATATTACTGAGGTCTGATAACTGGCTGAGATCTACTGAAGTTACTGAGTTTTCCTAACTTATGAGACTGACTTTATTCTACTGAACATGGATTAACTGAGAGTATCTTGAAAACATGACATAGTCTCTAGGAATACAACTAAATTATCAGGTACAAGTACCCCCAGGACTCGATGGAAATAAACTGACAAAGCATGAATTTTTTGAATACATGACCAACATCACAATCCCTAATTCATTTATTAAGGCATTTCATCAAACAATTGATATGCATAAACTTGTACATAAATGGGGATTTTATACTATCATACTAGTAGGGCACTTTTTCTTCACATAGGCATTTAATCAAACACATGGTGAGCATGGTATATGTAGACAACATCACACAACAAGTAAACATCATGATTCAACTCTAATTTCACCATTCAAGGGTTTAATCATGGATTCACATGAAACTACACCCATAATAATCAATTCTACTTACGATTTATCACTAAACATGGAATAGAATTCAATTGGTCATTATCAACATAAACAAAACAAACCCAACATAAAATTTATAAAAATCCATACACTTGAACTTTGAAAAGAAATTCTTAGGCTTCATGGACGAAAAGAGTCCATGAATGAACACTATGCATACCTGGGTGAGTGATTTCTGGGCGATCTGTGGAGCAAAACTTAAATTCTTGGCTTGGAGTTAAGAACCTAGGGTTTCTTGTTCTTGGGGATTGATCCTTAAGAGAAGTCCTATTTTGTTGTTGTAGAAGAATAATAAACTTATGAGCTATGGTCGGGTTTAATTAGGGGTTAAATCGGGTAGAAAAAGACCCAAATACCCTTTTAAAAATGGCTTTAAAATAATTGAACGGGATGTGCAATGGCTCGTACGATGGTCCATCGCTGGCTTGATAGTCCGTCGTTTCAATCGTCGTAGGTGGACCAGAATAGGGACTCATTGCCTAAGTAGCGATGTCTTGGGCGACGGTCCATCACAAGTTCAACGGTCCATCAACATGTCCATCATAGCTTGTATAGAAGGGTGCCTAACTGTCTTGGCTGTGACGGTCAAGGCGACGGTCCATCGCTAGGTCGACGGTCCTTCAACCTGGCCGTCACACTTGGGCGATTCTGATAGCTTTGAGTAAAACGTCTATAACTTTTTACTTCGATACCGAATTTGGACAAAATTGGTATTGTTGGAAAGCTAATTCAATTTTCCACATGATAAAGAGTAAAAATCTTAACAATTCCATATGCACAAAAATGGATTCATCTTTCAAAGTAAATTTCTAACATTCTTGAGATAATTTCAAGCTAGAAAAAAGTACAGGGTACTACAAGAGAATAGGAGAACAACTAATGTAGTGTGTCTGACTCCTCATTCTCTTGGTTTGTAATTTTTTTTACTATCTTGGTACTATCACTAATAAAACCTTTACCATATCAAAAATAAAAAGCATGAACAGGGAATACCAAACATTTAATAAATATTTTGTCACAAATAGTTATGTTGAATAAGAAGGTATTGCCTATAACTCATTGAAGATAGATGAAACAAGTTGTAATCTAAAACTTATTTTATCCACCGCATCCTAATGATGCACCAACATATTAAACACCATTTTATCCCAACAACAGAAGCAGTCACATATAAGACCCAAAAAGAAAGCACCAGTTGTCACTCACGTAAATGAAGATTTACCGATAAATTAAATCACTTGTAAAAAAATATTGATTCATAAAACTACAATATATTATATCAATCAGATTTTCTCCCAGCTCAATCTATATATTAACATTAAAATAAAAGAAAGGAGAGAAACTGCCCCTACAAAAATCATGTAAATTTATAGACAAGTGGCTAAAAAGGTGGAAGGTGAAGCAACACATTTTAAAAAAAGTACGGTAATATTTTTAATACAATTGTTATAACATATCATCGTTGTCGTAAAATCTGAGAATGGTGGACATGATTCATAAAGGCCTATAATATGACTTGCATCATGTTGGATTGTTTTTGATAGAGACAATTGAATTTATTCTTCATTTTTGGCCTTTTATAGAAATCTCTTTTGATGACTATTTGAGTGACGAGTTAGGTGCTTTTTTTAACCCTGCCTCCTTTGCAATATTTTTCTATCACATATTATATCATCACGTATAACTTTACTTGGAACTGATGTATTTTCATGAGACTCATTTCTTTTTTTTATTTTCCTTTAACTTCTCAATTATCTTATTGGCATACTTCACAGCCAATTCATATCCTTCTTTGAATTTTGAAGCTTCACTCACAATTCAGATAAACCTTTGTACAAATATTTGTACCTTTTACTAACCTCAGCTTTTGGATCATTTCTTCTGTGGAATGTTTAATCTCCATTTCCATCAAATTAGTAGAATCTTTTGTCCATCATTTCACTATATAGTAGTCAAAAATCTTATCCTTCATATTTAAAGTGTCTAGAATCTTTCGGGCATAACCACATAATATACCTAAAAATTTAAATAATTTTCAACTGCAAGACACTATTTTTGCTGATTGATTCACAACTACTACATGCTCTATAAATGTATTCTAACATTGTATTTATAGCAATATCCTTCATCACAGAAGCCATTTCAAGAAACAAGTAATGATTTTTCCCACTGCTTCTCAAACAAATCAAATATAACTGCAATATATATCTTTCTCACATGTATTAATAAAGAAGTTTAACCTTTAACACAGACATTCATTGATTCATGTCAAAATTTGAATTTCTTTCATTAGCACACTTATCATCAAGAGCTCTTTCAAAATGCTTAAATAATTGTACAATATGTAAATCAAATTTCAAGTAAGCCCTAAGTGATCCATTAAAACTTTCACTCAATTGTGTACTTCACATGTCGGCTAAAAATATATCTTTATCATATGCCATGGACCATTTTTCCTGTGTACCAAAGGTGTTTTTCAACAAAACATTATCCTTAATGTTGTACTTTTCAAGCATTTCTTTCCATGCATTTAGAAAATTTGCTTCATACTCATAATCAAAAAACAACTAGCTAAAATCACTATGAAATAATTTATACGCTCTAAAGATATGACCAAAGTGTTATATGCATTCTGTCATAAGTTTTATATACACAGACGATGATATGTTTGAGGTATCACTAAGGAGACTGCTAAATTGATTACAGGATCTTGATCTATGATGAATGTTTGTGTCTATCTATAGACATAGCTCAAAAAAAATAAATTAAAAAGTCATTCAAATGCTCTACTTGTTTCTTTATATAAAAGAGCAGCACCAATTAAAACCATCTCCCTATGTTTATTCAATCCAACAAACAACACCAAAGGATGATACTCCTTTTTTGTGCTAAATGTTATGTCAATTGACAAAACTTTATCATAAATTTAAAAATCCCTTATCATTTTAGCATCAACCTAGAACACATTTGATATCAAACCATTATCATATAATTACAAAGAAAATAAAAAAGATAAATCTTTTATTACTCTTTTTTCAAAATAATTTACCAAGATATGAGCCACTCCATAGCGTAGACATTTTTTGTATTATCGCAAAGATAGTTCTTGTGATTTCTTTATGTGAAACCCAAAACAACATTTCCACTGACTTTATGAGCGACACAGTTAAAAGAAGCCTTGGGAAATATTCCTAAATCATCTAATAAATCAATTTCATAGGCTTGAGAAACTTCAATAATTCTTCGTAATGTTAACATGTGAGCTAGAGATGGATGAAAAAGTTGATGTTTGTGATTCTCTTCAAATGAATTGACTGAAAAACTTTTTATTTGGTTGACGGCTTACAACCATATGAGCTAAACAACCCATCCTAGTTTCTTTTCTAGGTTTCTTAATTAACCCATCTCGCTTATCCTTTTCCCTGCAACCTTTTTTATAACATGTAAATTTTCTTGAAAGTTATGTATCCATACTTTTGTTGACATATTCCTTCTTACACTAAAACCAATTGTAGCAGCATATTCATTACAATAATTAAATCCATCCTAATCCAGGTCAAATTCCATTCCAAGTTTTATTAGATCAAAGTGAATGAATCATTATGATCATTTCTAAAGGTAGTCTAAATAAATCTACCATAAAAAAAAAGTAAGAAATCAATCCTAATGTATTTGACAAATTGAAGCTTTTTGATATCTATTTTATTAGATAAACTATAATGAAAAGTTTTACAAGTTAATTGATGTCAAAGTCCAAGCATACTAGTCAAAAAATTTCATTTGGAAATTTTTGCAAACATATTGTATACACTTTTAATACTTGTCATTACAACAACAAAAATATATAGATAAGAAGAACTTCATTTTTGAAGAATCAAAAGTGGATGAAGTATCTATCTATCTATCTGTCTGTCAGTCAGTCAGTCTGTCAGTCTATCTGTCTGTCTGTCTGTCTGTCTCTCTCTCTCTCTCTCTCTCTCTCTCTCTCTCTCT
>NC_061120.1:129069677-129313395 GCF_002878395.1 Capsicum annuum
CACACCCAACCTTACTTTCTTTTTTCTTATTAAACCCTTCTTCATACCCATTTTACATCTGCCCCCTATGATATCCACCCTCAACTTAGGTGATTTTCCTAAGTTGAAATGGACAATGTCCAAGGACGACCAGGGCCAAAATAGGTTTATTGTAATATAAAATGGGAAAGTGAAAAAGGTGTAACAAGAAAATAGGTTAGAAGGCTCAAAACATGGCTCAAGGGATATCATTTCACAATAGGAAGGTCATTTAGGCTAAAAGAGGACTAATATAAAAAACGACCTATGATTCTTTCCTAACTGACTATCCTACAACCTAGGCAAGACTAAGTAGGAAAGTTCTGAATTTTATGCTCAAAGGGAACTAGGTAATATCTCACACACATGGGACAAAGTTACATCAAAAGCTACTACCTATCTGGTTCATGTAATTTTTAGTAATGATTATTCGTTTCTAATAAAAATGCCATTAAAAGATTCACAATAGTTGTATCTAGATTCATATCACACAGTTACCAAATAGACAATTGAAGAGATATTTATTATTTATCTAAAAAATCAACAAAAATATGTCAACTTCCTTAGATGCTTATTTTTATCCTAGCTAAGAACAAAACATCACAAAACAAAACACAATATGCCTAACCATGCCAGCTCTACTAGGAACAGGACTCCTAGAAAAAGAGGTATGACAACAAAAATCCCAAGAGGACATCAAGACCCACAAGTAGTCCCACCCTCAACTTATAACCGTGCATTGTCCCCAATGCGTCAAATTAAAACAAGAGAGTTAAAAACATACCCGTGGCACTATAGGTGCATAGATCTAACGTCAATCATGCAACGCAAATATAAATAATAAAATAACTTGGGTTGCCTCCCAAGTAGTGCCTGATTTTATGTCGCAACATGACTGGACTTTATTGGGTACTCAGACATCCCCAACAAGTCCATAGGTACCTTGATTACTCAGACTTCATCAAGGTAGCCCAATAGTTGGCCTTCAAGTTTCTCTTTCCACTTTGAACTTATGAACTGCACCCCTAATTTTTTTTGATTTCCCATTATGCTCATGGGGCAGAGGTATAAAAATAAAGGACCCGAGAAATAGATGGGAAAATGAGTTTCCTCCTTCTTGCACTCTTATTTAGGCTTGGATGGCTCGATCAAGATATGACTATACAAACATAATATGGGAAAATGATTAGAATGAGGTCTAATACGCCCCAACTCATGATTTTCAGTCTTCTTTATATCCCTACACAACTATAATATACTCTCCTTAAGAGTGACACAATCCATCAGATCATGAGTGATTTTAGACTCCTTCAATTTTAGCTCCGCAAGTTTTCTTTTCAAAAGTCCTTCAATCTCCAATAATTTCTCTAGCCAGGCTGTCAACTAAAGAAGACTAGATCAATAAAATAAAATAAAATAATAAAAAAACAAAAGAAAATAAAACTCAATAAATCCAACAAATTCAATCAAGAATTTTGAAACCATATTTTGCGACAGTGGTGCTAAAATTTGATGACGCCTAAAATACACATTCAATTGAAGGATAAAGAAATTGTTGTCAAATATAGTAACCCAACTAGGTTGGGGTCGAATACCACAGGGAATACGTTAGAAATGTATCTCGAATTTGTTACAATTATCAGGGAGTGCAAGAAAGTAAAAGAGGGGGGGGGGGGGGGGGGGGGATTTGTTAAAATAGAAATAAAAAGGAAAAGAATTGGTTGTTATTAGTTGTAAACAATATAATACAAACACTAGGCTTCTTTTTCTCATGATCAACCCTACTATTCTAGTGTTCTTCATGCAAAGCCTACAAGATAAGTCTTTTTAACTGCCGGGTAAGTTCAAAAATAAATTTCACTCTTTGACTTGTTTATCGTCTCAAGGTGTTGCCTTGTTTCCCTGGATTATATGGAAAGCTTGGTTATCGAATCCCAAATCACTATCTTAATCTTCTTTTCCTAATCACAAGCTTTTTGGTTATCAAATTGATGTGAATACAAGCTATCTCAAGTTACAGCCGCTATTCGAGATTAATTATTGCAAAGAATATTAAGATACATGCAACCCTAGAATAGATGAATATCACACTTCCTCTATGTAGATAATAAGCTAGGGTTTCCACAACCCTAACTAAGGGAATTAGCCACTCATATTTATGAGATCAATCATGGATTCCACAGATAAAATTACAAAATAAATGTCTAAATAATGAGGAATAAATCCCAAGTCTTAAATTGAATAACAAACCAAGAATAATAATCAATACATGAAGTTTTATTATTGAATTTCAAAATTGGAGAATGAATTTTTGTTAAATAAAACAAAGCCTAAAGGGTATTTATATATTACAAAAACCAAATCCTAATTAAAGTGGGAAAACCCTAGAAATCAACTCCTAAATAAAATAGGAAAACACTATAAATCAAATCCTTAATAAAATAGGACAACATAATTACCCATACATAATAGGAGTGTAATTGGGATACATAGAAACTCCAGCTAGAAAATTCCAACTAAAATGGTAGGACACTTAAGTCGGCACAAGGCACGACTCGGGTCCATAACTCATATGGTCTTCTTATAAGTCATAAGACCTAGTCATATGCATTTCAGTAGCTCATCTCCCAAGTATTCAACGTTCTGATCATCTTAAGACTCATCCTCATAAGTCGTACCTTAATCATACGACTTGTGGACATCACTGATATCCACCCAGGACTTCTTCATTCTTGTTCTTGGACACTATTCTTCTTACAGTTGGATCATACGAGTCATACTCAAAAATCTGACTTGTATTCTTTTAACACCTCAAATTTCTCAAAATTTTTTGATGACTTTAGATGCATATTGGTATCACAAATATCTTTAAGCTTATAGGCGTATGAAAACATCCCTTAACAATTAAGTTCTTATAAAGAGTATAGCTATCGTCATCTTCAACTGAGTATATATTTTGTGTACTTAGTATATCATCATCTTCAACTGAGTATATACTTTTGTGTACTTATTATCTCAGGATCCACCAATATATAGAATATTCAATTAGCTTTCCAATGGTACCAATTTTTCCTTAATCTAATATCAGGGTTAAAATTTATGGCCAAAATATTGAAACACTGTCTAAGCTGTGTTAAATCTGTTTGAGGTACGACTTGTAAGGCCGTAAGGGTTCCACTCATAATGTCTCCTTAAGGGTCATGAGGAGGGAGTCGTACCTTTGTCAATAAAGGCCAAAATGAGTGTTTGACTATGACTCAAGTCACTTTTCATAGTTCTTCTTGAATTTAGCATCCCAGCACCTAATTTCCTACAGAACAGTCCTAAAAACACATCAAATCTAAAAACATAGCCTTAAGTACATGCATATTCTCATAGTTTAAGCATCATAAGTGTTATATTTTGGTAGTACATCACTATTCCCTTATATTGACGTTTATATTATTGTTGTTATTATTTGATGTAATTGATCCTCATTTCGTAGATGGATAGACTATTATCATCTAGTTAGAATTTTCCTTCTATGAATTTCTTATCATTGGCTTGGGCAACAGCTTGGTAAAATATTTTCTCTTTTATAATGAGGAGAGGTTAGTTTTTTTTTCTTCAATTAGGAATTCTAGACCCGTTGTTGAATAAATGATGATATTGAAGGTAAGTTAACCTTCTATAGGTCTATTATGGTTTTAGAGTTGGTAATTTGGTTATATTGCCCATTCTTGAGTTTGGGATTCTTGGACTTGACTCTTGGGTTTCAAAGGCTTTAGTATTTTATCCTCCCTATGTAGCCTATTTTTAAGGCCGACTAGTGTGGGGTCCATTCTTTCTATATGGCTAGTTCATGATTATATAGTGGTTTTGATGTTGATGTCGAGAAGTCTTGGATTTTCCTTTCTAGTTTGTTAGGTTCATCTCCTGGTGATGGTTTGTTCTTGGTATTGGTGTGTAGTCAGATACTTTGTTCTTACCGTGATGTGGTTTTTTTTTAAGTGGAGTTAAAAAGTTTAAGATTGGTGATATTTCCTGTGATCGATTCTTAAGTTGAAAAATTGGTAATTCTTTATCTTGAGTTGCATTGTCATTTTTCGATAGCGGTCTTAACTATGGCATTGGTGTCCAGATTGGTACTTTCTTCCTTGGCAAGGTGATTGATGGGTTGATTTAGTTATGATTGTCCTACTTGGGTGGATTCAGAAAATCCTTATTTCAAAATTTGTTTGGCCTAATAAATCTTGGTAGAGTGCTTCTCCTTGGTGATATGTGTCTGTGGGTATTCTTTGCTGAGATGGAGTATTGGTGATATGTATTTTTGGCTAAAGATGTATTTCTATGAGTTGCTAGAGTTTTTGCTATTACTAGTACAGTTTGCAGCCTTAGGGAGTTCTTAATTATGTTTTGGTGGTTCATGCCCTCCAGTAAATATGGAGTTAATTTCTTATGTTTTTAGCAGGTGATTCATCCTCCATGGTAATTTTGTTTTTCATCTACATTTCAATTTCTATTCTGGCATGATTCAGTAAGGATATATCTGATTTGAATAGTATGGATGATTTTTATATTTGGCCTTAGTTCAGGCTTGTTGGCTCAATTTTGGATTTGATGCCTTGGGATGATGTTTTGGAAGTTATGATAGATTTGGAGTAGAAATGCTTATGCATCTTCAGTTTTGGTTCGGGTAGTTAAGATTGAGTAGTTCAGCCTTGGTGTTGAGATTTCATCTTTGAGTTTTATAGATTAGGTGGAACCTTTATTTTCAAATTTTTCTCAGTTAGGGAATCATCTATAGGATGGATAATTGACACGACCCAACAAGGGGCCTTTTCATAATGTGTAATACCCCTAAGTTTCCTAACTAATTTTGTCCAAAAATTGTTAAGTATTAGTTTCTAAATTGAATGATATTCATTACATGCGGAATTTTGAAGATTTTCACATTTAGTTATGTGGGAAATTCGATAATCTTTCCGTCGATATAAGATTTGCTTAAATCTGATAACCAGGTAAGAAGTTATGACTATTTCAAGTTCTCTTCGTAAAACAACGCCATATTAGTCAGTTGCAGGCTGCGACACAAGAGAAAATGGCAATTGTCAAATTCCACTAGTGGTCTCCGATAGTGGCGTGTCATGCCAAACTTCAAGGTCACAAATGAAGTGGCAACACGATGGCTCCGCGTTGCACTATCCCTAAAATTTCCAGTTATCAAATTCCAGTGACACAGCGCGTTAGCGCCGCGTCGCGGTAGGGGTCTAATTTAGGAAAATTTCACTAAAATTGAAAGACGCATCCAGGGTTAAAAGGGTTAATTTCCCACCCCTGTTTAAGCCCTTTAATAGGAGATTTAGCTATTTGGAACCCAAAAGAAACTAGTTTCTCTTAATTTTCTCTCAAGAACAAGCTAGGGTTTCAATATGGATTTCAATTTCAAGAAAGTCTCTCCATCAATCTTTTCTAAATCAAGAACTAAGGTATGTCATGTATTGATTCATGGGTTTCTTTTACCCAAGAAGCTTAAGAATCTCTTTCCAAAATCTATGATTTGGGTAATTATGAATGTTCATGATTTAAATTGAATTGAAATTCATGTTCATGATCCTGTGTGGTGTTAATTCATGTTTTAAATTACATATTTCAATGATTGACCCTAGTATATGAAGAATTGCATAAAAATATGATAAAGCCCTTTTAAATTACAAGTTGATTGATGTATCCATGATTATTAGATGTGTTGACTATGGTACAACCAAGCATGCTCCCCAAGTGTTTGATTAAATGCCTATGTGAAAGAAAAGTTCCATACTAGTATGATAATATGAAATCCACATTCATGTACAATGCCTATGTGAAAGAAAAGTTCCATACTAGTATGATAATATGAAATCCACATTCATGTACAAGTTATGTTTGTCAAGTGTTTGATGAAATGTCTTAGACAACATAGTATGTATTGTTGATATTTGTCCTATACTCAAGAAATTCATGTTTTGTCAGCTTCCTTCTATCAAGTCCTGGGGGT
Source organism: Capsicum annuum (assembly GCF_002878395.1). Classification (NCBI taxonomy): domain Eukaryota; kingdom Viridiplantae; phylum Streptophyta; class Magnoliopsida; order Solanales; family Solanaceae; genus Capsicum; species Capsicum annuum. The sequence continues at coordinate 129,075,712 of NC_061120.1, forward strand.
ACTTGTACCTAAAAAATATGACTGTGTGCCTAGAGTCAGTGTCATGTTTTCATGATATCCTCAGTCAAGTTATGATCCATAGAACTCAGTCAGTTATGTGACTCAGGAAATCTCAGGTATTTAGTAATGTCAGTACTATTCTGTCAGTCAATGGAATCTCAGTTAATTCAGTCCAGTTTAGTTTAGTAATCCATGATCAGTGTCTATTTAGATGGGCGTAGAAATTAGCACTGATTGAACCCAAGGATGGGAACACACAGTGTCAGATGAGGGTGTGATTCTTAGAAGTCATCCTTGCATTCCAGAACTATATAGCTAGTATAGGTTGAGACATCAACACTGATAGATGAGGGTTGATGAGGTAGGTAAGCACTATCAGATGAGGGCCTTACCGTTCTCTTTTGGGGACACTATCAGATGAGGGTCACTCACAACTTATCCTTACTAGTAGCGTGGTATTGACACCCTTCTAATTGGGGTTACATTTTGGACTCCAACTCAGCCATAATGGCATATTAGGGGAATGTCGGTTAGATAACTACTTCCCACAGTTTCAGTTAGAAAATCAGGACTGTCAGATGCCATCATTTAGTCTCAGTAATGGAACTCAGATTGTTTTTTTTTTTTAAAATTTAGGACTATCAGATACAATCAACTCAGAACAGTACAAAACTCAGCTGGTTCCATCAGATTTACGACTGTCAGATGCAGTCACTCATGTTATCAGTTATATAAGTCATCAGAATTCAGTTATCAGTCATGTTAGTTATCAGTAAATTCATATCATCACGACCTACGATACAGTTACTATGTATTCATGCATGTATTCTCAAGTTCATATTAGTTAGCTAGCCAGTATTGGTCATGCATATGTACCCATTTCATCCAGCTTACCTTTCATGCATACCAGTACATTCAAAGTACTGACACATTTACGCTATGGTGTCTTATACCATAGGTTTAGAAACACGAGCTCCAGAGCATCAGTAGTATTCTATTCTCAGCAGTCAGAGTTAGCAGTGAGTTCTCATCTCTCGAGGACAAGATTATTTATTTATTATCTCATTAAGTAATTTATTAGTTGGAGTTTGTTGGGGACATATCCCATAAAATCCTCATTCAGACAGTTCTATCAGTTAGAGGCTTTCCAGACTATCATGTTTAGACTATCATGTTATTACAGTTATGTTTTAGGTATTTTATACCTCATTCAATTGTTATATATTTATCAATTATGTTATAGTCTTGAACCTTATGGCCTTTCAGTTCATGTCTGCATTATACAGTATATTATGCAGTATACAGGGACAAATATCAGTCATGGGTTAGCTTGTGGTCCTTTGAGGTCATGAGCACTATGTAGTTTTTCGGGTACCAGATTCGGGGCATTAAAACTTGGTATTAGAGCCTAAGGTTCAATAGAGTCCTAGAAAGTCTTAAAGCCGCATCTAGTAGAGTCTTGTACATGGGTGTGTTGCAACATTTATGTGCAGGATGCTATGAGATGTTTAGGAATAGTTTCCCTTCTTTTAGTATTTATGTCATGCTAGTGAACATAATCTCAAGTCAATCTCTTAGTCTTATTCATTTCTCAGCCCCTCAGCCCGAAGAACCTTTGGGTGAACATATTTCTCATGCAAAGTTTAGAGCTATATTCACTACTCTTGCTCAATCAATTACTACTCAGAATGAACGGCCAACTATTGTTCCAGACAACCCAGTGGACAATTCAGGAGCAGCCAGAATTCAGGACTTCACCCGAATAAATCCTCTATCCTTTCTCGGGTCTAAGTCAGATGAAGATCCTTAGGAATTCATTGATCAGGTTTAAAAGGTTGCAGATGTTATGGGGGTGTCAACTGTTGAGAGTGCTGAGCTAGATATATATTAGTTGTAGGATGTTTCTCACACTTGGTTCAAGCAGTAGAGGTCAGAAAGGGCCAGATGATGCAGGGCCTATAAAGTGGGAGAAGTTTGTTACCGCATTCTTAGGTAGATTCTTTCACCAAGAGCTGAGAGAAGATAAGGTGTTAGCATTCATCAACCTCAGGCAGGGAAACATAATAGTGAAAGAGTATTATTTTAAGTTTACTCAATTAGACAGATATGCCCCTCATGTGGTTGCAGATAGCAGGGCTAAGACAAGTAAGTTTGTTTCAGGGGTGAATGATAGTGTCGTCAATGAGTGCAGGTATGTAATTTTGAATAGTGACATGACTTTATCTAGGCTTATGACTTATGATCAATAGATAGAAGAGCAGAAGATTAAGATAAGGGAGAAGCAGAATAAGAGAGCAAGGACAAGTAGTTTTAACTTTTCTCAGCCTAAGTCAGAAGGAGGAAACCGTTCTCAGTTTCATCCTAAGTCATCAGTTCCAGCTCCTTCTTCAACCTGTGCTCTTGCTCCTAAGTTCAGGGATGGAAATAGATATAGGGTACCAGGCTCTAAGTCTCACGGAAGTGTCAGCAATGCCCAAACTGATCCCCTTTTTAAGACTTATGGTAAGAACCACAAGGGTGCTTGTAAAGCTGGTAGCGATGTCTATTTTAGATGTGGTAAGGCAGAACACAAAGTCTAAGATTATCCCTAGTCAGGTTATCAGGGTTAGCAGAACTATTCCTCAGCTCAGTTCGGTCACCCAAACCAGCAGGGTGCCACCTCCAGTGCTTCTAGTGGACAATGCCCAAATAGACTTAATGCTCTCCAATCCTGGCAAGACCATGAAAAATCTCCTGATGTAGTTACTGGTACTTTATAGATATTTTATGTGCATGTTTATTTTTGCCAGATCCAGGAGCCTTCTTATTTTTTGTTACTCCATATATAGTAGGCGATTTTGGAACCAGTCCCAAAATTCTAGTAAAGCCCTTTTCATTTTATACCCCAGTGCATAAAAACATCATAGCCTAGTGGGTATACAGAAACTGCCTAGTTATGATATTTTAAAAAGTCACTTCAATAGACTTAGTCAAATTAGAGATGACTGATTTTGATATTATTCTTGGCATGGATTAGCTTCGTTCCTGCTATGCCATAGTCGACTGCAAAAACAGAATTATCCAGTTTCAATTTCTAAATGAACCCATCCTAAAGTGGAAGGGTAGTGTATCTGCTTTTAGAGGTCAACTTATTTCCTTCCTTCGGGCATAAAAAATGATATCTAAAAGATGTGTCTATCATATTATTCAAGTTAAGAACACTAGTTTCAAAACTCCAAGTCTTGAATCAGTCCCAGTAGTGATTGAATATTCAGATGTCTTTCCCGAAGATCTTTCAGGAATTCCTTCTAAAGGGAAATAGACTTCAGCATTATTTTTTTCCAGATACTCAGCCTATATCTATTTCTCTATATAGAATGGTACCAGTCTTATTCATGCGCAAGAAAGATGGTTCTCTCAGGATATGTATTGATTACCGTCAGCTTAATAAAGTCACGATCAAGAACAAGTATCCTCTTCTCAAAATCGATGACTTATTTGACCAACTTCAGGGTGCTAGTTATTTCTCTGAGATAAACCTCAGATCCGGCTATCATTTTAGCTCAGAGTCAAATAATATGACATTTTGAAGACAGCTTTTCATACTCGATATGGTCACTTCGAATTCTTAGTCATGTCCTTTGGTCTTACCAATGCCCCAGCAGCTTTTATGGACTTGATGAACCGTGTGTTCAAGAAGTACTTAGACATGTTCATCATAGTCTTTATAGATGATATTCTGGTCTATTCTCGCAGTGAGCATGATTATGCAGACCATCTCAGAATCGTACTTCAGACTCTCAGAAATCATCAGTTATTTGCCAAATTCAGTAAGTGCAAAATTTGGCTAAGGTCAGTAGAATTCCTTGGCCATATCATTTTTAGTGATGGCATTAGAGTAGATCCTCAAAAGACCAAAGCGGTAAAAAACTGGCCCAGAACTGTCTCTCCATTAGACATTAGGAGTTTCGTGGGTTTGGCTGGCCATTACAGACAGTTTGTTGAAGGATTTTCTTTTAGTGCATCCCCTATGTCTAGATTGACTTAGAAAAAAGTCAAGTTTCAGTGGTCAGTTCCTTGCAAGAAGAGTTTACAGGAGTTGAAGACTCGACTCACCTCAGCACTAGTCTTAGCTCTTCCAGACGGTTCAGATGGTTCGTAGTGTATTGTGATGCATCTAAAGTAGGTTTGGGTTGTGTCCTCATGTAGTATGGTAAGGTCATAGCCTACGCCTCCAGACAACTTAAACCCCATGAGAAGAATTATCCTACTCATGATCTTGAGTTAGTATTCATAGATTTTTACTTAAAGATTTAGAGCATTATTTATATGGTGTTCATGTATATGTATTCACAGATCATAAGAGCCTTCAGTAAGTCTTTTCTCAGAAAGATCTCAATCTTTGTCAGAGAAGCCGGTTAGATCTCAGGAAAGATTATGATATGAGTGTCCTTTATCATCCCGACAAGGCCAATGTAGTGGCTGATACTCTCAGCAGACTGTCTATGGGTAGTGTTACTCATGTCAAGGACAGTTAGTAAAAACTAGCTAAGGAAGTCCATCAACTTTCCAGACTAGGTGTTCGCTTAGTCGATACGAAGGAGGGTGATATATGGGTTTAGAATAGTTCAGAATCATCTCTAGTTTCTAAGGTGAAAGAAAAGCAAGGTAGAGATCCCAGTCTAGTCAAGTTGAAAGAGTCAGTCAAGGATAAAAAAATAGAGGTTTTCTCTCAAGGGGGAGATGGTGTATTGCATTATCAGGGTCGTCTCTATGTTCCAAGTGTAGATTACTTAAGGTAGTGAATTCTTGCAGAAGTGCATGGTGCACGCTATTCTATTCATCTAGGGGCCATAAAAATGTACCATGACTTACTGGAAATCTATTGGTAGAGTAGGATGAAAAGAGATGTTGCAAAATTTGTGGCTAGGTGTCTACATGTCAACAAGTTAAGATAGAGCATTAGAAGCCTAGGTGCTATACAGGAGTTCTATTCCTACTTGGAAGTGGGAAGAAGTGAACATGGACTTTGTGATGGGTTTGCCTCGTACTCGTTGCCAGCATGATTTACTTTGGGTCATTATAGACAGGATGACCAAATCAGCCCGTTTTCTTCCAGTTCATACCTCTTATTTAGCCGAGGATTACGCCAAACTCTACATTAGAGAGTTGGTCAGATTGCACAATGTTCCTCTATCTATTATCTCAGATAGAGGTACCCAGTTCACCTCTCATTTTTGGAAAGCATTCCAAAAGGGTCTTGGTACCTAAGTTCATCTCAGTATAGCCTTTCATCCTCAGACAGATGGTCAAGCAGAAAGGACCATTCAGACCCTAGAAGATATGCTAAGGGTGTGTGCAATTGATTTCAAGGGAAGTTAGGATGACCACTTTCCTTTGATTAAGTTTGTATATAACAACAACTGTCATTCTAGTATTTGGATGGCTCCATTCGAAGCTCTCTATAATAGGAGATACAGATATCCAGTCAGTTGGTTCAAAGTTAGTGAGGCCTCAGTTATAGGACTTGACTTAGTATTTGATGCCTTAGAAAAAGTCCAGTTGATCAGAGAAAGACTCCGGGCTACTCAGAGCCAATAGAAGTCTTATGCAGATGTGCATAAAAAGTATCTCAAGTTTGAGATTAGTGACTATGTTTATCTAAATATCTCTCCCATGAGGGGAGTAAAGAGGTTTGGCAAGAAGGGAAATCTCAGTCCCCGATATGTCGGTCCCTTCAAGATTCTCAATCGATTCGGCAAAGTAGCTTATGAGCTATAATTACCTTCTGATCTAGCCTCAGTTCATCCAGTCGTTTATGTCTCTTTGCTCAAGAAGTGCATAGGTGACCCAGCGGTTATAGTCCCTATTTAGAGCATAGATATTCAGAATAGCCAATAAGGAGATTCCAGTCGAAATTCTTGACTATCAGACTCATAGACTGAGGAATAAAGAAATCCCTGTAGTCAAAGTTCTTTTGCAGAATTAGTCAGTTAAAGCAGAAGCAGACATGCATAACAAGTATCCTCACCTCTTCTCTGCTGACTCAGGCCAAGCTTAAGGTAAAAGTTCTCCTTAAGATTTTCAATTTTTCTTGTCCAGATTTTAGTTGCAACTTGGTATCAACCTCATGTTCAGGATTCTATTTCTTAAAAAGTTGGTACTAAGTACCATTGTATATTCAATTATATGTTCATGCATTAGATTAGTCATGTGTTCATGCATAATACATGCATTCTCCTAGTAAGAAGACTCAGTTATTAGAAATCTCAGTCATATAATCAGTTCTGTCATGTACTCATGCATCAGATATATGTTATCAGCTTATAAGTACTCTCAGTCATTCATGTATCAGTTCAATCATGAAATCATTCATTAGATATGTATGCTCAATATGAATCATAGAAAAATGTTAGTTATGTAGTAATGTTTTAGTTGTTCATGTTCAGTATGTACTTTGGCTTATCATTTCTCCTCTCTCAGTCAGTCTTATTCGGGGATGAATGTTTCTAAGAGGGAGATATTGTAATACCCCAAAGTTTCCTAACTAATTTTGTCCCAAAAATGTCAAGTATTAGCTTCTAAATTGAATTATGTTTATTCCATGGGGAATTTTTAAGATTTTCACTTTTAGTTATGTAGGAAGTTCAATAAGCTTTCTGTCGATATAAGATTTGCCTAAATTCGATAACCGGGTAAGAATTTATAACTATTTCAAGTTCTCATCATAAAACAACACCATATTAGTAAGAGACGTGTTGCACCACAAGAGAAAATGGCAATTGTCAAATTCTAGTAGGGGTCTGCGATAGTGGCTCATCGCGCCAAACTTTAAGGTCGCAAATAAAATGGCAACATGATGGCTCCGCATCGTGCCATCCCTCAAATTCCATATCGTTAAATTCCAGTGACACGGTGCTATAGCGCCATGTCGCGCCAGGGGTCTAATACAAGAAAATTTCACTGAAATTAAAAGACACGTCCAGGGTTAAAAGAGTCAATTTTCCACCCCTATTTAAGCCCTTTAACATGAGATTCAACTATTTGGAACCCAAAATAAACTAATTTCTCTCAATTTTCTCTCAAGAACAAGCTAGGGTTTCAATTGGGGATTCAATTTCAAGAAAGTATATCCGTCAATCTTCATTAAATCAAGAACTAAGGTATGTCATGCATTGGTTCATGGGTCCTTTTAACCCATGAAGCTCAAGAATATCTTTCCAAAATTCATGATTTGGGTATTTATGAATGTTCGTAATTTAAATTGAATTGAAATTCATGTTCATGATGTTGTATGGTGTTGATTCGTGTTTTAAATTACATATATCAATAATTGACCCTAGTATGTGAAGAATTGCAAAAAAATCATGATAAATCCCTTTCAAATTACAAGTTGATTGATGTATCCATGATTATTAGATGTGTTGAAGATGGTACAACTAAAACATGCTCCCCAAGTCGTTGATTAAATGCCTATGTGAAAGAAAAGTTCCATACTAGTATGATAAAATGAAATCCCCATTTATGTACAAGTTATGCATGTTAAGAGTTTGATGAAATGTCTTAGCCAATGGATAATGTATTGTTGATGTTGGTCCTATCCTCAAGAAAGTCATGCTTTGTTAATTTTCTTCTATCGAGTCCTGGGGGTACTTGTACCCCAAAAATATAGTTGTGTGCCTAGAGTCAGTGTCATATTTTCACGATATCCTCAGTCAAGCCATGATCCATAGAACTCAGTCAGTCATGTGACTTAGGAAATCTCTGTAATTCAGCAATCTCAGTACTATTCCATTAGTCAACAGAAACTCAGTTAATTCAGTCTAGTTCAGTTCATTAATCCATGATTAATGTCTATTCAAATATGAGTAGAATTCGCACCGAGTGATCCCAAGGATGGGAACACACATTGTCAGATGAGGGTGTGATTCTTAGAAGTCATCCTTGCATTCTAGAACTATGTAGCCAGCATAGGTTGAGACATCAACACTGTCAGATGAGGATTGATGAGGTGGATAAGAACTATCAGATAAGGGCCCCACCATTCTATTTTGGGGACACTGTCAGATGAGGGTCACTTACAGCTTGTCCTTACTAGTGGTGCGGTAATGACACCCTTCCAATTGGGGTTACAGATTGGACCCCAACTCAGACTTAATGGTGTATTAGGGGTATGTCGGTTAGATAACTACTTCCCACAGTTTCAGTTATAGAATTAGGACTTTCAAATACAGTCATTCAGTCTCAGTAATGGAACTCAGATAGTTCTTTAAAATTTAGGATTGTTAGATACAATCAACATAGAATAGTACGAAACTCAGCTAGTTCCATCAGATTCAGGACTATCAGATACAGTCACTCATGTTATCAGTTATATCAGTTATGTTAGTTATCAGTAAACTAATGTTATCACGACCTCAGATATAGTTACTACGTATTCATTCATTATTGTCACTTTTATATTAGTCAGCTATCCAGTATTGTTCATGTATATGAACCCCATGCATTCAGCTTACCTTCCATGCATACCAGTATATTCTAAGTACTGATGCATTTGTGCTATGGTGTCTTATACCATAAGTTTAGAAGCACGAGCTCTAGAGCATTAGTAGCATTCCCATCCCAGCAGTCAGAGTTAGCAGTGAGTCCTCATCTCTCAAGGAAAAGATCATTTATTTATTATATCATTAAGTTATTTATTAGTTGGAGTTAGTTGGGGACATGTCCCTTCAACTCCCCATCCAGACAATTCAGTCAGTTACAGGCTTTCCAGACTATCATGTTTAGACTATCATGTTATTTCAATTTTGTTTTGGGTATTTCATACTGAACCTTATGGCCTTTCTATTCATGTTTCCGCATTATACAATATATCATGCATTATACAGGTATAGATATTAGCCATGGGTTAGCTTGTGGTCTTTTGGGGTCATGAGAACCGTGCAATATTTTGGGTACCATATTTGGAGTGTTAATAATAGCATCCCAAACCTGTGCATATCTCGAGTTGGATAAATTTCGAATAGATAATAGGATAACACTATTGCATAATCGAAGACTCTGAGATAGGTCTGTAATCAGGACCACCTAAACGAGTCCAACCATCAGATACCTAACCGATACTAATACCAAACAAAATAATAATCCAAAACCATAACCATATGAGTTTCATAATAATTATATATAATCCCAAAATAAAAAAGGATGGAATAGTGAGAAATTTAGTCCTATGGTTTCAGACACAATACCAATGCCAATACTAAGGCTGACACCAATACTGATTCCGCCTATACCAACCAATAGTAGTTCCACAAAAGCCACTACCCAAAAGAATATAGAAATCTAGTTGGACATGCCCCCAACCATAGCCTAAACCAATATTCATAAATAAACCAAAGAATGAAACAACATCCATGAAATGGAGCATTCCTGAATAATAAAAGCTTACCACTTCAATCCAATAATTGATCTCCTAGTCTAATCTATAAGTAGGAAGAGTAGAACGGTAGATTCCTGCATTGTATAGGGATACACTCTCCCAAAGATGGGTTACCGAGTGAACGCTAGCATGAACTCAGGATAAAGATAAAATAATTTCATTTAATAAAATCAAGTAAACCCTCCATATGTATAAAAACCATACTTACAAATATATATAACCATACCGGGAAAGGGGACCAGGTTTAGCATGCATTTGAAAACCATTAACTTGGGTTATGTAGAATAACTGTGCCTAACCACCCATGGTCTATATGGGTCCAGTGTAACCCCCTAATGGGCCTCGATGCATGTAGCCGCATAAACTGAAGATAGCATAAGAGTAATGGATTCCTAATTACCCTCACTCTCCGTGATACATATGTACAATATACCTAGAGGATTACCGCATACCTCATAGTATCATAAAAGGGTCGCCAAGCCCTACCCCTCATGTTGGCAAACATGATTTTCTAGTGTTCATTTATTGAACTCCGACCTTTATGGTTAGCTATCACACCCCACCATTATTGCACAATTAGAACCATTTCCAACCAGACCATTAGTTCGTTATTATTAACCAAGGCTATTAGTAGTGATATCGTTATACAGAAAATAACTTTCAAGTATTGTCCCTAGACAATCTTTTTAGATATCAAGGGATTTCCATATGCCCGTAGATCACATTTTTGAGTTATCTTGGGGGAGTCCTATGTACCTCACAAGTATTTAGCTATTTATTAGCTTAGGGAAATCCCTTGTACCCCACAATTTTTTCAATAACCATATGTACTTAGGGGGATTCCCTTTTATCCCACAAGGTTGTTTAATTAACCAAACCATTACGACCAAAACTATTTCAAAACCATTTAACCCATTTATGTTATTTAGAGTTCCCTGACCAATTTTAAACCATGTATAAGTTCCATTGAAAATCTAATATAATAGTGAAAGCACTATTATAGTCATTTTATTAAACACATAGGGGCTTAGTATTTTCAAAACCAATTCCAATTACCAATAACCATTCCTATGCAATCCAATTATCCAAACCACCAATAAAGCATGTAAAAACATAATTAAAACATGGGAAAACTATAACCAAACATTTAAAATCAAAACTCCCAAATTTTATTTGAAAACCCAAAGCCATACAATAATCAAACCATGAAAATATTATATAAAATCGTGACTTTAGTTGGACCAAACAATGAGGGAAGAGAATATGCCTTAAACCAAGAAGTTTATAGAGAGAAATCACCAACACAATCCCCAAATTAATCCTTATGATGAAACCCTAGCTTCCCTTTCCAAAGAGCTTTAGAGAGGATTTAATAGTGTTTTCTAAGTGTTAATGAATAGAATAATAGGGAAATTAACCTTCTAAGTGAGTTAAAAGTTATGGGGACTTAGAAGGCTAAGTTGAGAAATGTCCAGATTACCCCTCACTTAAAATGCATAAAATTCCCATAATAGGGTACGACTGACCCATACAACTTGTACCCTTTCTATATGAGTGGTACCTACCACTCGTGCCCTAGGACTCCCCCCTTAGACCCAACACTTTCCAAGGTACGACTCTCACTAAACAAAGTCATAACCTAGTATAAGAACTCTAATTTTCAATGTTTGTTAAGATTTTTTGGATGATATACTCTGCGGGAGTAGTATGCTTGAGTTAGATTTAGCATGACATCATTCTGGTTGATGGGACATCCTATAGAAGATCATTCAATGGTGATTAGTTGTGCTTTAGACTCCTGGATTTTAGTTTCAGTTGTCATCTGAACTAGTTGTAGCATTGACATAGATTATAGACCTTGGTTATATCTATTTGTGTACCTAGGTGGTTCCTTATGAGCTTATTCCCATGCTTGCTAGTTGGATTTTTGATGGATCAACTTCAATTTTTGTAAGGTTAGTGTGATGATAGTGCATAGACAGGACTTAAGTGACTTTCTTCTTGGTTTAGAGTTTTAGAAGGTTTAGAAAGGAAAAAAAAGGTTACATTTGGTTTTAAAGTTGGTTGCATGACTCATACCTTAGTTTGCCTTTATCTTGGATGAGTTTTTATTTGACTGTGTTGGTATCAATGTGGTATTCGTGTGTCATAGTTTGGATTTGCATGTATTAGCCTTCCTTGATTCAGTTGTAGGCCAGTTGGTGGTTGAGGTTGAGTTTTAGCTATTTGAGAGTGAGGTACAAAATTTGGTAGAAAAGAAAATACCTATGGAAAAGTCCTTTGGAAGTGTTGTCTCTTCGTGGAGGTTATCTTGGAATTCGTGCTTGAAGTATATGGTCTCAGTGCCTCTCTTTTCAAGTTTTGATGTTCTTTCAATCCATTAACTTTTATGTAAGAAAGTCCTTTTAGTAGTGGATATTGTAATGACCGTCCAGGTCATTTCCTCAACATGTGTGGATTTTTTATATTTCAAGCATTCCCATAGTGTCTATAGGTTATTTATGACTTGCTGGAACTTTCAGTTTGGTAATCGAACAATTTATTTGGATTTTAGGCTCATTTATCTGTTTGAGTTTTCACTATTTAAGATTTGATCAGAGACAAAAACTCCTAGTAGATGACCTCAGATGGGAATTCCGACAGTGCCATCAATTTAGGAACATTTATTTTATGCTATGAGGATCCTTGATTCATGTCCTGAGGCTTCAGGAATTGTTTTGCACTACTGGTCATATTATATAAAAAATGAAACTATAGGTGTAGGTCCCAAATTTAGTCAAAATGATTTTACATGAAACTTTCAGTTATTCCATTGGATCTAGAATGGGGTTTACAATTAAATTTCACTATTGGATCATGTTCATAGGGTTTCAGATGAGATCCTAGGGTCAGAAATAAGTTTTTGACAGTGTTGGAGCTGGTGTGTTTGCAAAAGCGAACTTTGACCATTTGACTTGGTCTCTTAAGAGACCAAAAGTTTTCTTAAGAGACATTTTAACCTATAGTCAGGTCGCTTAAGCGACCATCGCTGAGTATAAGACCCTAAGTTCATATTTTTGACATTTTGAGAGCGAAGAAGCTTCAATTTTGATGATTTTTGATGCATTTTTCTCATATAATTTTTTTCTATCAATTTAAATTGCTGCTTCCCCATTTCCCAAGAATTTCTATTTTATTTTTATTATTTTCAGTTAATTTGAGAATCAAAACCTTATTTTCACCATTTTTAGGGCTTAGGAGCTCGGATTTGGATGATTCCAAAGGAGTTTTTGAGATTTCTTCCATGGGTAAGTTTTTAAATCTTATCATTATGATTTTCCCCTTAATTTCATCGTCAAAACAACTTCAAATTCTTAATTACAAAATGGGTTTTGGGATTTTTATCGGTAAAGCTTGAAAATAATTTATCTTTAATTTGAACCTTATTTTAGAATCATTTTTTCATGGGTTTTTAGTTGTAGACTCCTATGAGTATGGGGAATGTATTTTAAAAATAAATTATGGTTTTATCCCCATTATTTTTGAAACCATTTTTGAGGTTCATTTTAAACCTATCTTGAATATAGAAATATGGGTCTTGTTTTACTCCTAACGATGTGCAGATTACTATTTTGATAGCGTGGTGACATTTTGAGACCGTGGAGCAAAGTCGGATGATTTATGGATTTCAATTCGGCACCGAGGTAGGCTTCTGTCTACTTTTCTTCATGAAATGTTGTTTTATATATGTTGCATCGTATATAGGAATGTTAGGATGTGAGTTACTTAGCCTAAACTATTTGTTTGGGGGCTTGAAGGGTAATTAACCCTTAAGGTGAAATACTTATTATACTTCTATGATCCTATTACCTTCTTTAAGTCCTAGGATAGTGTATTCTCTCTCGTCTGCAAAAATTCTAATGAATACTTCAACCAACCAAAGCGTAATTAATAGTGTTAATATTTTTGTTATCTCTAGTAAAATTGCTAAAATAGAAAGTGATTTACAAAATTTGAATATTCCAATAGAGAGTTTTAATAGTGTTTATAAAACTGGACACTTTGATTTTGTTAAAAATTATAATACTAATATATCGGAATCTACTATTGCTTTTAATAGAAATATTGAGACTATTAAATTATTAGCAGTTGAAGATATTAAAAGATATAGAAAAAATTACAAGTTCCTTCACATAGGTCTTATTCAAGTAGAAGTTAAACCATTATTTAGATTAGGTTTAGATGTACCTATATGTCTACTTTTAAGAGATAATAGGTTAATAAAGTTTGATGATTCATTATTAGCAGTATTACAAAGTAACCTCGCTAATGGCTCAGTATACTTTAATTGTTATCCTAATTTTTCTATAGATATTAATGATCAAAATATTATGTATACATTAACATTAAATGTTAAAACAAAAAACATGAATAGTAAGGTAAATACAAAAGAAATAGCAATAATATATAAAGTATATTAGAGATTAATGAAAACAACCTTAGCCCCTAAGGCTAAAATAATTAGTAATAAAGGAGCTACTATGCTTATGGAAGCTAACCTTAATCATAATAATACCTTTTTCTCAAAAATTATAAAATGGGATGATGTATTAATAAAAAATAATTGGCATTTCGACTCTATAACAAATCCAGAAATAGAAGAAGAAAATTCAAATATTAAATTGGTAGTACAATATCCAGATGGATCTATAGATTTTAAATTCCTAAGATCCCAATTCTTTAATGAAGTATTTTCAAGTAAAAGAATGTACTTTTCTAGACCTTTAATCTCTAAATCTGTAGAAGAAGGGGAAGCAACATTAGAAGATATTGAAAGAAAATTAAAAGGAGTTGATTTCTAAAAAGCAATTCCAAAATGTAACGACCTGAGACTATCCCTTAGTTGTCACATGATGCTTTGAACCATAAGTGATCCCAATAACCTATGAACTAACATATTGTTAAGCAACTGAATTATAACATAATACATAGCTATTCTGCTGAGCAAAAATATAATCATACTGAAAATTTGAAATAAATACAATACTGATAAAGCTTTACAAACTAATAAATGTGAATGAAGAAACTAAGATTTACATGATTGACTCTGACTGACATCTATTAAGCCTGTACTACACTGACTATAGATAGTTAGGATATGCCTTCAATTATAACTAGTCAATACATATGGAAAATAAATAAACTGTACATGAACTCAAATTGTCTGGAGTTCCTGAAGTAGGAGAACTCATCACCTTCTGGCTAGAATCTACAACTGTCTGATCGTGATGTGCGGGCTATAATTAGTACCTACATTATGAAACAATGTAGCCACACAGACGTATGTGTGGATCAGTACTTATGGAATGTACTAAGTATGCAGGGGTGAATGCAATAAGTAAAATTGATTTCATAGGTAATTGTAAAACATGCATGCTAAGTGTAAGTAGACTAACCAATAGGCTGGAATAAACTAAAAACTGAAATATCTCAAAGCATAAGTGACAAACATTTTTTAATAAGGTGGTTAATCTCTACACTTAGTTTCTGTAAACTTTAATTTAATGATATACTCATAACTGGAGTTGGGATATGATAAAACATGGATTCTGTATGAATACTAGGTTTGAAACTACACGAGGGAGATTGAAATAAATCGAGGATCTAAATATATAATCACACTTAGCACAAATGCATAAACATACTAACTTATCTGATTAACTGAATAACTTATAGCTGAATACTGGGCATGTACGACTGAACTGTACTTAGTCTAAATAACTGGAGTAAAACTATAGAGTATTATGCATATGAGGAAGGGACTGACTGAGTAGCATGAGATAACTAAGCATGAATTCATAAAAATTGTATTATTTGGGAATACAAGACTAGATAACATGATTCTAAAATAGTTAGTAATCTGAAGTACTGAAATACTGATAACTGTACGCTATGCTCAAGCAACCCTAAAACTAAACTGAGTTACTAATCTAATTACTGGACTGAGACTGTAACAAAGACTGTAACTAAGACTGTAACTGGGACTATAACTGGGACTGTAACTAAGACTATAACTTAGACTATAATCAAGACTGTAACTAAGCTCATAATAGAACTGAATATTGAGTTCTAATAACTGAGTAACTACTAGTTGTGATTACTGATAACTGAGTTATTAATAACTGGGTGACTATTTTTGACAGTCCTGATTCTATAGAACTGAACTGAGTTCTACACTGAGATTGAAACTAAAACTGTGAGAGTTTTCATCTAACTGGCATGCCCCAATCTGGGCTAATCGGGGTCCAACTTGTAACGCCAGTTGAAAGGGTGCCAGTACTGTGCCATGGCTACTAACACTGGTTATATGGATCCACTATACTGATGTACTATATTGTCTCGAAGGGCTAAGGGTGTCAAGCCTAAACTGATGGATGACCCTGGGAAATAGTCAAGCCTAAACTGATGGGTGACTCTTTAAATCCTATGCTGGCTATGTAGTTTTGGAGTTTAGGGACTGCAACTAAAGACTCTGCCTATCTGATGAGGAAGATGCCATCCCTATACTCGCTCGGTGCTAAATCCTACTCCCAATTGAATGACACTGGAATACTAGCTGGTGCATGTATAGATAACTGATAATTGATAGCTGATATCTAATAACTAATAACCTATAATCGTAGGTCATGGTATTCTGAATAATTGATGTTGGGACTGAAACTATACTGTACTGGCTTGACTGAACTGTCATTGATCGTGTTGACTGACTGAACATGATTGAGTTTACTGAGTTCTGTAACTGACTGAGTACTATTGATTGTGACATTACTGAGACTATTTTGTAACTACTGTAGATCTAGGTAAAAGACTAGATTTTTGGGTATTGAATACCCCCAGGACTCGATAGCATAAAAAGTAATGCATAGCATGATCTTTAAAAGCATAGCCATAGTCAATTGTTCACAATTCATTCACTGAGACATTTTATCAAACACTTGGAGGTTATGAACTTGTACATGAATGAGAACAAATGGTAACGTGTCATGATTACCCTATTTACATGGGCATTCTATTAAGCACATGGAGATTAATACTTTAATATGGGGCAATTCACCAAACACAGGGGATCATGAACTTGGACATGGAAATGTCTTAAACATGGGAGTATAGCATGATTATATAACTAAAATCATGAATTGGGGAATTCACATGTAATTCGCTTGAAATAGGAAATGGGTATTTCATAAAAACATGTAAAGTTCATAACTTAAACACGAGAATATCTTAATCATTTGGGAATAATAGAGTTACATGAAAAAATTCATAACTTGGGGATTCATCTTGAAATTGACTTAACATGATATGAGATTTCATTAAACATATGGAAGGCATGAATTTAAAACATGGGAGTATTACTAAACCTCATAAATTTAGGATTTATCATGGAGTTTACTTGAATAAAGCATGGGAAATTCAAATTCATAGCATGAGGAATTTAAAATCTTTCATGGAATCATACATGGGCTGAGTTGAATTAAAAAACCATGAAAGTATGAAATTCAATCTTTCTTGAATACAAAAAATACCATAGTAATGGAAAATTCATTCTTTAATTAAAAGAAAAGAGTTTTTGGGCTCCATGGGTGAAAAAGGACCCATAGATGAACTACCACATACCTTGAAACTTTAATTTTGAAGGAGGAACACAATCTTTAAAGTATTCTTGAATTTGGAAACTTGAGTTCTTGCTTTTCTTGAAGAAAAATCAATGAAGTTCTTGTTTTTCTTTAGGAGGCTAGTGCTTCTCTTTGAGAGAAAAGATGAATAATTGAGTGTATATTGCTTTTGGGGACTGAAATTAAGTGTTATGGGCGGATTTGGGTGAGGGAATATGACCAAAGAGCCCCTAGACCCTTTAAAAACTGAATTAGCATGTGAAACAATTTCGTAATGCGCATGTATGATTTTGGATCGTAACGTCGCGTCGCTATCGGTCGGGTTACTGCATCACATGAAAAATGGTATAACTTTTCCCTTGGGTATCAGATTTTGGCAAAATTGGTATCATTGGAAAGCTAATTCAATTATATAAAATTTGGTGGTTCTTGATATGAAAAATTCTATGTATATAAAAAGTTATACACGTTTAAAGTAGACCCTTTTAGAATTGAATGCCAAACTTTGGACGAATCAAAGGCTCTAAGCTCAACTTTGTTCTAAGTGATTCTTATGGACATTTTTCACCTCAAAAGCAAATAAAACATGAGGATAAAGATCATGAAACTTATATTCACATGGGAATCATTTAGATCATAGCTTATATACGTAGGAACGACGGTTCAAAGACTAGCCCAAAAATGTAGGGTATTACATTATCTCCCCCTTGAGAATATTCGTCCTCGGATGAGACTGGTTAGACTGAGAGTACTGTTCAAAGGTAACTGAGATCATATTTGTGCATGCCTAACTTGGAACATGATTGCATAACTGATTCTAAAATATGATACATAAACTAAATATCATGAACTGAACTGATTTCTTGGATACATATAATGACATGAGATTGATTATAAGGATGAGATAGAAATGAAAGAGTCAACCGATGAGTAACCATTACTTCAATTTGGGTCCTCTTTTGTGAAGAAAAATGAAAGGTTTAGTACATTAATACTAGAGATATTACATCTCCCCCTTGGGATACTTCATCCTCCGAATGATATTGGCTTAGATGAAATACTAAGGAAAGACTGAGATGATGCATGGGAAACTTATGGACTAGATCATCACTAAATACCTAGAATTTGAAACTAATGCATATGTATAAACTGATCTGAATTTGAAATTTGCTTGAACGTGAATTACCTCATGTATTGGAAAGATGGAAAACTATAGGACCTTGTCTGTCTGAATGCTAGACTAGATTGTTGGCTATACGAACTGAATTATACTAAAAGTTTATACTTATCTATACATTCCACTTGTACACCAACATGATATTCAAGCCTATCTTTATAACCACACATGAACTTGTAGGTAAACCACCACAAAAGCATCTTTCTCATTTCCTCTAAACCTATATCCTTAAAATTTTTATGCACTAGCCCAAGAAAACACACATAGAATTTTAACTAATCATGACATAAAGAGAGGTCACTGAAAGTTAGAACATGAGGACCTGATACACCTAAGGAATAAAGTATCAATGACATGAATTAGTCAAAGAGGTCTGGACTGAGGACATTCATGGCATAAACTAAATTTCGTTGATCATTATGAGTATAGCATGAGTATCTGGATCCGAACATATTTTAAAACATGAGTACATGAGTCATGAGCTGCATGACTTGAGTTTGGAGTTCATGATTTCATGGGACATGATTTATGCTGCTGAGTGAACTGAAACTCCTCATGCTAGAAACTGGAAGCATGCATGTTTTTTTTTAATAAAGTGCATGAATATGAAATATGATGATGGAGGTGACATGTAAAACATGAGTAGATATCGTGATGACTGAAAAACTTTGCACTGAGATAAGAATAGGTTGGTAATCGTCTTCCCTTACTGCTTTTCTACACATACTTTGGGAATCATCTTCCCTTACTTCTTTTCTACATACACTAGCACTACTACTAGAATATGAGAGCCTGACTGGGTTACTTGTTCTATCATCTCCCCCTTAGCTTAAAGCTATCATCTTAAGTCTGTGACCACTTTACTAAACTCTAAACTGAACTGGAGTCACTTTACTCTAGGGTCTGGAGTATAAAATTACATATGAAAGATAAACTCATCCACACCATCATTCTTAATCTCGAATCAACAAACTTAAGTTCGGTATACACTGTTCAAGCCTAATGTTTCACTGTTTATACAACTGGCCCTATGAATATATAATCTTTCCAATCTGAATAACACTATCCAAATTCTACTAATGTTAAACTTCTGGGTTCATACTTCTAACTGTAAATCATATATTATAAAAAAAATTCTGAGAAGGAATCTGAAAGCATATTTGACTTTGGATGAATGCATGATTTTCATGAACACGAATAAAATATTTCAAACTTTAGGAAATAAGGGCAATAATGGGATACTTTCTGAGCCAACATAAAATCCCATAACTATTTATGGGGACTGGCAGAGGAAACACTGTCTGTAAGGACTTAAGCTTCGCTATTTTTGTCACCTCAAAACTAAGGTAGAGTTAGCATAAATAGAGAAAGATGAGGATCTGCGTAAATTTCTTAGATAATACTTCTACTACACGATTAAAGACTTGAAATAAGGGAAACATTTCCTAAATTCCTTGTAGCCTCTCGAAGAAAAGTACAGAGTTATCCATACCCTTCTGCCAGACTCTACTAGACACGACTTCATAGACACCTTAGGGCACCTAAACTCTGTGCTCTGATACAAAGTTTGTAATGACCAGAGACTAACCCTTAGTCTTCACGCAGTGCTTTGAACCATAAGTCTTCACGCAGTGCTTTGAACCATAAGTGATCCTAAGCTAACCTATAAATTGGCATATTTTTATGCAACTAAATTATAACATAATAAATAACTATTCTACTGTGCGGAAATATAATCATACTAAAAATCTGAAATAAATACAATACTGACAAAGCTTTACAAATTAATAAATCTAAAGGAAGAAACTGAGATTTACATGACTAAATCTGACTGACATCTATGAAGCCTCTACTATACCGACTATAGATAGTTGGGTCATGCCTCCAACTACAACTAATCAATACATATGGAAAATAAATAAACTATACATGAACTTAAACTATCTGAAGTTCCTAAAGTAAGAGCACTCATCACCTTCTAGATGGAATCTGCAACTATCTAATCGTGATGTGCAAGCTATAATTAGTACATACATTATAAAACAATATAGCCACACAGACGAATATATAGATCAGTACTTCTGGAATGTACTGAGTATGCAGGGGAAAATGTAATAAGTAAAGCTGTTTCATACGTAATCGTAAAACATATATGCTAAGCATAAGTAGACTCACCAATATGCTGGAAAAAATTGAAAACTAAAATATCTCAAAGCATGAGTGACAAACATTTTTTGATAAGGTGGTGAATCTCTACACTTAGTTTCTGTAAGCTTTGCTTTAATGATATACGTATAACTGAAGATGGGATATAATAAAACATGGATTCTGTATGAATACTAGGTCTGAAACTACGTGATGGAGATATACATAAATTAAGAATCTGAATAAACAATCACACTGAGCACAAATGTATAAATATGCTAACTTATCTAAGTAACTAAATAACTGATAGATAAATACTGGGTATGTAAGACTAAACTATACTTAGTCTGAATAACTGGACTGAAACTGTAGAGTATTATGTATATGAGAAAGGGACTGACTAAGTTGCATGAGAAAGCTGAGCATGAATTCGTGAAAACTGTATTATCTGAGAATACAAGACAAAGCATATAACATGATTCTAAAAAAGTTAGTAATCTAAAGTATTGAAATACTAATAACTGATAATTGTAAGCTATGGTCAAGCAACCTTGAAACTGAACAAGTTACTAATCTAATTACTGGATTGACACGGTGACATAGACTATAACTAAGATGATAACTAAGATTGTAACTGAGACTTTAACTGCGAATGCAACTGAGACCATAACTAAGACTGTAACCGAACCTGTAACTTAGATCATACAGAACTAAAAATTGAGTTTTGATAATAGAGTAACTGATAGTTGCGATTATTGATAACTGATTTATTGATAACTGAGTGACTGTTTCTGACATTCCTAATTCTTTAGAACTGAACTGAGTTTTATACTGAGACTAAAGCTGAAACTAAAACTGTGGGAGTGTTCATCTAACCGACATACCCCAATTTGAGCTAATCGAGGTCCAACCTATAACACCATTTGAAAGAGTGTCAGTACCGTGCCACAGCTACTAATACTAGCTGTATGGATCCACTATACTGATGTACTTTGTTGTCTTGAAGGACTAAGGGTGTCAAACCTAAACGGACAAGTGACCCCTGGGAGATATTCAAGCCTGAACTGATAGGTGACTCCTCAAATCCTACACTGGCTATGTAGTTCTGGAGTATAGAGACTGCTACTAATGAATCTGCCGATCTAACGGGGAAACCGCCATCCCTACACTCGCTCGATGTTAAATCCTACTCCCAACTAAATAGCACTAGAATATAAGCTAGTGTATACACGAATAACTGATAAGATCAGGTCATGGTAATTCTAAAAAGAACAATGCATACAGATTCTGAGATAATTATTAATGTATAATTATTGCTGGGACTAAAACTGGACTATACTAGGCTTGACTGAACTGTTACTGATCATGTTGACTGATTGATCTTGACTTAGTTCACTGAGTTCTGTAACTGACTGAGTATTACTGATTGTGACATTACTGAGACTATTCTGTAACTACTATATCTATAGGTAAACAACTAGATTTTTGGGTATTGAATACCCCCCGAACCTGATAGCATGAAAAGTAAAGCATAGCATGATCTTGAAAGCATAGCCATAGTCAATTGTTCACAATTCATTCACTGAGATATTTTATCAAACACTTGGAGGTTGTGGACTTATACATGAATGAGAACACATGGTAATGTGCCATGATAACCCTATTCAATTTACATGGGTATTCTATCAAGCATGTGGAGATTAATACTTTAATATGGGGCAATTCGCCAAAACACATGGGGATTATGAACTTAGACATGGGAATGTCTTAAACATGTAAGCACAATATGATTACATAACTAAAATCATGAATTAGGGAATTCACATGTAATTTGCTTGAAATAGGACATAGGTATTTCATCAAAATATGTAAAGTTCATAACTTGAACACGAGAATGTCTTAATCACGAGGGAATAATAGAGTTACATGAAAAAATTCAAAACTTGGGGATTCATCTTGAAATTGACATAACATGATATGGGAATTTCATAAAATATGTGGAAGACATGAATTTAAAACATGGAAGTATTACTAAATTCATGAATTTAGGATCTATCATGGAGTTTACTTGAATAAAGCATGGGAAATTCAAATTCATAGCATGAGGAATTTAAAATTTTTCATGGAATCATACATAGGATGAATAGAATTAAAAATATCATGAAAATATGAAATTCAATCTTTCTTGAATATTCAAAATACCATAGTAATGGAAAATTCATTCTTTAATTAAAAGAAAAGAGTTTTTGGTCTCCATGGGTGAAAGAGGACCCATGGATAAACTCCTACACGCCTTAAAGCTTTAATTTTGAAGGAGGAACACAATCTTGAAAGTATTCTTAAATTTGGAAACTTGAGTTCTTGCTTTTCTTGAAGAAAAATTGATGAAGTTCTTGGTGTTCTTTAGTAGGCTAGGGCTTTTCTTTGATAGAAAAGATGAATAATTGAGTGTATATAGCTTTTGGGGACTAAAATTAAGTGTTATGGGTGGATTTGGGTAAGGGGAAGTTACCAAAGTTCCCCTATACCCTTTAAAAACTAAATTAGCAGGTGAAACAGTTCCATAACGCGCATGCTGATGCCTCGCGTTGGCTTACTGGCTCACACAGAAAATGCCATAACTCTTCGCTCGGCTATCGGATTTTGGAGAATTTGGTATATTTGGGAAGCTAATTCAATTATATACAATTTGGTGGGTGTTAATTTAAAAATTCTATGTATAAAAAGTTATACACGTTTAAAGTAGATCCTTGTAGGATCAAATGCAAAACTTTGGACGAATCAAAGGCTCCAAGCTCAACTTTGTTCTAAGTGATTCTTATGGATATTTTTCACCTCAAAATAAAATCAAACATGAAGATAAAGATCATAAAACTTATATTCACATGAGAATCATTTAGATCATAGCTTATACACATAGGAACGACAGTTCAAAGACTAGCCCAAAAATATAGGGTATTACACAAAAGTAGAGAATGGATCTACAAATTTAAAAGCTAAGAAATTAATAAGTCCTATTGCTAGTGAAATGCTTGGAGTAAGAAATTCTCTATGCATGATTAGGTCAAATTTAATATTTGAACCTAACTTTGAATATTTAGATAAATTTTGGAATATTCCAGAAAATTATATTAAAAAAGAATGGTACAAACAAAAATATTCATTAAAGGAAATATATTCTTTTAGAGAAAAATGATGCAATGATATGAAAAGATTAAGATGTAATATTAAATTTTTTAAATGGTTCAAAATTACAGGTAAATTTGATGATCAAAAGAATTCGTTAAACATGATTGTTAATAAATGGTATATTACTAATAATAAAGTAGTATAATCAACAATTCCTCTATTAGAAGAAATTAGCCTACCAGTAGAGGGTAGAATTGTTACTGCCTCACCTTTAAACTAGATATAGTAAATACTAACGGTGATCCTACAAATAAGAATATAGATAAAATACTCCAACAAAATAATTATACAAATCAATTATTACATGTGGTTTCTACATAGATTCTCGAAGCTGATAATAAATTGACTTTTTAAGATAGACCAAGTTCTTGTCATTATGATAAAGAAACTCAAAACTCATCCAATCTTTAAATCATCTGAATTCTCTAAACATAAATTTCCTAAATTTGAAGAAAAGTTTGAAGTAACTGATGATATTTTAGGAATAATTAATGAAAGATTAAAATCTAAATTAAAAGTCACAAATGACAAGGTTATAAGAACTTTATAAGAAAAAATGATAATGAAATTAACAAACTAAGCTCTAAATAATCACTAAAAAGAATATTATAAAAAGCCCACATTTCCAGATATGTAGTATGAAGAAAATGAATTTTTATCTCATACTTTACATTCTGAATGGAATATTGATGGATTAGTAGAACATCAAATATATAATAAATTGCATGAAATGGGAATGGCCATTACAGACAAACAAGCAGTGTTTATAATTATATCAGGTTTTACAGGAACTATAAAATATTGGTGGGATAATTACCTCACAAATAATAATAGACAAAGCATTTTCAATGCTATAACTATTACTCAAACTATCAAGACTGAGTCAACAGAGAAACAGTTGAAAATCAAGTCTTAGAAGATGCCACCACCACTTTGGTTAATAGTATAGCTAAACATTTTAGAGGAGAACCTCAACTTTTTCAAGATAGAAGTTTAGAGATATTATCAAATCTATTATGTCCAAAGTTAGACAATTTTAGATGGTATAAAGATGTTTTCCTCAACAAAGTCATGATTAGAGAAGATTGTAATCATGACTATTGGAAGAAAAAATTTATAAGTGGCTTACCAACATTATTTGCAGAAAAAGTTAGAACAAAATTAAAAGATAGGTTTGAGGGAAAAATTCCTTATAGTAATTTAACTTATGGTGATATTATGAGTTTTATAAATCTCATAGGACTAGAATTATGTACAGATATTAAGCTTAAAAATCAATTAGAAAGAGAATAAAATAACTCACAATGAGCTAGGAAGTTTTTGCGAAGACTTTGGTTATGTAAAACTATCAATCCCTTCAAACGAAGCTACCAAAAAGATTGAAATAGAACATAAAAATTATAAAGATAAATTTGAGAAATCTCATTATTATAAAAGATGATTTAAAAAATCTAAAAAGGCTACTAAGGGAGAAAATAAACCAACAATAAAACATGTTGGAACTGCGGTAAAAATGTACTAAATAAATTTAAATATGTAAGTCTGAAATAACCATGCAAGATCTTCGGACAGAATTATTATACCTAAAAGAAGAACTTAGGAAAGTTAAGCAGAGACTTAACAATCTAGAAACAAAGTCACTTGCTAATAAAATATTAAAGGATTTAACTCTGAATCAAGGCCCCAAATCACATCAGTTTGAGCTTAGTGAAACATCAGAAGTAAATAATGATAAAGAAATAGATCCTCTAGAAGTAAAATCTCTAGAAAAACTTCCTATGAACAAATCATGAATTAATACAATTACTATAGTTAAACCACAAAGTTACCATATACCAATTACTATAGTTGTCAATAAAGATTATAATATTCATAAGATTGCATTATTTGATATAGGTGTTGATAAAAATTGCATTGTAGAAGGATTAATTCATATAGAGTAGCTAGAAAAAGGTACTATCCTCTTATTCTTCGCAACAGGAAAAAATTAAAAATAAATTATAGACTCCGCAAAGCTCGTATTTGCAATGACAAAGTTTTTTTTATTAATAATTTTGTAATCACTAAATATATTAATGAAGAGATAATATTAGGTCTTTCTTTTATCGCTCAAGTAAAACCTTATATTGCTGAGCTAAATGGCATTCATGCCACTATTTTGGGAAAAAGATTATTTTCCCCTATCTAAATAGTGTATCAAAATGAGAAAGTGATTTTATAAAAAATCAAACTATTTTTAGGGAAAATTCAGTCCAATGGGGATTAGAGAAAAACTAATCCACTATTAAAGGAAATTTTTTATAGTATTATTAGTTATAAAATTTCAAAAATCATTTTAAATTGTTTTATAAAAAATGTCAACAAATTTGAACTTTTTAAAGGGAGAAATTCTCTCCCAAAAATTTAATAAAACTTTTCTATAGGGAAATTATGAAACCTAGAACACTAGGATCAAGGTTAAGACCTCCATTCCAGCCTTTCCGACCAGAGGAAAAAATGAAAAGACCCTTCCTTCACTGAAGAAGATAAAAAGTGAGATAATAGGTCAGAAAATAGGTTTTTTGTCCTGGCAGAATTTCCATCCCTGCCAAAACCTATTGTTCCACTATCATCAAAAGAATCCACTACCAGTGTATCCAGAATGCATCCACTTAAGCAGATATTTAAGGAAGAATATTCATTAACCAATAAAAATATTGCCATCCAAACAAAAAATAGTTATACGATGAAACCACCAGAGACCTATTCAAGGTGGTCTCCTCGACCACTCTGCAAAGGAAAGAAGAGCAAAATATTCTTGATAAAAAACAGTTCGAGGTAGTAGATTTGTAGGTACTACCGATAATGACACTTGATAAAACATATGCAAATTTTTGAGTACCAAAATTATTAAAGCCTTGTTATACAAATTAAGACTATGTGGAGACAGATCATTCCCTTAAGATCCGAAGGTATTATGAGTTCATATTAATAGATACGGATTGTTTACAAATCGAGCATAAATTAGAAAATATAAGTGATCCTAATAGTATTCAATATTCAAAGTTTACAATCAAAAGGATATTAAGCCCATTTGAGTGTATATAGATCACCTACATACACCCATTCCTCTATTGAGAAATGATCGACCTCAGACCTATAATTGGTACGATTATAAGGCTGCCTGGTATAACTTTATGTATGTTAGGCTCAGCACTCACTCTTGGTTTGTGAAATATTCAGAGTAGATGAAGACTACTATAATTCCCAATGGTTCTATGACTAGTGGAACCAATTTAGAGGAAATAAATAGGTATTTTCTATAAAATAACAAAAGCAATTTGAAAAGTTCAATGTAGAGCAGAATATTTCTACACTACCGAAAAATATTAAATGGTATAATTCTATTATCATTAAAAAAATTTCATATATTATCTAGTGATCCATTGATATTCGTGAAATCAAAAGGATTAAACACTTAAGAAAAAACTATCAAGATTAAAGGCTGGAGTCCAACGAAGAAGCCAACAATAAGCTCATCCTCACAGAAGAAAGCACACCTCTCTAAGAAGAAATTAAATAAAATGCTCAAAGAAGCCTTATCAAATCTAGATAATGAGAATAATTCAAAATATATTATGGAGTTATTAGATACTGCATCCTCTCATGCCAGCAAACCCGGCAATGGGGATATGTTGAACCCACAAGGAATAGCACAGATGTACCTTTTAAATTGAAAGAAAGGTGCCCACACCCCTTCGAAGTTTCACAAGCTACATTATGTACCCCACAAATAAAATGGCAACTAGAAGACATAGAATCATCTTCAAGGAAGAAAAAGCCAAAATCTTCTCAAAATCATCAAAAGAAAAGTTCAAGATAAGGATGAAAAGATAGCCAGAGAAACGTGTAGGACAAGTCAAATATGGCCTCTTTCTCTTTATTATTAGTGATCACATTTATAGAATGACTATCACAAGTGCAAATTGCACTGCTACAATTACAATGGTCTGTTAATTCACTACTATCAAAACTGTATGTAATATTAACCTTATTATCATCACTAGGACTTTCGTCATTAGAAGAACTATTTTCATTTTAATCAAGTATTGAATATAATTTTTCTGTAATGTAGTCTCCTAATTCTAACATATTATGTTATCCTGACAATCTTTAGCACTTTCTCTAGTTTTACCGCAGTTTCAACATGTTTCATTATTGATTTTATTTTCTCTCTTAGGAGCCTTTTTAGATTTTTCAAGTCATCTTTTATAATAATGAGATTTCTCAAATTTATCTTTATAATTTTTATGTTGTTTTAAAATCCTTTCGGTAGCTTCCTTTGAAGGGGCTGATAGTTTTACATAACTGAAGTCTTCGCAAACACTTCCTATCTCATTGTGAGTTATTTTATTATCTCTTTTTAATTGATTTTTAAGCTTAATATCTGTACATAATTCTAGTCCTGTGACACTTATAAAACTTATAATATCACCATAAGTTAAATTACTATAATAAATTTTCCCCTCAAACCTATCTTTTAATTTTGTTCTAACTTTTTCTCCAAATAAGTTGGTAAGCCACTTATAAAAATTTTCCTTCTAATAATCATGATTACAATCTTCTCTAATCATGACTTTGATAAGGAAAACATCTTTATACCAGCTAAAATCATCTAACTTTGGACATGATAGATTTGATAATATCTCTAAACTTCTATCTTTAAAAAGTTGAGGTTCTCCTATAAAATATTTAGCTATACAATAAATCAAAGGGGTGGTGGCATCTGCTAAGACTTGATTTTCAATCGTTTGCACTATTGACTGATATGTGAGAAGATGCTAACGAATTTGAGGATTTTAAATGAGAATAATTGCAAAGTCTTAAGCAACTTTTATCATTTTTGATTGTTTTATCTTTGATTTTGCAGTGGAAGTCAAGAGGCAAGAGAACCAACAATGATGGAAGTAAAAGAGATTAAATCTGAAGCAAATAGAAGAGAAGTGTGGCTAACAACATACCAGATAAGTCGTCAGTACTTTGATAGGTTATAAGCTTCATTGTCATCCTTAAACAGAGAATAAGATTCAGTTGGAAGAAGTGAAGACAGCATGTGATAAGCTGTCAGCCTTGTCATAAGCTATCAGAGTCGCCGTCAGCCTTAGATAAAACATGGGAGCTGAGGTAGAAAAGTGGCGACATTGTCTGATATGTCATTGCAGTTTTCATAAGATATTAGGATTCACCATCAACCTTAAGTAAAAATTATCAAAATTGAAGAGAAGTTAACGACATCTGTGATAAGTTGTCAGCCTCCTGATAAGGCATCACGCATGTCGTCACCTAATTCGATAAAAACACAGCACTTTGTGATTTTGTTTCCATAATTAGGCTGAAGTATTTAAAGCATAGTTTAGGGTTTCCTAAGGAGGATGATTATTCTTCTGAAACTGTTTTGGTATGGACATATTTTGTTATTTTCTCTCTAGTTTCTTGGCTTGACTAAAATAATTAACTTTGAAGAGATTATCATCAATATTTTGGGATTTCTACTTTGATATAATTTGAGAAACACTCATTTCTATTCATCTTGCTGTAAGTTCATCTTCTAAATTATGAATTCAACTTGTTGTATCGATTATTACATTATGAGTGGCTAAATCACTTTAACCCAAATTATGGGATCTATGGGTTAGGTCTTGGTAAGTTGCTAAATGCTCAAGATTCTAAAGGTAATAGGACTCCTTGATAATTTTGAGGTTTTAATTATTGTCTATTGATTGCAAATGATAGATAGTACCTACTCTGATTTTCTTGAGATAAGAAATCAACTATAGTAGGAAGTGAATTATTGACAGGGACTTGGAAGCTACCAACCTTCCATTTCATAATTGACGATGTAACAAGGTTAATTAACTTAAGGTAAAGTCTGATAAGTGAATATAAATTCCCTAAGTCTGAGAGGATTAGGTAATTAAATGCTTAAGTAGGTCGAGAGATATTTAGTCATAGCTTCGATAAAGACAATCTATTATTCCTACCTATCGTGAGAATCTTGAATCACTATTAGCATCTGTCAAGTACCAAAACCCATAGTGAACATAATTCTGGTTTCCCATAAACTCTTGATTACAAACACTGAAACTAAAGTGACCAACAATTTTCGCTAAATTCTCCTAACCTCCAATTTACCAGAAACTACTAACTATTAGTTGATTAACTCGCATAAAACTTAGATTCACACCATATAGCCTTTGGTATTCGGCATACATTGATTGGAACTTCATTCTGAGAATGGGTGTCTTGTGATTGTCCCTATGGTTACATATGTGATGTCTGATATAAGTGAAATGGGACTTCTTTGTAGTGAAGGCATACTGGTTATGTTGCTAGTTACTAACTTGTTTGGATAGTGTAGTCCTGGTGCATGCATGGTTGTTGTTGTGAGTCACATAGATTGTTCTTCAGTAGCATACACAGTTGATTTGGAATTGATTGACCTTGAAAAAGGTAAAGATGGTTTTTAGATAATATAGATGATTGACTGCCAAATGTACTTTGTATTCTCTTGGTTGTGTTTTAGTTGCTTGAGAACAAGTAATTGTTTTAGGTTGAGGGTTTGATGTGTGAGCAAATGCTAAAATATTTGAGGCTTTTAACTGAGAATAATTGTAAATTTTTAAGCAACTTTTGTTGTTTTTGATTGTTTTATCTTTGATTTTGCAGTGGAAGTCAAGAGGCAAGAGAACCACCAATGATGGAAGTAAACGAGTTGAAATCTCAAGCAAATAGAAGAGAAGTATGGCTGACGACATTCTTGATAAGTTGTTAGCACTTTGATAGGTTATCAGCTTAATCGTTAGCCTTAAATAGAGAATGGGATTCAGTTAGAAGAAGTGACGACGACATATGATAAGCTATCAGCCTTGTGATAAGCCGTCAATCTAAGAAAGAACATAAGAGCTAAGGTGGAGAAGTGATGACATTGTCTGATATGCCATAACAGTTTAGTTAAGCCATTAGGATTCACCATCAACTTTAAGCAGAAATTGTCAAAATTAAAGAGGAGCTGACGATATTCGTGATAAGTCGTCAGCCTTCTGATAAGGCATCACGCATGTCGTCACCTAATCCGATAAAAACACTGCACTCTGTGATTTTGTTTCCATAATTAGGATAAAGTATTTAAAGCATAGTTTAGGGTTTTCTAAGGAGGATGATTATTCTTCTGAACCTATTTTGAATGCACGTATTTTGTTATTTTCTCTCTAGTTTCTTGTCTTGAACTAAACAAT
Organism: Capsicum annuum; assembly: GCF_002878395.1. Lineage (NCBI taxonomy): Eukaryota > Viridiplantae > Streptophyta > Magnoliopsida > Solanales > Solanaceae > Capsicum > Capsicum annuum. Next base: position 129,106,570 of record NC_061120.1, read on the forward strand.
TAACTTTGAAGAGATTATGATCAATAATTTAGGATTTCTACTTTGATCTAATCTTAGAAACACTCATTTCTATTCATCTTGCTGTAAGTTTATCTTTCAAATTATGAATTCAACTTGTTGTATCGATTATTACATTATGAGTGGCTAAACCCCTTTAACCCAAATTATGGGATCTATGGGTTAGGTCTTGATAAGTTGCTAAGTGTCAAAGATTCTAAAGGTAATAGGACTCCTTGATAATTTCGAGGTTTTAATTATTGTCTATTAGTTGCAAATGATAGATAGCACCTATTTTGATTTTCTAGAGATAAGAAATCAACTAAAATAGGAAGTGAATTATTGACAGGGACTTGGAAGCTACCAACCTTCCGTTTAATAATTGACATCGTAACAAGGTTAATTAACCTGAGGTGAAGTCTTGTAAGTGAATATAAATTCCCTAAATCTGAGAGGTTTAGGTAATTAAATGTTTAAGTAGGTCAAAAGACATTTAGGCATAACTTGATAAAGACAATCTGTTGTTTCTACCTATCATGAGAATCTTGAATCACTAGTAGCATCTGTCAAGTACCAAAACCCGTAAGAACAAAAGATTGTCCTACCTATTGTTAGAATCTAATCATATCGGACTTAGGGAATTTATATTCACTAACCAGACTTCACCTCAGGTTAATTAATCTTGTTACAATGTCAATTATTAAACGAAAGGTTGGTAGCTTCCAAGTCCCTGTAAAAATTCACTTCCTACTATAGTTGATTTCTTATCTCAAGCAAATCAAAGCAGGTGTTATCTATCGTTTGCAACCAATAGATAATAATTAAAATCTCGGAATTATCAAGGAGTCCTATTACCTTTAGAATCTTGAACACTTAGCAACTTACCAAGACCTAACCCATAGATCCCATAATTTGGGTTAAAGGGATTTAGCCACTCATAATGTAATAATCGATACAACAAGTTGGATTCATAATTAGGAAGATAAACTTACAGCAAGATGAATAGCAATGAGTGTTTCTTCGATTAGATCAAAGTAGAAATCCCAAAATATTGATAATAATCTCTTCAAATTTAATTGTTTTGTTCAAGCCAAGAAACTAGAGAGAAAATAACAAAATACGTACGTTCCAAAATAGGTTCAGAAGAATAATCATCCTCCTTAGAAAACCCTAAACTATGCTTTAGATACTTCAGCCTAATTATGAAAACAAAATTACAGAGTGCAGTATTTTTCTTGGATTGCGTGATGACATACGTGATACCTTATCAGGAGGCTGACGATTTATCAAGGATATCGTCAGCTCCTCTTCAATTTTGACAATTTCTGCTTAAGGCTGATGGTGAATCCTGACGGCTTATCAAAACTGTGATGACATATCAGAAAATGTCTTCATTTATCCACCTCAGCTGTCATGTTCTGTCTAAGGCTGACAGCGACTCTGACGGCTTATCAAAAGGCATACAACTTATCACATATCATCATCACTTCTTCCAACTGAATCCCATTCTCTGTTTAAGGCTGACGATGAAGCTAATAACCTATCAGAGTACTGACAACTTATCAGGAATGTCGTCAGCCAAACTTCTCTTCTATTTTCTTCATATTTTAATTCTTTTACTTCCATCATTGTTGGTTCACTTGCCTCTTGACTTCCACTGCAAAATCAAAGATAAAACAATCAAAACGACAAAAGTTGCTTAAGACTTTACAATTATTCTCAGTTAAAAGCCTCAAATATATTAGCATCTGCTCAGACATCAACATATTTTTTATAACGCTCAACTTACACGTCAATTTAGTGCAAGGACGTTGTCATAAATATATTTACCCAACTTTGGAGTCGGGGTCGAATCCACAGGGAACAATGTGAGTGGCGATTAAACTAGTTTGAAACTAAAGGTACTAGTTAGATTCAAACAACTGGAACGAAAAGAAAAAATGGGGGTCTTTAATGATTGAACAAAAGTTATTAACACTTTAATTCACCTTAGAAATTAAATCTTAAACTGCAATATTTCAAATCAATGATATAAGAAACTAGGGTTGTGATCACTATGATTAGTAATCCTCCATTAAATAATAGTAGTATTGGATTCTCGACTTATGAAAAACACTAAATTATCAGTTTTGATAGTCAATCTAAGTATTTCTCAACCTACCTAGATGTTGACCTCCCTAATTCTCTCGAACTTAGGAAAGCATTCTATTCATACTGATTTTATCTTGAGTTGATCAATCTTGTTACAGCATTAATCATTAGATGAGAACTTAACCTTCTTAAATCTTCGTTAATAATTCGCTACCTTTAGTTTATTTCTCAGTTCAAGCAAATCAAAATAAGGCGGGATCTATCATTTTCAACCAATAAATAACAATCATAACAAAGGAATTATCAAGATATCTCCACAATCACTCAAACCCTAGCCAACTGTTAAATCCATGGAGGAATAATAATAGATCCCACTACCCTAGTTGTGGGTTTTAGTTCCACCTGAAAGAGAAAGCAATAACAATAACTGAATTCACAATTCAAAGTGATTAAACTTACAAAAGATGTAGTCAGAAATTGATTCTCTTCCCAAATTCAAGAAGAATATCCCACAACTGAATAAAGAAATGAAAATTGAATTCTAAGTTAAGAGAGCCAAAAAAAAAGGTGAACTGGCCTTTTGGAATGAGTTCCAGCCGTTTCAAGATGTACAAGATGATGCAGCCCCTCAATGAACCCTAAAAGCTGCTATTTATATCCATAACTTAAGTAAAATCCAAAATTAAGAATTCAGAATTTTTTTTTTAGATGACGACATGTCTGATAACTTATCACAAATCTGATAAGTTATCAGAGAGTGTCATCAGGTCCTCTTTATTTGTTTGACGACCTGTGTGACGACTTATCACTTGTCTGATAACTTATCAGACTTGTCGTTAGACCTTTCTTCCAATTTCTACCTTTTGCTTATGAGTGACGACATGCCTGATGGCTTATCAAAGATCTAATAGCTTATCAGGATATGTCATCAGAAAATCTTTAATTTTCTTGTTCTCTGCCTATGTGTGATGAGATGGTCTGATAGCTTATCACAGATCTGATAGCTTATTAGACCAAGTTGTGAGAAGAAATCTTTACAACTTAATTTCTTGCATTTTTTACCAAAAATCATCCTTCTTGATGAATCTTTCATGTATTTTCATGCATCTTGACTTTCACTGCAATATCAAAGAGAAAATAATCAAAAACGACAAAAGTTTCTTAAGACTTTGCAATTATTCTCAGTTAAAAGCCTCAAATGTATTAGCATCTGCTCACACATCAACACCCTCAACTTAAAACAATTGCTTATCCTCAAGCAACTAAAACACCATACTACGATGCTTAACAAAGAGATACATAAGATACCTATGACAGTTGATTATTAAGTTTAGCTCAAAACACGTTACCCTTTCCATTTTTAATCACTTTAAACCAAACTGTGTATATCAACGAAGATCAATTATGTGACACAAGGGAATCAGGATATGACATCAAATTAGCAGCAATAACCATGCATATATACAAGTTATACTACTCAAACATGTAAGCAGCTAGCAATGCAATCAATGTGCCCTTACAACAAAGAAATCCCTCTTCACTCATATATGAATCAAGTAGGTCAATGAGGGGACGATCAAGAGAAACTCGCTCTTAAAAAGAAGTTCTAGTCAATGTATGCTAAATACCATAAGCTTGCCCTTATTTTCATTACCGTAGCTTTCAGACAGTTAAGTTAGGATCACTATAGGACTTTTCTTCAGCTTGTAATATAGGATTGGGGATGATATGATACACAAGGATATTTAAGGTAACAAAGCCTCCTTGGTACTGCACTATTTTTGGGGTCTCACTTATCAACCTTTACCTTATTTCTCCCTTTCTTGATTAAGCAAATTCAGGATGTGTGTGGTCATTTAGTAATTCATTTTTTTTTTACAACTTTTCTTTTCTCATTCTTTTTCTACCACATCCAGCCTTGTAAATATATTTTTTTATTACCCTTCTTCATACTCACTTTACATTACGCACCCCTATGGTAGCCACCCTCAACTTAGGCCATTTGCTTAGGTCAAGGTGCACAATGTCCAAGGAAGACCTGGGCCAAAATAGGTTCATTATGATATAAATGAGAAGGTGATAGGCATAATAAAAAGAATAGGCATTCAGGATCAAAATCAGGATCAAGGAATATTATTCACACATGGAAGGTCATTTAAACTAAAAGTAGACTAATATCAACAACGGACTATGATCCTTTCCTAACCGCTATCCTACAACCAAGGCAAGACCAACCGGGTAAGTTTTAGCTTTAACACACAATGGAAACTAGGTAGTATCTTACATACACATGGCATAAAGGTACATCACAAGATACTACCCGTTTTGTTGATGTAATTGTTAGCAGTGATTATCATATCCCTAGTACTAATGCCATAAAAAGATTCACTATAGTCACATATAGATGCACATCATACTATTACCAGACAGATAATTGGAGAGGTATTTGTCATTCCAAAAAACATCAACAAAAATATATCAATTGTCCGAGATACTTATTTCCCCCAATTAACAACAACACATCACAAAACAAACATAATACGCCTAAATATGCCGGCTCTACTAGGAACAAGAACCCGGGGAAAAAGGCACACCAACAAAATCCTCAAGAGGACATCAACACCTACAAGTAGCCCAACCCTCAACTTAAAATCATGCAATATCCCTAATACGTCAAACCAAAAGAAGAGAGTTAGAAATATACCTGTGGCACCATGGGTGCAAAGATCTGATGTCAATCACATAATACGAATACAAATAATAGAATACCTTGGGTTTCCTCCCAAGCAGTGCCTAATTTAATGTCGCGGCATGACCCAACTCAATTTTTTCCTCCAACTTAAAGTCTATCTTCTTGCCTCGATCATAGGGGGTGGTACAAAAATTAAGAAGTCAAGTAATGGATTGAGCATGGTAAACCACTCGGCCTTAAAATAAGGTGTGTTCTTATGTTTCTTGTCTAATGTAAAATAAAGAATATAGGATTCTTGTTCCATATCTTCACACTCTTCTACTATTTGAAACGATTCCACAAAAAAGATATCATCCAAACATAATGTACAAAAGTGCTTTGAATGAGGCTCAATCAATCCTACTTCAAAATTTACACTATTTACTACACACTCGCTTTTATTCACCTTCTTAATGTCAGTCTCATATCAAGATAACAATTGAGTGGTTCCAATTCTTGAGTTTTCTCCTCAAATTGGCTAATGTCCTCCTCATATTCTTCTTTGTTTAGCCACTGTCAACATGGTGGGAGTGGAAACTCCATTAGCTCTACCCACAACTGTTTTTGATTCTCTAAAATTCATTTCATCAATTTGTTTGCTTGAATTGTGATCGCACACATATCTTCAATATGATCACTTTGACTACAAGCCAAACACCAAGTTATAGTAAGTAGGACAGTATCCACATCATATTGCAAAGGTCCCGTCCATACACTTCTAGGTAAATCTAGACAGAAAGCCTTAAAATATGCTCCCCCACAATATAACAAGAATCGTCACAAGAATCAACATCACTCAAAAAACCATCTAACCAGGCTGACTTCTCAAGAAAGGTGTGATAAAAATAAAAAAAATAAAAAATAAGCTAAACAAATATTTACAAGTTTGAATTCAAGCAAGTAAACTAAAATTCCAAACCAACTCAATTGTCAAATTATTTCCCGACAACGGCACCATTTTGATAACGTTAAACTTACACGTCAATTTAGTACAAGGTGGTCTTCGTCAATATATTTACCCAACTTTGGAGTCGGGGTCGAATCCACAGGAAATAATGTGAGAGGCAATTAAACTAGTTTGAAACTAAAGCTACAAGTTAGATTCAAATAACTAGCATGAAAAGAAAAAATAGAGGTCTTTAATGATTGAGCAAAAGTTACTAACACTTCAATTCACTTTAGAACTCAAATCTTAAACTGCAATATTTCAAATCAATGATATAGAGAAACTAAGGTTGTGATCACTATGATTAGTAATCCTCCATTGAATAATAGTTGTAGTATTGGATTCTCGTGACTATGGGAAACACAAATTATTAGTTTTGACAGTCCATCTAAGTGTTTCTCAACCTACCTAGATGTTGACCTCCCTAATTCTCTTCAACTTAGAAAAACATTCTATTCATACTGATTTTTATCTTGAGTTGATTAATCTTGTTACAACAATAATCATTAGATGAGAACTTAAACTTCTTAAATCTTCATTGATAATTCACTACCTTTAGTTTATTTCTCAGTTCGAGCAAATCAACATAAGGTGGGATCTATTATTTGCAACCAATAAATAACAATCATAACAAAGGAATTATCAAGATGTCTCTATAATCACTCAAACCCTAGCCAACTATTAAATCTGTAGAGGAATAATCATAGATCCCACAACCTTAGTTGTGGGTTTTAGTTCCACATGAAAGGGAAAGCAATAACAATAATTGAATTCATAATTCAAAGTGATTAAACTTACAAAAGATGTTTTCAGAAATTGATTCTCTTCCCAAATTTAAGAAGAATATCCCACAACTAAATCAAAGAATTGAAAATTGAATTCTAAGTTAAGAGAGCCAAAAAGAGGTGAACTGGCCTTTTGGAATGAGTTCCAGCTATTTCAAGATGTACAAGATGATGCGGCCCCTCAATGAACCCTAAAAGCTATTATTTATATCCATAACTTAGGAAAAATCCAAAATTAAGCATTCAGAATTTTTCTTTTAGGTGACGACATGTCTGATAACTTATCACAAATCTGATAAGTTATTAGAGAATGTCGTTAGGTCCTCTTCATCTGTCTGATGACCTGTGTGATGAGTTATCACAAGTCTGATAACTTATTAGACTTGTCGTTAGACCTTGCTTCTAATTTTTGCCTTCTGCTTCCGAGTGACGATATGCCTGACGGCTTATCAAAGATCTAATAGCTTATCAAGATATGTCATCAGAAAATTTTCAATTTTATTATTCTCTACCTATGTGTGACGACATGGTCTGATAGCTTATCAGACCAAGTCGTCAGAAGAAATCTTTAGAACTTAGTTCCTTGCATCTTTCACCAAAAATCATCCTTCTTGATGGAGCTTTCAGGTATTTTCATGCATCTTGACTTTTATTGCAATATCAAAGAGAAAACAATCAAAAATGACAAAATTTGCTTAAGACTTTGCAATTATTCTTAGTTAAAAGCCTCAAATGTATTAGCATCTGCTCACATATCATTGACCTAGTCTTACTAGTTTGAGTAGTAGTTGTAGAATTTAAAATGCTTTGTCTATTATTATTTGTGAGGTAATTATCCCACCAATATTTTATTGTTCCTATAAGACCTGATATAATCACAAATACTACTTGTTTGTCTGTCATTTTGGCAATTTTATATGTCATAATGGTCATTCCCATTTCATGTAGTTTATTATATATTTGATGTTCTGCTAATCCATTAGTATTCCATTTCATGACTTCTTTTCCAGAATGTGAAGTATGAGATAAAAATTCATTTTCTTCATACTGCATATTTGGATATGTGGGCTTTTTATAATAATTCTTTTCTACTGAATATTTAGAGCTTAGTTTGTTAATTTCATTATCTTTTTTTTCTTATAAATTCTTATAACCTTGTCATTTTTGAATTTTAATTAAGATTTTAATCTTTCGTTAATTTTTTCTAAAATATTATTAGTCACTTCAAACATTTCTTCAAATTTAGGAATTTTATCTTTAGAGAATTCTGGTAATTTAAAGATTGTATAAGTTTTTATTTTTTTATCATAATAAGAAGAACTTGGTTTATCTTTAAAAGTCGATTTATTGTCGGCTTCAAAAATCTGTTCAGAAATCACATGTATTAATTGATTTGTATAATTATTTTGTTGGAGTATTTTATTTATATTCTTATTTGTAGGATCACCTTTACTATCTACTATATCTAATTTAAAAGGATAGGCAGTAACAATTCTACCATCTACTGGTAGGCTAATTTCTTCTAATGAAGGAATTGTTGATTCTACTACTTTATTATTAGTAGTATACCATTTATTAACAATCATGTTTAACGAATCCTTTTGATCATCTAATTTTCCTGTAATTTTGAACCATTTAAAAAATTGATATTACATCTTAATCTTTTCATATCATTGCAACAGTTTTCTCTAAGAGAATATCTTTCCTTTAATTAATATTGTTGTTTATACCATTCTTTTTTAATATAATTTTCTAGACTATTTCATAATTTGTCTAAATATTTAAAGTAAGGTTCAAATATTACATCTGACCAAATCATGCATAGAGAATTTCTTACTCCTAGCATTTCACTAGCAGTGGAACTTATTAATTTTTTAGCTTTTAAATTTGTAGATTCATAGTGTACTTTTTGTAAGACCACACAAATCTTCCTAGTCTTTAAAGCTCTTTAAAGCATGTCAAGAGAAGCTTAACACTTAGAAAAATTATGCTAAATACTTGAACTCCTTCATTTCATAAGTCTTTCAACCTTGATGATTTATTTGATGACCTTCCTGACCTTTGGTAGTTGATATTTTATCTAATTCATGATCTAGAATGTCAATAGGAGTTTTTGAACTAGTTTCAAATTTTTTGGACCTCGTTTAGACCATGTTTGGGGTCTCAAAATAGTAGACCAACGTGATCTTGGTGTGCCGCATCGCCTATTGCATTGGTGAACATTCTTGCAGGCTACCAGAGTCAAAAGTACTAAGGCTCAACACGATCATGGTGTGATGCATCGGGTATCACATCGATGGCATCAACGTGCCCCATCGACCAGCACATCGGCACCCAGTTTTCAAGTCATTAAAATATCTGCAAACCCAGGGTTATTTTAGTCTTTTTTACACTCTTCTATATCCCTAAATCACATGATTCAACCATATTTCACCCAAAATATAGTGGTTTCTCTCAATTTCTCTCTAGAACAAGTGAGAGTTTTCCAATTGAATATCAAAATTCAAGAGTCTCTCCATCAATCGCTGTAAAAATCAAGAACTAAGGTATGTTAGATTATATGTTGAAGTTTGTGTATTTATGAGTTTTCATGATTTATGTGAATTGAAGTTCATGATTATATGTTGTTGAGTTTTAAGTCATGATTCAGACTATAAGTTTTAAGAATTGATTCTTGTTTGTGGTGAATTTCATGATATTCATAATAAAAACTACAAGATAAATGTTGATTGATGTAACTAAGTTAATTGAGTGTGTTTAATGTTTTATGACCAAATTATGCTCCCTATATGTTTGATAAAATGCTTGTGTGAAGAAAGTAGGGTCATTATAGTATGGTGACAAGAAACCTCCAATTATGCCTAAGTTCATGCATGCAAAGTTCTTATTGAAAGGCTTTAGTGAATGAATTATAATATGTTGCATACATTCCTATCCATGTGCATTCCTTATTGAATGAATTATGAGATATTAGTATTGTAACACCCCAATTTTTCTGAACCGGAATGCTACATGGTGGTTATGACCTCGAAGGATCAAAAACTAACCCATGACTGATATCTGTACCTGTACACTATAATATACAACATAATAATATAGAAAAAATAAACATCTAGGTCATAAGGTTCAATTGAATAAAGAATTTGTCAAAAAATATTATCCATATGGGTGAAAATACCCAAAACAGCTAAAAACTAAATCAAATCTGAACATAAGTCTTAATACTGAATCTGAAAGCCTCAATGTACTATCTGAATAAGGAGTTAAAGGAACATGTCTCCCAATAACTTCGTAAAATGATAATTGGCTAAAATAATAATGTATAAATCAAATCATATTTTCCTCGAATGAAGAGGACTCACTGAATCTCTGCGACTGGAAATTCTACAGCTACTGCTGATCTAGAGCTCCTGTCTCTGAACCTATGGTGTAACATGAAAAGAAAGCACCATATCACAAATACGTCAATACGAGGGAATGTACTAATTATACGAGTGAGGTAGGCTAAATATAAACAGGGTTTACATGCATGAACAATACTAACTGTCTGACTAATATGAATGTAAGAGTACAAACATACATACATAGTAACTAAAATTGTGGGTGCATAATAGCTACTCCTATATGCTAATACATGGTTTACAGATGTCTAACATGACTGATCCTAAAATTTTGATAACATGGGCAAATTTATCAGACAATCCTGAATCTGTTGGAACTATCTGAGTTCCATACAGTAATTGAGTCTGACTGTATTTGACAGTCCTGATATACTGAAATCTGAAGACCCATCTGAGTTCTTTTACTGAGACTGATTCTAAAATAGTAGGAGGTAGTTGTTTATTCGACATGCCACAATAACGCATATAGCTAAGTTGGGGTCCAATCTCTGGCCTGACTGGAGGGGTGTCAATACCGCACCACTGGTAAGGACAGTTATGGGTGACCCTTAGCTGGTAGGTATTCGAAAGGAGAATGGTGGGAACCCTAAACTGGCAAGTTAAGCAACCTTATCAACCCTAATCTGATAGGGTAAGATGTCTCAACCTACGCTGGCTACGTAGTTATGAAGCACAAGGATGACTGCTACGAATCACACCCTAAATTGGTAGGTGAGTTCCCATTCGTGGGATCACTCGGTGCTAACTTTTACTCCCATACGAAGAGACTAAACATGATTCAACTGACTGTACATGGATAGGTTAACTGACTTTCGTTGACTGACGAAGTAGTACTATTATTTAAGAGTTAATTGAGATCATGAGATTTCTAAGGTTTCCTGAGTCACATGACTGATTGAGTTCTATAGATTATAGCTTGACTGATATTATTGTGACAACGTTACATGGATCTAGGCACACCGCTATGTTTTTCATGTACGAATTCCCCCAGGACTCGATAGAAGGAAACAGACACACATGACATGACTTGATCACAAGATTTGACTCCACAATTCATAATATCATAAGTAGGGGATATCATATTTCACATAGTTATTCAACATCTTAAACATTGTAGGGAATGCATGGATATATTTTGTGTACAAATTGTATATCTCCATTATGTTACATGCTTCATACCACCACAATAGCAACACATGAAAAGCATGGAATTTATATTGAAGTATATATCTAACATGGACTTGTCATTTAGACATCATACAACCATACAGACATGAATTTCTAGCATCCTAAGCATTTTATCAAAAACCTTGCATGCATTCTTTAAGACATAGGTGGGTTTCATACTTGCACCATATTAAACCACCTAAAGTTTCATTTTTAATTAAAAAACGTATATATTCCATGAAAACACCTTTACACATCATATTGAAACTTAAACAACAATCGTCAACATGTACATACTCATATCACCACAAAAAGTTTACAAAATAATATTTAAAACATGGTTCTTGATCTCTATGAGTGGATTGGATCCATAGATGAACACTATGCATACCTTAGAAAGGAAACCTTGATGATTTCCTGGAGAGTTCTTGGATTGGGAAACTTAATTCTTGATTATCTTGGAAAAAAGCTTGATTCTTGCTTTTGACAGATGAGTTTGATGGAAACCCTAATATTATGGTTGAGAGCATAAGAGAGGGTTTTTAGATTCTTAACTGAATTTAGGGTTAGAAGTCATGGAAGGTGAATGAAATAACCAAAATACCCTTATGAAATAAATTCCCAATTGCTGAAAAATCATAGCTGAAGACCTTCATGATAGGGCATCATAAATGTGATAAACTATCATGAATTTCATCACTTAGGAGCTGGTTTCTACCTAAGGCTGACGACCTTCGTGATAGGGTGTCACAAATGTGATAAGCTATCACGAATGTCATCACACTGTTTGTAGCCTGACATGCTGGAGTAAAATAGGAATAAGTCTTTGCTCTGATGTTGGATTTAGGCGAAATTGGTATCGTTGGAGAGATAATTCAATTATATATCTATTGATAGTTCATGAGATAAAAAATTCAAAGTATAATGAGAGATATACTCATTTGAATTTGACTATACCAATACCCTTCTCAAGAATTCAATTAGCAAGGAATGTTTTGATTCGTCTGACAGCTGGGAGTTATTTGAACCCTTAATATACATCTAACTTACTCATAAAACTATAAAAGAACTATTATGTACTATGCATGATCTTGTTACATGGCTCTAATATTGGTTTAGATTTTTTTCGAGGTATTACAATATCTCCCCCTTGGAAACATTCATCCTCGAATGATGACTGCTTGAGAGGGGAGAAAAGAGAAAATGATGCATACACTAATCATGCTCAACTGGCACATAATTTTAGGACTAAATTGAATACTAAACTGAATATAGCCCAACTGAACATGCATATGTGATGCATGACTGATAAGCTGAACTCATGAATGCATGACTGATGTTCAGATGAGCTAAAATTTCTCACAATGAGAATGCATATCTGATGCGTGATCGCTTGACTGAACTGATACATGATTGCATGATAATGTATGCACTAATACTTGATACCAATTTTATACTGGAATTTTGAACATGTAACTGAATAAGCTTAAGGAAAATAGTTACCTCGAGCTAAGTTTGAATTAGCAGAGAAAAGATGAGGGTACTTGGATTGCATGTATTCTTTTTCTTCCCAAGTAGCTCTCTCCATAGACTGATTCCGCCAAAGAATCTTGACTAGAGGGACTTCTTTGTTCCTCATCCTACGAGTCTGATAGTCAGGGATTTCGACTGGAATCTCTTAATAAAAGAGGCTATTCTGAATGTCAACGCTCTGAATAGGGACTACACATGCTGGGTCACCTATTCACTTCTTGATCAAAGAGACATGGAAGACTGGATGAACTAAGGCTAGATCTGAAGGAAATTCGAGCTCATAGGCTACCTTGCTGAAGCGACTGAGAATCCTGAAGGTACCGACATATCGGGGACTGAACTTTCCCTTCTTGCCGAATCTCTTCACTCCCTTCGTGGGAGAGATCTTGAGATAGACATAGTCATCAACCTTGAATTTGAGATCCTTTCTACGATCATCCGTATAAGACTTCTGTCGGCTCTGAGCAGCCCGGAGTCTTTCTCTGATCAACTGAACTTTCTCTAAGGCATCAAATACTATGTCAAGCCCTATGACTGCGGCCTTACTAACTTCGAACCAACCGATCAGAGCCCTACATATCCTACCATAGAGAGCTTTGAATGGAGCCAACTGAATACTAGAGTGATAGATGTTGTTGTATGCAAACTCAATCAAAGGCAAGTGGTCATCCCAGCTTCCCTTGACATCAATTGCACATGCCCTTAGCATATCTTCTAGAGTCTGAATGGTCCTTTCTGCTTGACCATCCTTCTGAGGATGAAATGCTGTACTGAGATGAACTTGGGTACCAAGACTCTTTTAGAATGCTTTCCAAAAGTGAGAAGTGAACTGGGTACCTCTGTCTGAGATGATAGATAGTGGAACACCATATAATCTGACCAACTCCCTGATATAGAGTTTGGCATAATCCTCGGCTGAGTAAGAGGTACGAACTGGAAGGAAATGAGCTAACTTGATCATTTTGTCTACAATGACCCAAACTAAATCATGTGATGAGGTGTTCTAGGAAAACCCATCATGAAGTCCATGTTCACTTCTTCCCACTTTCAAGTAGGAATAGTGAACTCCTGCATGGAACCACTAGGTTTCTAACCTACTGACATGTAGAGCACTTTGCCACAAATTCTGTAACGTCCCTCTTCATCCCAATCCATCAATACATCTCCCGCAAGTCACGGTATATCTTAGTGGCCCCAATATGAATAGAGTATCACACACCATGCGCTTCTACAAGAATTTGCTTCCTCAAGTCATATACACCAGGAACATAAAGACGACCTTCACAACCAAGAACACCATCTCCCCCTTGAAAGAAAACCTCTACTTCCTGACTCTGAACTGACTCTTTTAGCTTGACAAGGCTAGGATCCCTGTCTTGCTTCTCTTTCACCTCAGAAACTAGAGATGACTCTGAACTACTCTGAACACATACACCACCCTCTGAAAATTCGACTAAGAAAAAGCCTAGTCTGGCAAGCTACTGAATCTCCTAAGCTAATTTCTTCATACTATCCTCAACATGGGAAACACTACCCATGGATAGTCTACTGAGTGCGTCGGCCACTAAATTGGCCTTGCTAGGATGATAAAGGACACTCATGTCATAATCCTTCAAGAGCTCTAACCACTTTCTCTGAGAAATATTGAGATTTTTCTGGGAAAAGACATACTGAATGCTCTTATGATCTGTGAAGACGTCTACATAAACATCGTATAGATAATGCCTCCAAATCTTTAAGGCAAAGATAACTGCTGCTAACTCAAGGTCATGAGTAGGATAATTCTTCTCATGGGGCTTTAAATGTCTGGAGTCATAGGCTATGACTCTACCATGCTGCATAAGGACACAACCTAAACCTGCTCTGGATGTATCACAATATATTGTGAATCCATCGGAACCATCGGGAAGTTCTAAAACGGGAGCTGAGGTGAGTCGAGTCTTCAACTCCTGAAAAATCTTCTCGCAAGGTTCTAACCGCAGAAACTTGACCTTCTTCTAAGTCAATCTGGACATAGGAGATGTAATAGAAGAAAATCCCTTGACAAACCATCTGTTATAGCTATCCAAACCTAAGAAACTTCTGATATCTAATGGAGAGAAGGCGAGGCCAGTTTCTTACTGCTTTAGTTTTCTGAGGATATGCTCTAATGCCATCATCGAAAATAATATGGCCTAGGAATGCTACTAATCTTAGCCAAAATTCACACTTACTGTACTTGGCGAACAACTGGTGATCCCTGAGAGTCTGGAGGACAATTATGAGATAGTCTGAATGATCATGCTCTGTGCGAGAATAGACCAGAATATCATCTATGAAGACTATTATGAATGTGTCCAAGTACTGCTTGAACACCTGGTTCATCAAGTCCATCAAAGCTGCAGGGGCATTGGTAAGACCAAAGGACATGACTAGAAATTCAAAGGACCATACCAAGTACGAAAAGTAGTCTTTGGGATGTCACTTTCTCTAACTCTGAGCTAATGATAGCCTGATCTGAGGTCTATCTTGGAGAAATAACTGGAACCCTAAAGTTGGTCAAAAAAGTTATCAATTCTAGGCAGTGGATACCTGTTCTTGACCGTGACTTTATTGAGCTGATGGTAATCAATACACATTCTGAGAGAACCGTCTTTCTTGCACACGAATAAGACTGGCGCACCCTATAGGTATACACTGGGCCTGATGAGTCCCTTATCTAAGAGATCCTTCAACTGATCTTTCAGTTCCTTGAGTTCTGCTGGTGCCATTCTGTATGGCGGAATAGAAATAGGCTGAGTATCTAGGAGAAGGTCTATGCCTAAGTCTATTACCCGTTCAGGAGGAATTCCTTAAAGATCTTTGGGAAAGACATCTGAATATTCATTAACCACTAGGACTGATTCAAGCCTGGGAGATTCGAAACTGGAATCCTTAATATGCACGAGCTGGTACACACATCCCTTAGAAATTATTTTCCTTGCTCGAAGGTAGGAAATAAGTGACCCTTAAAAGACAAAGTGCTACCCTTCCACTCTAGGACGGGCTCATTCGGGAACTGAAAATAAACTATCCTATTTCTGCAGTCGACTATAGCATAGAAGGAATTAGCCAATCTATACCGAGAATGACATCAAAATCAGTCATCTTTAACTCGACTAAATTTGTTGACATGGATTTCAGATATATCATAATCGGGCAGTTCCTATATACCCGTCGAGCTATAATGGTTTTATCCACTGGGGTAGAGACTGAAAAGGGCTCTGTTAAAATTTCGAGACTGATTCCAAAATCACCTGCTATGTATGGAGTGACAAAAGACAAGGGTGCACCTGGGTCTAGCAAAGCATAAACATGAACATGGAAAATCTGTAACATACCAGTAATGACATCAGGAGAAATTTCCTGA
The DNA here is from genome assembly GCF_002878395.1 of Capsicum annuum. NCBI lineage: Eukaryota > Viridiplantae > Streptophyta > Magnoliopsida > Solanales > Solanaceae > Capsicum > Capsicum annuum. The sequence continues at coordinate 129,122,609 of NC_061120.1, forward strand.
TCCTGTCGGGTCTGAAGAGCATAGAGTCTATTAAGGCGTTACCCATTAGTAGCACTGGCAGTGGCACCCTGTTGGTTCGAGTGATCGGACTGAGCTGTGGAACAATTTTATTGACCCTGAGGGCCTTGCTGTGGACACTTCCTAATCCCGTAGCCTAGCTTACCATAACCAAAATAGACATCACTACCGACTCTACAAATACCTTTGTGGTTCTTACCATAAGTCTAAAAAAGGGGATTTGCTCGGGCACTGCTAACACTGCCCTGAGATTTAGAGCATGGTACTCTGTTTATGTTGCTGTCCCTAAACTTTGGCACAGGGGCACTAGCGAAGGAAGGGGCTGGAAGTGCTGACTTAGGACAAAACTGTGAATAATTTCCTCCCTCATATTTAGGATGAGCAAAACTGAAATTGCCTGATCTTACTCTCTTGTTCTGTCTCTCCCTAGTCTTAACCTCCTGCTTCTCTATCTATTGAGCGTGGGTCATGAGCCTTGCTAAAGTCATTTCACTATTCGGCATCACAGACCTACACTCATTTACCACATTATTATTCACCACTAACACGAACTTGCTCATCTTAGCCCTGTTGTCTGCAACTATATGAGGGGCATATTTGGCTAGCTGAGTAAATCTAATAGAATACTCTCTCACCGTCGTATTTCCCTGCCTGATATTGATAAAATCAAGAACTTTGGCCTCTCTCATATCTTGGGGAAAGAATCTATCTAAGAAAGCCGTGACAAATTCTTCCTACTCAACAGGACCTGCATCCTCTAACCTTTCTGCTAACTACTGCTGGTTCCTAGTGTGAGCGATATCCAGCAATTGGTAATTTGATAACTTGACACTCTAAGAAGAAGTGACTCCCATGATATCAATGACCTTCTGGACTTGTTCAATGAATTCCTGAGCATCCTCGTCTGGCTTAGACCCAAAGAAGGTGGAGGGTTCATTCGGGTGAAGTCCCAAATCCTAGCTGTTGCTGAATTACCACTGGATTGGCTGGAATAACTGTTGGTCATTTATTCTAGGCAACTACAAACTGAGCAAGAGCGATAAATACGGTCCTAAACTCCATATGAGAAACATGTTCGCCCAAAAGATCTTTGGGCTGAGGAGCTAGATGATTTCTTCTCTTTGGAGGCATGTTTCAAAAATAAAAAAAAAAGCGGATTAGTCTGAGAGACTGACTTGAAATTATGTTTAGTAGAGCGATATAAATACTGAAGAAAGAGAACTGTTCCTAAAACATCTCATAACCTCCTGTAGATAAATGTGGCGCACAACACACCCATGTACAAGACTCTACTTGATATGACTTTCAAACTTCCTAGGACTCTATTGAACCTTAGGCTCTGATACCAAGTTTGTAACGCCCTAATTTTTCTAAACCAGAATGCTACACGGTGCTTATGACCTCGAAGGATCAGAACCTAACCCATGACTGATATCTGTACCTGTACACTACAATATACAATGTAATAATACAAAAAACATAAACATGTAGGCCATAAGGTTCAATTGAATAAAGAATCTATCAAAACATAATATCCATATGGGTGAAAGATACCCAAAACAGCTAAAAACTAAATCAAATTTGAACATAAGTCTTAATACTGAATCTGAAAGCCTCTATGTACTATTTGAATAAGGAGTTAAAGGAACATGTCTCAAACTAACTCTATAAAATGATAATTGGCTAAAATAATAATGTATAAATCAAATCATATAATCCTCGAATGAAGAGGACTCACTGAATCTTTGTGACTGGAAATTCTACAGCTACTGCTGATCTAGAGCTCGTGTCTCTGAACCTATGGTGTAACATGAAAAGAAAGAACCATAACGTAAATACGTCAGTACGAGGGAATGTACTGAGTATATGAGTAAGGTAGGCTAAATATAAATAAGGTTTACATGCATGAACAATACTAACTGTCTAACTGAAATGAATGTAAGAGTACAAATATGCATACATAGTAACTGAAATCGTGGGTGTATGATAGCTAGTACTGTATGCTAATACATGGTTTAATGATGGCTAAAATGACTGATACTAAAATTCTGATAACATGGGCGACTATATCTGACAATCCTAAATCTGATGGAACTATCTGAGTTCCATACTGTAACTGAGTCAGACTGTATCTGACAGTCTTGATATACTGAAATCTGAAGACCTATCTGAGTTCTTTTATTGAGACTGATTCTGAAATAGTGGGAGGTAGTTGTTTAATCGATTGCCTCAATATCGTATATAGCTAAGTTGAGGTCTAATCTCTGCCCTGACTGGAGGGGTGTCAATGCCGCGCGACTGGTAAGGACAATTATGGGTGACCCTTAGCTGGTAGGTATTCGAAAGAAGAATGGTGGAAACCCTAAACTGACAGGTTAAGCAACCTCATCAACCCTAATTTGATAGGGTAAGATATCTCAACCTACGCTGACTACGTAGTTCTGAAACATAAGGATGACTACTAAGAATCATACCCTAAACTGGTAGGTGAGTTCCCATCCGTGGGATCACTCGGTGCTAACTTTTACTCCCATATGAAGAGACTAAACATGATTCAACTGACTGTACATGGACAGGTTAACTGACTTTCGTTGACTGATGAAGTTGTACTATTATTTGAGAGTTAACTAAGATCATGAGATTTCTAAGGTTTCCTGAGTCACATGACTAATTGAGTTCTATAGATTATTGCTTGACTGATATTATAGTGACAACATGACATGGCTCTCGGAACACAACTATGTTTTTTGGGTACAAATACCCCCAGGACTCGATAGAAGGAAACTGATACACATGACTTGATCACAAGATTTGAGTCCATAATTCATAATATCATAAGTAGGGGATATCTTATTTCATATAGTTATTCAACATCTTAAACATTGTAGGGAATGCATGGATATATTTTATGTACATATTGTATTTCTCCATTATCTTACATGCTTCATACCACCATAATAGCAACACATTGAAAGGATGGAATTCATATTGAAGTACATAGTTAACATGGCCTTGTCATTTAGACATCACAGAACCATACAAACATGAATTTCTAGCATCCTAAGAATTTTATCAAACACCTTACATGCATTCTTTAAGGAATAGGTGGGTTTCATAGTTGCACCATATTAAACCACCTAAAGTTCATGGTTTTCAATTAACAAACATATATATTTCATGAAAACACCTTTAGACATCATATTGAAACTTAAACAACAATAGTCAATATGTACATACTCATATCACCACAAAAAGTTTACAAAATAATATTTAAAACATGGTTCTTGAGCTCTATGAATGGATTGGATCCATAGATGAACACTATGCATACCTTAGAAAGTAAACCTTGATGATTTACTGGAGAGTTCTTGGATTGGGAAACTTAATTCTCGATTATCATGGAAAAAGGCTTGAATCTTACTTTTGAGAGATGAGTTTGATGGAAACCCTAATATTATGGTTGAGTTCATAAGAGAGGGTTTTTGAGAATCTTAACTGACCAAAAATGGGAAAAATTATGCCTCTTTAGGGTTATAAGTTGTGGAAAGTGAATGAAATAACCAAAATACCCTTATGAAATAAATTTCCAGTTGCTGGAAAATCATAGGCGATGACCTCCGTGATAGGGCGACACAAATGTGATAAGCTATCATGAGTATCGTCACTTAGGAGATGGTTTCTGCCTAAGGTGACGACCTTCATGATAGGGCATCACAAATGTGATAAGCTATCATGAATGTTATCATACTATTTCCAGCCTGACATACTGGAGTAAACTAGGAATAATTCTTTTCTCCGATATCGGATATATGAAAAATTTGTATCGTTGGAAAGATAATTCAATTATCTATTTTTTTCTAGGTCATGAGATCAAAAATTCCAAGTATAATGAGAGATATTTTCGTTTGAAGTTGACTATACCAATATCCTTCTCAAAAATTCAATCGGTAAGGAATATTTTGATTCGTCTGATAGCTGGGAGTTATTTGAAGCCTTAATATTCATCTAACTTACTCATAAAACTATAAAAGAACTATGATGTATTATGCATGAGCTTGGTACATGGCTCTAATATTGGTTTGGATTTTTTTTTCTGGGTATTATAAGTATGCATTCCCTATACTATTACATGTTTAATACTTCCAAGTACTTTAAGAGATGCCTCATTGATTTGTATTATGAATGATATCCTATTTCTATGTTATGTACGAGTTGTCATGTCTTTTATTATTTATGTTATCGAGTCTTAGGGGTATTTAATACCCGATAATTTAGCTGATTGTCTAAAGCCAGTGTCAGTTTTTGAGATAATCTCTGTCTTTCCATGATCAGTAGAACTCAGTCAGTTATAAAACTTAGAGAGACTTAGTAGTCTTGTATTAGTCTATTCTAATTCATTATTCAGTTCAGACCTCAGTCATATTCAAGTATTCATTCCAGAAATGCAGTAGCATTAAGTCAGATAATAGAATTTAATAGTATTCAATCAGTCAATGGATTTCAGTGAGATCAGTTTAGTTTAGTTAATCAGTACGATCAGTAAAAGTTCAGTCAAGCTTAGTATGAACTAGGAAATCAGGTTAGTGTCTTTCAGTTGGAAGTAGGATTCAGTACCAAGTGATCCTAGGGATGGAGGCTTACCCGCTAGATAGGAATGAGATCCCTAGAATAATCCCTAAGTTTTAGAACTATGTAGCCAGTGTAGGCATGAGATGTCACCTGTTAGATAGGACTGACTTACTCGATGAGCACCCGCAAAACAGGACTAGTCTTAGGGGTCACCCTCTAGGTTAGGACTAACTCCATAACAGTTGTCTTTACCCATGGAATGGTACTGACACCCTTCCAACTTGGGTTACTAGTTGGACCCCACTATTTTTGATTTAGGGCATGTTGATTAGAAGACTACCTACCACAGTCTCTGTTTCAGATCTAGTCTCAGTACTAGAACTTAGTGCAGTATTATAGAAATCAGGACTGTTAAATATAGTCACTCAGCTCAGTAAGGAACTTAGATAGTTCCATAGAATTTAGAGATCACCAGCTAGATAGGACCGATCTCAAATATAGTTAAATAGTTTCATCATCTAGAGATTCAGATATCACCCGCTACATAGGACTGATCTCAGGTACAATCTATCAGTATTAGAAAAACTCTGAAATTAATATCAGTAGACTTAGTTATTCAGTATCCTAGTGTTAGTAAACACAAATGTCAGTAAATTATTATTTAGAATTTAGCATCAGTAAACCCAGTTATTAGTAATTCAGTTAGTTGAACTCAGTATTTAGTGTTACTATGATTTCAGTTATAGTTTATGCATTCATGTATATAATTCCTCATTCAGTATACTCATGTTATTCAATCAGCTATAGTTCATACATATGAGCTTTTGTATTCAGCCTTACCTCATTTAGCATATGATTACATTCTCACATAATGGTTTATACTTTCCTGTGCTATGGAGTTTTATACCATAGGTTCAGAAGCTCGAGCTCTAGAGCACCCTTTGTAATCTAGATTCAGCCAGTATCAGTAGATAGTAGTGAGTTCTCATCATTCAGGGATGGTTCTTATTTCACTTTATTGTATTAGATTCAGTATTTTTTTAGTAGATGAAGTTAGTGGGGGATTGTCCCATTCAACACCTTATTCAGACATTAGAGGCTTTCAAACTAGAGTTTTTTAGACTAAATATTCAAACAGTTGTATTAATATTTAGTTTCAGTTGTTTGAACCTTAAGGCAAGTTGTCAGTCATTTTTATGCATTTTTACAGTGTATTATTCAGTGCTCAGTTATAGATATCAGTTAAGGGTTAGCTTGTGGTCCTTTGGGATTATGAGCACCGTGTAGCATCCAGGGTACCAGATTCGAGGCGTTACAAACTTGGTATCAAAGCCTAAGGTTCAATAGTGTCCTAGGAATTCTAAAAGTCTCATCTAGTAGAGTTTTGTGCATGGGTGTATTATGCGCCACATTTAAGTACAATAGGCTATAAGATGTTTTAGGAATAGTTTCCCGTCTTTTAGTATTCATGTCATATGAGTGAGTATGAGCTCAAGTTAAGAGTCTCCATCTAATTCATTCTTTCTTTTGATTTACAAAATATGCCTCCCCCCAGAGATAATGCTCATAGAAATGATAACCAGCCACCTCAGCCCATAGATCCTTCAAATGAGAATGTGTCACATACAGAGTTTCGGGAAGCTTTTCAGGCGCTAGCCCAAGCTGTGACAGTTAGTGTTCAGGGCAACCATCAGGCTGCAGCCCAACCTCAATAAGATAGGGATTTAACCGCAGCCAGGATAAAAAATTTCATGAGAATGAACTGGCCAGTATTCTTTGGGTCAAAGCTGGTGAGGACCCACAACTTTATCTTAGGGAGGTAAAGAAAATCACTCAAATTATGTATGTCTCTAAAGAGGAGAGTGTATAATTGGCATCCTATAGGTTGAAGGATGTTGTTCATGATTAGGTAGTGATGTGGAAAAAGATGAGAGAAGAGGATACAACTCTCATGACTTGGCAGATATTTTAAGATGCATTATTAGATAAGTTTTTCCCACTTAAGATGAGGGAAGCTAAGTTCAAGAACCTAAGGCAAGGCTCAATGTTAGTGAACGAGTATTTCCTCAAGTTCAATCAGTTATCTAAGGATGTTCTCGAGTAGATAGCTAACCCTAGATCTAGCATAAGTTTGTGACTGGTGCATCTGGGTTGGTGGTTATGGAGTGTAGAAATGCTATACTCAATAGAGACATGGATCTTCTAGACTAATAATACACACTCAACATATTAAGGCAAAAAAAGCTAAGAAAAGAGAGAGAGTGAATAAGAAAGCCAGAATAGGTAGTTTTAGTTTTTCTCAGTCAGGGTCACAGGGTGGTAACCATTCTCAGCATAGTTAGAAGTTTTTATTCCCAGCTCTATCCTCAGCTAGTGCACCAGTACCAAAGTTTAGGGATGGTAATCTTGATGGGGTGCTAGGCTCCAAGGCCCTGGGTAGTGTGAGAATTGAGCGTACCTATCTGCTTTGTGAAGAGTATGGACAAATCACCTAGATGCTTGTAAAGAAGGTAGTGAGGTATGTTTTGGATATGGTAAGCCAGGCCATAGATTGCTGGAGTATAGAATACTAGTTCAGAGGGTAAAATATTTGCGTCAGCAGGGCGCTACTTCTAGTACTACTAGTGACCAGCGTCAGAAAAGATTTTGTGCACTCTAGACCCATCATGATCCAGAAAATTTCCATAACATAGATTCGGGTACATTATAAGTCCTTCATTTTCATGATATGCATTGTTAGATCCTTTGCTCCTATTTGAGCTTAAGTTTTCAGCATGAGTTACTTAGTAAATCTAGAAATTCAGTTTAATAGTCAGGCAGTCAGATTTGTATAGTTTGTTTCCCATCATTCCATTTAGTCATACTATTAGAAATCTCAGGAATAAAACTATTCTAAGATAGAGAGTCCTAGTACAATAGTTTCAGGATTAGCTCAGTTCATGTATCATGCATTAGTTTCAAATTCCAGATGTTCAGTCATGATCCAGTTCGTAGGTTCCTTGTGCATCACCATAGTTTTCCTAGTATCTCAGTAAAAAAAGTTTTCTTAGAGGGATATAGTGTCCCAAAGGGAAGATACTCTATAATTCCCCGATACTTTTATGTCCTTAAGCCCATTCGATTGCATGTTCAGATGTTCCTTACAAAGTCAGTATCAGTTATCATTACATATTTAGTCATGCATTCGAGAGTTAGCTCAGTCGGATATTCATGCATTAGATATGCATGTTTAGTAAAAGAAGCTCATCTTATCAATAATTTCAGTCATGCTTTCATGAGAATAGCTCAGTTAAGTATCCATGCATCAGATATGCATATTCAGTATGAAATTTTAGTCTATCAGTAGTTAGAGTCATATAGTCATGTTTAAGATGTTCACATCCCATAAGTAAGTTTAGTTTTTCAGTAATTTCAGCCTAGTCCATCCCATTCGAGGATTAATTTTCCTAAGGGGGAGATATTGTAAGACCCCGTAAATCTTCCTAGTCGTTAAAGCTCTTTAAAGCATGTCAAAAGAAGCTTAACACTTTGAAAAATTGGGCTAAATATTGGAACTCCTTCATTTCATAAGCCTTCGAACCTTGATGATTTATTTCATGAACTTCTCGACCTTCAGTAGTTGATATTTTAGCTAATTCATGTCATGAATGTCAATAGGGATTCTCAAACAAGTTTTGGAATTTTTGGACCTAGTTTAGACCATGTTTGGGGTCTCAAAATAGTAGACTAACTCGATCTTGGTGCTCCGCATTGCCTATCGCATTGGTTAACATTATTGCAAGGTGCCAGAGTCAAAAGTAGTGAGGCTCAATGTGTTCATGGCATAATGCATCGGGTATCCCGTCAACCAACGTGTCGGCACCCAGTTTTCTAGTCATTAAAATAATCATAACTCTAGGGTTATTTCAGTCTTTTCCCACTCTAATATATCCCTAAATCACGTGATTCATCCATACTTCACAAAAAATATAGTGGTTTCTCTCAATTTCTCTCAAGAATAAGTTAGGGTTTTCTAATTGAAGATCCAAATTCAAGAGTCTCTTAATAAATCTTCATAAAAATCAAGAACTAAGGCATGTTAGATGTTGATTCTTGGGTTCCTTTCACCCAAGAAGTTTAAGAATCCTTTTTAAAATTATAAAGTTTGTGTATTTATGAGTTTTCATGATTTATGTGAATTGAATTTCATGATTATGTGTTGTTGAGTTTTAATTCATGATTTAGACAATAAGTTTCAAGAATTGATTCCAGTATGTGGTGAATTTAATGATATTCATAATAAACAGTACAAGATGGATGTTGATTGATATAAACATGTTAATTGAGTGTGTTGAATGTTGTATGACCAAAGTATGCTCCCTATATGTTTGATAAAATGCTTGTGTGAAGGAAGTAGGGTCATCATAGTATGTTACAAGAAACCCCTAATTATGTAGAAGTTCATGCGTGTCAAGTGCTTGTTGAAAGGATTTAGTGAATGAATTATGATATTTTGCATGCATTCTTATCGATATGCATTCCTTATTGAATGAATTATGAGATATCAATATGCATTCCCTATACTATTACATGTTTAATACTTCCAAGTGCTTGAAGAGATGCCTCATTTATTTGTATTGTGAATGATAGCCTATTGCCATGTTATTTATAAGTTATCTTATCTTTTATTATTTATGTTATTGAGTCCTGGGGTATTTAATACTCGATAATTTAGCTTATTGTCTAGAGCCAGTGTCAGTTTTCAAAATAATCTTAGTCGTTCCATGAACAGTAGAACTCAGTCAGTTACAAAACTTAGAGAGACTCAGTAGTCTCAATATCTATCTATTCCAGTTCAGTATTCAATTCAGACCTCAATAGTAATCAAGTATTCAGTCCAAAAACTTAGTAGCATTCAATCAGAGAACAGAATTTAGTAGTATTCAATCAGTCAACTAAACTCAATAAGATTAGTTTAGTTTAGTTAATTAGTATGATCGGTAAAATTTCAGTCAAGCCTAGTATGTACTAGGAAATCATTTTAGTGTCTTCCAGTTGGGAGTAGGATTCAGCACCGAGCAAGCCTAGGGATGGGAGCTCACCCGATAGATAGGACTGAGATCCCTAAAAGCAATCCCTAAGTTCCAAAACTACATAGTCAGCGTAGGCATGAGATATCACCCGTTAGATAGGACTGACATACTCGAGGATCACCTACTAGACAAGACTGATCTCAGCGGTCACTCATTAGGTTAGGATTAACTCCATAGTAGTTGTGTTTACCCATGGCACAGTACTGATACCCTTCCAGCTGGGGTTACAGGTTGGACCCCACTAGTTCAGATTTGGGGTATGTCGATTAGATGACCACCTCCCACAGTCTCAGTTTTAGATTCAGTCTCAGTACTAGAACTCAATGTAGTATTACAGAAATCAGGACTGTTAGATAAAGTCACTTAGCTCAGTAAGGAACTTAGATAATTCTATAGAATTTAGAGATCACCTGCTAGATATGACTGATCTCAAATACAGTCAATCATTTTTATCATCCATAGATTTAGAGATCACCCGCTAGATAGGACTAATCTCAGGTACAATCTATTAGTAATAGAAAAACTCTAAAATCAATATCAGTAGACTTAGTTATTCAATATCCCAGTGTTAGTAAACTCAAATTTCAGTAAATTAGTATTTAGAATTCAATATCAGTAAACCCAGTTATCAGTAATCCAGTTAGTTGAACTCAGTATTCAGTGTTACTACAATTTAAGTTATAGTTTTTGCATTTATGCATGTAATTCCTCATTCAGTATACTCATATTATTCAGTCAGCTATAGTTCATGCATATAACCCTTTGCATTTAGCGTTACCTTATCTATCATACCAGTACATTCTCATGTACTGAGGCATACTTTCCTGTAGTATGGTGTTTTATACCATAGATTCACAAGCTTGAGCTCCAGAGCACCCTTAGCTATACAGATTCAGCCAAAAATAGTAGATAAAAGTGAGTCCTCATCATTCGGGGATGGTTCTTATTTCACTTTATACATTAGATTTTGTATTTTTTAGAAGGAGTTAGTTGGGGGATTGTCCCATTCAACTCCTTATTCAGATAGTTGGAGGCTTTCAGACGAGAGTTTTTCAAACTAAATGTTTAGACAGTTGTATTAGTATTCAGTTTTAGTTGTATTTCAAATGTTTGAACCTTATGGCAAGTTGTCCATCAGTTTTCTGCATTTTTATAGTGTATTATTCAGTGCTCAATTACAGATATTAGTCAAGGGTTCTCTTATGGTCCTTCGGGATTTTGAGCACCGTGTAGTATCCGGGGTACCAGATTCGGGGTTTTACACTTTTGGAATTATTTTTGGGAAATCAACTCCTTCTAATTTTCTTTCAATATCTTCTAATGTTACTTCCCCTAATTCTACCACATTTATCTTGTCTTTTTTATTTGAAACCCGATAATCTTTAGCCTTATGTCCAATTTTATAGTTCTTGGTAAGCCACTTGTACTTAGATCTAACTTAAGTTACTATGCCTAAAGATTAAGTTAACTAACCAACTCATATCCACCGAGCGACTCATACCATCCAAGTCGTATAAATTCCAGTAACCAAATCCAACTCACCAACCAACACTGGTCATCATACAACTAACCCATACCACTCATATCCAAGTTACGAGTCATTTTCCATATATATACCCTATCCAAAGACTAGAAATCCAAGAAATTTTCTAAGGCCAGAAACCCTGGGTGTTTTACTAATCCTACCCTGTGGTTACTTATTCGATCTTCTTGAGTTTAATGGATTATGGTTGATAGGTGTTCAGATAATAGTTTGTGGACATGTTATTGGTTCCTTTAGGTTTGAACTCAGGTTTTCAGCATTCGTTGAGATTTTTTGGATGATATACTCCGCGGGAGTAGCATGCTTGAGTTGGATTTAGCATGGCTTCATTCTTGGTTGATGGGACATCCTAGAGTGGATCATTCAACGGTGATTAGTTGTGCTTTAGACTCCTGGATTTTAGTTTTAGCTGCCATCTGGACTAGTTGTAGCATTGACATAGATTGTAGACCTTGTTATATCCCTTTATGTACCGAGGTGGTTTCTTATGAACTTATTCTCATGCTTGCCAGTATGTATTTTTGATTGATCAACTTCAATTCTTGTAAGGTTAGTGTTATGATATTGCGCGGACATGACTTGAGTAACTTTCTTCTTGATTTGGAGTGTTAGAAGGTTTGGAAAGGCAAAAAAAGGTTGTATTTGGATTTGGATTTGGTTGCATGACTCATGCCTTGGTTTGCCTTTATCTTAGATGATTTTTTTTATTATGTTGTTATCAGTGTGGTATTAGTAGTCATAGTTTGGATTTTCATATATTAGCCTTCATTGATTCAGTTGGAGGTCAGTTGGTGGTTGAAGTTGAGTTTTAGCTATTTAAGAGTGAAGTGCAGAAGTTGGTAGAAAAGGTAATACTTGTGGAAAAATCCCTTGGAAGTTTTGTGTCTTCCTGGAGGTTATCTTGGAAGTCGTGCTCGAAGTAAGCAGACCCAGTACCTCATTTTTCAAGTATTGATGTTCTTTCTATCCATTGACTTTTGCGGATGAATGTTCTTTAAGTAGTGGATATTATAATGACCCTCCAAGTCATTTCCTCAATATGCATATGTTTTCTATATTTCGAGCATTCCCATATTGTCTATAGGTTATTTATGACTTGTTGGAATTATCAGTTTGGTGATCAAACAATTCATTTAGATTTTAGGCTCATTTCCCTATTTTAGAGTTTTGGCTATTTAAGATTTGGTCTTGGACCAAAACTACTAGAAGATAACCTCAGATGGAAATTTCGACAGCATCATCAGTTTTGGAACATTGATTTTATGCTAAGAGGATCATTGGTTTATGTCCCGAGGCTTCAGGAACTATTTTGGGCTACTAGTTGTATTATATGAAAAATGAAACTACAGGTGTGGGTACCAAATTTAGTAAAAACTATCTTACATGAAAGTTTCAATGATTCTATTGGATCCAGAATAGGGTTTACAATCAAATTTCACTATTGGATTATGCTCATAGGGTTTCTGATGAGTTTCTAGGGTCAAAAATAGGTTTTTGACAGTGCTGGTGTTGGTGTGTTTGCAAAAGAAAACTTTGACCATTTGACCTGGTCGCTAAAGAGACCAAAAGTTTTCTTAAGATACATTATTAACCTATTGTTAGGTCGCTTAAATGAATTTCGCTGAGTATTAGACCTTAAGTTCATAGTTTTGATATTTTGTGAGCTAGGAAGCTTCAATTTTGATGATCTTTGATGCATTTTACTCATATAATCTTTGTTTATCAATTTATATCTCTACTTCCCCATTTACCAAGAACTTCTATTTTATTTTTTCTTGATTTTCACTCAAGTTGAGAATCAAAAGCCAATTTTCACCATTTTTAGGGCTTGAGAGCTTGAATTTGGACGATTCCAAAGGTGTTTTTGAGATTTCTTCCATGGGTGTGTTTTTAAATATTATAATCATGATTTTCCCCTCAATTTCATCTTAAAAACAACTTCAAATTGTTAATTTCAAAATGGATTTTGGGTTTTTGTCAATAAATCTTGAAAATAATTTTTCTTTAATTTGAACCTTATTTTAAACTCAGTTTTTCATAGGTTTTTAGCTGTAGACTCCTATGAGTATGAGGAACATATTTCAAAAATAAATTACGTTTTTTCCTCATTATTTTTGAAACCATTTTTGAATTTCACTTTAGGCTCGTCTTGAATATAATATGGGTCTCGTTTTACTCATAACAATGTGTAGATGACTATTTTGATAGTGTGGTGACATTTTGAGATGGTGGAGCAAAGTCAAATGATTTGTGGATGATTTAAGGATTTTAATTCGGCATCGAGGTAGGCTTTTATCTACTCTTCTTCAAGAGATATTGTTTTACATATGTTGCATCTTAGATAGGAATGTTAGGATGTGATTTAAGGTAGAACACCACGACATAGCCTAAACTATGAGATTGATGGCTAGACGGATAATTGACCGTTAAGGTGAAATACTTATTATACTTCTACGATCCTATTACCTTCTTCAAAGACTGAGCTAATTCATAGAATGAATATGATGTTATGCTACATATGGGATGGAATTAGGTGTTGGAAGCTGTAACGCCCTGAGAGTATGCCCTGGGCATCACACGGTGCTTATAATCCTGAAGGACCACAAGGTAACCCATGAGCTGGTACCTGCTGTGAGCACTGAATAACATAGCCATAAATGTGGAAGAATAACTGATATGCCATAAGGTTTTAATATCTGAAACAAACATAGAATTATGAATCTGAAGAAATGACTATCTGAATCTGCTAAGATAAAAAAAATCTGAATAACCGACTGACATGCCAACTAAAGTTTGAATACAGAATAACTAACTATAGTGTTTGAAAGCCTCTAAACTGACAAACTGTGAGTTGATGGGATAAGCCCCAACTAACTCCACTAACTACTGAACTAAAGACATAAAGTAAAATAATCTTTCCTCAAAATATGAGGACTCACCACTGTTACTGTTGAGAGTCTGAGAAGTCTAAGCGTGATCCAGGAATCGAGTGTCAGAACCTATGATATATTACATCATAGCATAAAAGAAATATATGCGATAAGTACTTTAAATGTACTGGTATGCTAAATGAGGTTGGTTGACATGCATGGTTTCATGAACAAGAATAATAACTTTCTAAATATACGTGTAAAACACTGAGTACTGAATAGAGAGCATAAAATCTGTAGATGCTAAAAATATATGAAATCTGTAAATACTGTGTATGCATGAAAGTTTGTAAATATTGAAGGTATGTGACATCTATAGATACTGGGGATGCATCACCAAGTATATAAAATGAACTGAACAAAAGTCTGTAAACTAAAATACAGAAATAACTAATATCTATAAACCTTGGTCAAACAACACTGAGACTGAACTACTGGTATGATTACTAGACTGAGACTATGGGAGCTATCATCTAACCGACATGCCCCAATATGAGCTAATCAGGGTCCAATCTATAACCCCATTTGAAAAGGTGTTAATACCGTGCCACGGGTACTAACGCTTGCTATGTGGATCCACTAGTCTGGTACACTTTATTGTCCCAAAGGACCGTGTCAAGCCTACTCTGACGGGTGACCCCTGCGAAATAGTCAAGCCTAAACTGACAGGTGACTTCTCATATCCTATACTGGCTACATAGTTCTGGAGTTTAGGGACTACTACTAGTGAATCTGCCTATCTGACGGAGAAGCCACCATCCCTACACTCACTTAGTGCTAAATCCTACACCCAACTAAATAACACTGAGTTACTGACTATTTCTGAGTTTAACTGGCTGATATAGTAATGCACAGGATGTACTCTGAAGATACTTAGATGATACTAAGTAAACAGCTATAATTCTTAAGTATTTAATACCCTCATAACTCAAAAGCAATAATAGTAAAATGACACTAAAGCTTGGAGGGCATAGCATGAATGATTTTATTAAATATTCATTCTTGTAAGCATTTTATCAAACACTTGATATGCATGGTTTAAATTAAGCATGAGAATTAGAATAAAACTTGTAGTAAACCATAATTTCAACACCATTATCACAAATCATGAATTAAATCAGTGGGCAATAATATTTAAACATAGGGAGTGTAGTAATAGATATCAATAAAACATGGTATAGAACAAGATTCATGGAAATACATGGTTTAATCATAATTTTAAAATCAAGATAACCTGAAAAGATTATTATTTTACAATTTAAATTGGATACTTGGACTCCATGAGTGGAAGGAACCCATGGATGAATATTTAACGTACCTGGGTTAATGAATTTAAGAGGATTGATGGTGAGTTCTTGAGATTTGGTCTTGAATTTGAGAGCTAGGTTTTCTTGTTCTTGAGAAAGAGATCTTTAATTTTTAGAGGAATTGAATAAATGATGATTATTTAGGTAACTTAGGGGTTAAATATCGTGTTTTAGGTTGATTAGGGCTGTGAAAAAAGACCCAAATACCCCTAAACAAATTAAAAAACTCAGGCTAGAAACTGAAGATCCCAATTTGTGGCTCCGGTGTGATGCGGTGCAATTGTGCCGGGCCACTTGAAATTGGTAATCCTCATTTTGTCCATTGGCATGATACGGAGCTATCGCGCTAAGCCTTCGGAAAGAAATTTTGGCCACCTCTGTAATGCGCCGTTATCGTGGAGGCTCACTGGCAATTGCCAAATGTGAACTGGATCTTTGGCGCGATGCGCCAATATCGCGGTCCCTTACTGGAAATTGACAATTGTCATTTAGACTTGCTCCATGATGTGCTGGTGACGAAAATGACGGTGTTTAAATACCGAAACTTAAAATCGTCATAACTTCTTACCCGGTATTGAATTTGGACAAAATTTATATCGTTGGAAAGCTAATTGAATTTCCTAAACAATGGAAGGCTCTAAACTGAAATAACTAATAGGTATTTCGAGAATTTTATATATATGAATACTCATATATTGAGGCCTAAATTATTCTAGGGAAATATAGGGTATTACAATATCTCCCCCTTGGGGTCATTCGTCCTCGAACGAGACTGGTACTGAACATGTATATTTGATGCATGAAATTCATGACAGAACTGATTTGAAAATGCACGACTTACATGCACATGATTTGCAACTGAAACTAAGCATGATAGAGAAAATTCTTAAGAAGATTAGTACCTTAATCTGAATCTGAATTCGCAGAGAAAAGATGAGGTTACTTGGTCCGCATATCTGCTTCTGCATCCCAAGTGGCTCCCTCTACGGACTGATTGTGCCAAAGAACTTTGACTAGTGGAACTTCTTTTTTCCTTATTCTATGAACTTGATGATCCAAAATTTTGACTGGAACTTCCTCATAGGAAAGACTGTTCTGAACATCTATGCTTTCTAGGGGAGCAACTACAGCTAGATCACCAATACATTTCTTCAACAATGAGACATAGAATACTGGGTGTACTAAAGCTAGATCTGAGGTGTACTAAAGCTAGATCTGAAGGCAACTCAAGCTCGTAAGCTACCTTTTCGAAACGACTGAGAATTCTATAAGGACCAACATATTGGGGACTTTGCTTCCCTTTCTTGCCGAACCTCTTTACCCCCTTCATGGGAGATATTTTTAAGTACACAAAATCACCGACCTTAAACTCGAGATCTTTTCTCCTCATATCTGCATATGATTTCTGTCAGCTTTAGGTTTCCCTAATCCTCTTTCTAATCAAATGAACCTTCTCTAATGCCTGAAACAACAAGTCAGGCCCTACTACTGCTGCCTCACCTACTTCAAACCAACCAATCGGAGATCTACATCTCCTACCATAAAGGACCTCAAATGGAGCCATCTGGATACTGGATTAATAGTTGTTATTATACGCAAATTCAATCAAAGGAAAGTGGTCATCCCAACTACCTTTAAAATCAACTACGCATGCTCTAAACATATCCTTAAGAGTCTGAATGATCCTTTCTTCTTATCCATCTGTCTGAGGGTGGAAGGCTGTACTGAAGTGGACTTAGGTACCAAGACCCTTTTGGAATGATTTCCAGAAGCGAGAGGTAAACTGGGTACGGCTATCTGAGATGATGGATAAGGGAACACCATGCAACCTAACCAACTCTCTGAGGTAGAGTTTGGCATAGTCCTCGGCTGAATAAGAGGTATGGACTGGCAAGAAATGAGCTGATTTGGTCATCCAATCTACGATAACCCAAATAGAATCATGTTGATGATGAGTATGATGTAGACCATCACAAAGTCCATGTTCACTTCTTCCCACTTCCACGTGGGAATACTAAACTCCTGCATGGACCCACTAGGTTTCTGGTGCTCGATCTTAACCTGCTGACACATAGAGCACTTAGCTACAAACTCTGTAATATCCCTCTTCATCCCACTCCACCAATAGATCTCCCAAAGTTCATGGTATATCTTAGTGGCCCCTGGATCAATAGAGTAGCACGCGCCATGGACTTCTACAAGAATTTATTATCTTAACTCATCAACACCAGGCATGCATAGCCGACCCTGATAACGCAGCACATCATATCCCCCATGGGATAAAACCTCCACCTTCTGATCTCTGACTGATTCTTTCAACTTAACTAGACTAGGATATCTATCCTTCTTTTCTTTCACTTCAGAAACTAGAGATGATTCTGAACTACTCTGCACTCATATACTAACTTTTTCTGAATTGGCTAGGCAGAAACCTGGTCAGGCAAGATGATGAACTTCCTAAACTAATTTCTTCTTACTATCATCAACATGAGAAACACTACCCATAGTTAACCTACTAAGAGAATCTTTCACTACGTTAGCCTTTCCCGGATGATACAGAACACTCATGTCATAGTCTTTCAATAACTCTAACCACCTTCTTTGACATAAATTCAAATCTTTCTGAGAGAACATATACTGCAAAATCTTGTGATATGTGAACACATCATCATGCACCCTATACAAGTAATGCCTTCAAATCTTTAAGGCAAATACTACAGCTGCTAGCTCGAGATCATGATTCGAATAATTCTTCTCATAGGGCTTAAGTTGTCTGGAGGAATAGGCTATGCCCTTACCTCTATGCATGAGGACAAAACCCAATCCTACTACTGATATATCAAAGTACACAACAATCCTATCTGAACCATCTAGCGAAGTAAAAACTAGGGTTGAGGTTGGTCGAGTCTTCAACTTGTGAAAACACTTTTCACAGGAATCTGACAATTGAAACTTGACTTTTTTGTGAATCAATCTGGATATGGGGGATGCAGTGGATGAAACACCTTCAAAAAAACAATGGTAATATCCAGCCAAACCTAAGAAACTCCTGATATCTGAAGGAGAAATAGATCTGGGCCAGTTTATTATAGCTTCAGTCTTTTAAGGATCAACTCTAATGCCATCACTGAAAATAATATGGCCAAGGAAAGATATTGATCTTAGCTAGAATTCAAAATTATTAAATTTGGTGAACAACTGATGGATTTTGAGAGTCTGAAGTACGATTCTGAGGTGTTCTGCATGATCATTATCACTAAGAGAATAGATAAGAATGTCATCGATGAAGACTATAAGGAACATGTCCAAGTACTACTTGAACACTCGGTTCATCAAGTCCATGGAAGATGATGGGGAATTTGTAAGACCAAAGGACATGACTAGAAATTCAAAGTGACCATGCCGAGTTCGGAAAGCAGTTTTTGGAATGTCATCAATTCTAGGAAGTGGATACTTATTCTTGACTGTGACTTTGTTCATCTGACGATAATCTGTGCATATTCTGAGAGAACTATTTTTCTTACGCAAGAATAGAACTAGTGCGCCCTATGGGGAGACGTTGGGCTTGATAAATACCTTATATAGGATATCCTTTAGCTGTTCTTACAATTAGTTGAGTTAAGATGGAGCCATTCTGTATGGTGGAATAGATATAGGCTGAGTATCTGGAAGAAGGTCTATCCCGAAGTCGATTTCCCTTTTGGGAGAAACTACGAAAAGCTTTTCAAGGAGCACATCTGGAAATTCCCTAACTACTAAAACTAACTCAATATTTGGGGTTTCTGAGCTATAGTCTTTGACTCACACAAGATGATAGATGCATCTCTTGGATATCATTTTCTAGCTCTAAGGTATTAAATCAACTGACCCTTAAGAGTTATAGTACTACCCTTCAATTCAAGGACTGGTTCATTTAGGAACTAAAAATGAGCTATTTTGTTTCTACAATTAACTGAGGCATAGCATGACAGGAGCCAATCCATGCCGAGAATGACATTAAAATTTATAATCTCTAACTTCACGAGATCAACTACAGTAACTTTATGAGATATTGTGATAGAACATTTTCATATACCTACTTTGCTACAATGAAAACACCCACTAGGGTAGACAATGAAAAGGGCTTTTCTAGAATTTCAGGACTAACTCTAAAGTTGATAGCTATATAAAGAGTTATAAAAGAAAGAGAAGCTCACGGGTCAAGTAAAGCATAGACATGTAAATAAAAGACCTGAAATATACTTGTAACTACGTCAGGAGAATATTTCTAATCTTGGCAGGACTGAAGAGCACATAATTGTTTTGGAAGATAACCACAGGTAGCACTGGAAGTGCTACCCTGCTGAGTCGGGCGACTGGGTGGAACTGACGACTGATTGGACTGGCCCTGTTGGTGCAAATCCCTACCTCTTTGAGAAACTACCTGACACTCATATATCTAATGGCCTGGCTTGCCAGATATAAAGTACACATAACTGCCCACTCTAAACTCACCCTTTTGGTATCTACCATACTTCTGACATAGAGGATTCATACGAGCACTGTTAAAACTACCTTGGGACTTAGAACCTGCAGTCTTATCCCGATTATCATTTCTGAATTCAGGTACTGATGTGCCTAAATAAAAACTTGTTAGAAAGTGTAAGTGATCACTATTAAATATAGAACCCAATTGATTTGGGTATCGAATCCCACAGGGAATACTGTATTCACTAACTATTATGGTTATTGATAAACTATTCATCGAAGGTTCCAGAATAGAGGGGGATTTTGATTTATCAATTATATTCAAATATTTGTCATAGAAAGTAATCTAACTGTTGGTTATATTGCTAATAGTAATTTAATAAGAGAAGTCAAACTAGAGTCATGGTTACCAAGATGCTGAAGCAGCTAGGGTTGTGAACTATTTTCTATTACCAATGAACAATTCTTATTGCAAAAGTAATTGAATTCTTTGGTTTACCCATTAGTTTCTTAACCTTAATGAGTAACTTATCCCTTAATTCTTTCAAACTTAAGGAACATAGTATTAATTAAACTATAATCTCAGATGGGTTGATCCAATTAAGGCATCTACCCTCTATACAAAGGTTAAAACCTTTAGATTTATGTAAACCCTTTCTTTTCCCAACAAGAAATTTTCTATTTTAACAAGTGTTGTTCTTGGGCTCACTTTTCAAGTTTACAACCAAGAAAAGTCATTAAAGTGAAGAAGAGTTTTTGCAATATCAATTACTCATGGGAATCTACTAAATTCTCTACCCAAAACCAGCTTTTGACATCTAGGCTCCCATAACCCTAGTTATGGGGGCTTAGCCATACATTTCCACACAAGAAAGATAAGAAACCATTGTGTCATTCATAAATTCATTCAAAGTTTACTTACAAAAGTCAAAATTTTTGTTCTTCAATAGAAAATATGATTAATGAATCTAGATCCACAAATCTCCAATGAATCTTAGAGAAAGACTATGTAATAATGTATTTTTAGTATGAAAAAAACCCTAATAAAAGATAAGAGGGACTTGATAAAACCTAAAACTAGGTATTTATATGTTCCCAGCCGAAAGGAATTTAAAATTCAAACTTTAAAAACCCGCATCAAAAGTGATGGCCAAAGTGGTAGTCCATCGCAAGGCTGACGGTCCTCCACTTGGTCTGTTGCTACTGATACTGGAGATTCACTTTTCGGATAAGAATAATGGTTAAAATGGTGGTCCGTCACAAGAATGACGGTCCACCATTTTGATCATTGTTGATGATCTTTGAAAGTCATATTCTGGATAGTACTGATGGCCGAAGTGATGGTCCATCGCAAGACCGATGGTTCACTATGTTGGCTGTCGCTAAACATTTTAGGATGCCTAGTTCTGTTTAGCACTGATGGTTGAAGTGGTGGTCCATCGGAAGACCGACAGTCCA
This sequence comes from Capsicum annuum, assembly GCF_002878395.1. Lineage (NCBI taxonomy): Eukaryota > Viridiplantae > Streptophyta > Magnoliopsida > Solanales > Solanaceae > Capsicum > Capsicum annuum. The sequence goes on from NC_061120.1 coordinate 129,143,973, forward strand.
CCATGTTGGCCGTCGCTGGGTCTTCTAAAGTCATGGCTTTTGTTTGGACCTGATGGTTGAATTGGTGGTCCGTCGTAAGACTGACGGTCTACCAATTTGACCGTCAGAAGTATTTTTCTACTATTTCTTTGAGTCTTTTCCTTCAACCAGCTCCTTACCCTAAAACACTAAAAACCAGCATTAAATGCAAATTTGGTTGCTTGAAAACATACAATTTTCCCTAGAAAAATATGAAAAATATTCCGTCAAAAGCCAGAACATCAACACCTTTAACTTAAGATAATTGCTTGTCCTCAAGCAACTCAGCACCAAATTGCAATTATGAATAATACAATGATGAGCATTTACTACTGGACCAAATCTCACACAACCATTCACTTGTCATCCAAATCATATCGTTTAACATGTCAGAGTCTATAACCGGCATTCTTTCAAATTCAATTCTTCTACACAATAATGATATTGGAATCTACATTGATTAGCCAAATTAAGTATGACTCAAGTTTCCCTAACAGACGAAAAGATCCACCACTCAGTATATTTTGTGGATATAAGTCAAAACCCTCCACTCATTAAAGAAGCAACCAACATAGCACATACATCCATAAGATTTCCTTTATTATCCAAAGACCCCTTATAGCTGAGTTCCAAGATCAAGAAGGTCTTTTCTAGGCTAGCAATGAAGTATCAAGCTAGGTCAGGAAGGAATTTTGTACAAAGTTGACTAAGAACTAGGCTTTAACTCTCTTTGCCTTTAAATTCTTCTTACCAAGGTCATTTCTTTGCTAGCTCACTTACCCTTTTCTCATTCATATATGCTTTACCATAATAACCCCTCTTTATATATATATATATATATATATATATATATATACACACACACAGGCATCATCCACCCTCATCTTAGGTTGATGCCATAAGTCAAGGTGCACATTGTCTTAACTAGACCAAGGCCAAATGCTCTAATGCAAATTCTAGTCCAAATTTCCATTAGGCATTTAATAATCGTACAAAAGCCACCCTCAACTTAGGTGTTTTGGCGAAGTTTAGGTACACATTACCCATTACTAGGCTAGGGCCAGAGCTAGGAGTCAACAGCTGAAAGAGAGTTAACTAGAATGCTTAGTGATGAAGAAAAATTAACAAAGCCTCAAAGAAGGGTTCAAACATGGAAAAATTATTGAACCAAGTGGACTAAAAACATAAGGTGGCATTCCATCTCTTCTTATCCCTTCAACTACAAAACAAAATCAATTGAACCAAGTAAGTTCTAGGTACTATACTATGTCATAACTAATACAAATACTCAAACACATAGTGGTAACTGAGTCACACTCATTATACTATTCTTAACAATTGCATCATATGTCATGTATATTTACAAGTTAATGCCAACTACAGATTTACCAACAGTTTAGCACATATACTAGGAGACAAATAAATAGTTAATTGGAAATAGTCCTAGTTGTATGCCAGCATCATTCATCATCTGTATTTACAACAAGATACTAACATAAGCAACACTTTTATTCCACAGTCCAGCATTGACAACATAACAAGACTTAAAAACAAGAAAAATGCAAATCTGAAGTTAAACCTAGAAAATAAAAATGCAAACTTAACATGGCCCTAGACATACAGATTCTCCTAGATAGCACATGGTAGGGTTCAGAATATCGACAACACAACCCCCCATGATACAAGTACACCATCCCCACATAAAAATATATTCATTGTCCTCAAAGCATTAAATTGAAGTACAAAGAAATGGGTATATTTGTTTTTCCTCTTATTTATATGAGGCATCTGTAAAGTATGGTGAGGCTCCTACGTCCTCAGCTGGTGCAATTTTCCCCCCTATGGTGATAGGGGCACTCAAAACCTCACCCTTATTGATTTGAGAAAACATCTCTTGAACGGATGTTGAGCTTTACCCCTTGTTGTGGAAGCACTAATAAATCCTCCTGCTGCTTTATCTTCCTTTTTTCTTTATCTTTCTTTGATTTCTTTCAAGCTCTTTTCAGATCACGCTATTCTTGTTGCTCCAGTATTATTTCAACTCTCTTTCTCCTTTTTTCAGCTTTCCTTGCAGCTCGTTCATCCATGTGTCACTTTTCTTTGTCTTTCATAGGTCTTCCTATTAGGTCCACAATTCCTTCATCATCGTCACTCACCACTAAGGCTAGGTCAAAAATAGTCTATTATGGCTACCTTCCCCTTAACTCTGCTATATCAGCCTTTGCTTGCTCAAATTCAACCATGAGCTTTGTAAGATCAGGGAGGGACAGTGATCTAGAAGCCTTCTCCACCCATAGATTGTGCAGAACCCGACCCTACAAAAGTACTTGGAGGAACATACTCGGGTGGCACATAAGTGGTGAAAGGAAAAGGCATACCTGTGGGAATTTTTATAGCATCGAGAGCTGGTGCAGACTGAGTCTGATAAGCTAGAGGCTTGGTGACACTCATCTTAAACTTCTAGTTATCTTTTGACTTCTCAATGTCCTGTCTATGTGTAGCCGAGATTTCATTATCAACTCCACGAATCAGGGGCACATCAGCCTATTTGCATAACTCAGTGATTAAGCATGGGAGCGACAATGCACAGGTTATTTTATGTGCCCTCACGAACATCTCATCTATAATAATCTGGCCAAAGTCAACTTGCAACCCTGAAACTAAGCTTGCCACCAATACGACTCTGTGTTTATCCAAGTTTTCATCATATTTTGTTGGCATCTGCCTTAATCGAACAACAACCCAACAAAACTTAGCCTTGAAGCTAATGGAATATTTTATAATACGCTCCCATGGATTAGTCAACCAAGAGAGATTACTATCAACCCAAGGCCTCTGAGTGGATACAGTTCTCAACCTATACTCAAGATCAAGTATAGAAGGGGGAGCCTCGTATTCTCCCTTGAACAACATTCTATTGATTGTTTGGGATGAAATTTCGATAGTGACTCCTCGAACAGGTACGGACTCTCTGTTTGGAAAGCTTGCAACTAACGTCCCCTTTAGACAGTCCTTTTCTACTAGTGCAAGATAATTGGCAAAGAATTCTCTTACCCAATTTGGTTGATACACTCCTGGGGGCCTGCTCATCTATGCTAGTTCATACTCTTTGAAATGTCATTCCAACTTAGGATATTTATGTAGCTCCATTGTCACAATTTGATGTTTCTTTGCGAATGGCCTTTTTATCCCTCTTTCTGTAGGTGTGAATCTATCATAGAATTTCTTTCGTGATCCCTCTATCAACCATTTAATCGCCTATCAAACTTGACAATCCTTACACTTAATAACATTAGAATCCTCAGGTTCAGTATCTATATCTATCGCTTTTATTTGTCCTCCCACGTTAGCAGCCTCAGTTTCAACCTCAGCATGCTTGGGTTGATTATAGCAACCATTGCCTCATCTAGGTTTGAGATGGTACTACTTGTGCTACTGTCGCTCTTCTCTTTAGAATGGGAGAGCATGGTAATTTTGCTTTTGTGTTGCCTAGTATTGTAAGCAAGTGCAGATTTTTCTCTATCCCTTTGAGACCTTCCTCCTTTGTTTATGGGAGTTTGCAAGCCATAACGCCTAGAAAAAATGTAAAGACTTATTTCGCTGCAAAAAAAGCAGCCTAACAGTGAAAACTTAGACTTGATGGCAACACTGGTGGTCTATCGGGTAACAGGTGGTCCACCAGGTGGGCTGTCAGGTCCTATCCAAAAGAACTAAAAATTTAGAGAGTTACGACGGTCCATATGGTGGTCCGTTATGAAGTTGACAGTCCACCACTTTGGCCGTCGCATCTTAACTAGTGGGTGTTATTTTTAGGGTTCTTGCGAAGGTCCATTTGGTGATCCGTCACATCATTGACTGTCTACCATTTCAACCGTCGCACCCCGTTCTTCAGGTTCAGGATTCAATTCATCATTTTGTCAAACATTTAGCATACAACCCTAATTTTTTGGCAAAAATTGACACCAACTTCACATTTATGCACACAATTTCACAATTTTGAGCATACGATTTACTCAGAATTTGCCCACGTGGTATATATTATCATTTCGGACTCAAAACAAGTTAAACCAAAAGAAGAAAAACAAGATGAGCTTTTATCAACTAATGAATTATCTATTTCATGTCTTTGCAATTCAAAAAGAGATGAACAGAGTGGTGCTCATACCTTGGTTTTGTAGTAGCTTCTTCTTTTACTTGCTTGCAAATTAGAAAATCAAACTTCACTTAAAACTCTATATTTGCTCTCAGGGTTATTTGTGATGAAAATAAAGAAAAGAGGTGGTCACTTAAATACGGAAAAAGGGAGCAGATAGAGAGTCCCAGGAAGAGCAAATGCCTTCAAATATTTTGAATCCAAAGGAATTTGGTCAGTTGAAGAAGTTGAAAAGGTTACAATTTATGTAACCGATCTTTTACCTCTTTAAAATCAATTGGGCCAAATACGGGTCACTTAAATAAAGAAGAATTTTAAGCTGACCTGACCCAGGGCTAGGGTAACATCGATGGCTACTATGACAGTCCATCAGAAATATGACGAACAACCATTTGGGCCGTCTCTCCTTACCAAAAAAGTAGCTGTCCACCAAATTTGTGACGGTCCACCACTTTGGCCATCGCACCTTACAAGAACATGGTCACCTCAGTTTAATTTCAACGGTCCAAGTGATCGTCCAACACTTTAGCCATCACACCTTACCAGAAGCTGGGCAACTCAGCTTGATTTTGACGGTCAGTATGGTGGTCCACCAATTTAGTGATGGTCCACCACTTTGGCCGTCCACTTTTTCCAGTGAATGAAGTTTTCAACTTCTTTGCGATAGTTGAAATGGTGGTCCATCAGGTGACTAGTGGTCCAACAAATCATCTATCACTTTTGTTCTAGTAGCTCAGATTTTCAACCCTTTTTCTAATTGTATTACTCCTTATTTTTTTTTTTTGCATTTTAAATCCTTGACATTTCACAAAAACATCAAAAATTCACTAGAACAAAAAAAATAATTTAACTAATGTTGTACAATAACACACTGCGGGTTGCTCCCACTAGCGCCTTATTTATAGTCGCGACAAAAGTCAATTATGTCGATTACTCAGACTTCATTGAGATAGATATATCAATACTACTTATCGAGTCCATTGGACTGATATACAGTTTCATACTCTGCCTATTTACCTTGAAGACACTTCTGTCTTTATTTTCAAGTTTCACTACTCCAAATAAGTAGACTTGACTCAATTTAAATAGGCCGGACTATTTGTATTTAAGTTTACCTGGTAGCAGTTTAAGTCTAGAGTTGAAAAGAAGCACCAAGTCATCTTTTTGGAAATCTCGCTTTTCAATCCTGCAGTCATGGTACTTCTTTATTCTTTCCTTGTATAGATCATCCCGATTATAAGCTCTAAGATGAAACTCATCCATCTCATTCAGCTGTCCCAGTCTCATATTCACTGCCACATTCTAATTCAAGTTAAGCCACTTCAGTTCCCACAATGCTTTATGCTATAGCTCAATCGGCAAATGACACGCCTTGCCATAAACCAATTTGTATGGCGACATGCCAATAGGTGCCTTGAAAGACATTCGATATTCCCATAAAGCATCATCCAACTTCAAAGAACAATCCTTCCTGGTAGCATTTATATTCTTAGCAAGGATAGATTTGATTTCCCAATTAGAGATCTCTACCTACCTACTAGTTAGTGGGTGGTATGATGTAGCCAGTTTATGTTGCTTAACTCCATATTTTTCCAAGGAAGCTCTGAACATCTTGTTGTAAAGTGTGATCCTCCATCGCTGATGATGGTATGTGGTACCCCTAAGCAAGAGAAGACATTTTTCCATATGAATGCAACAACTCTGTTTTATTCATTATCTGCTAGAACCACTGGCACAACCTACTTTGACACGTAGTAAACGGCAACTAATATGTACTTCATACAAAATGAGCACACGAAGGGCCCCATGAAATCGATGACCCATACATTAAATAACTCTACTTCCAGTATTTTAGAAATTGGCATCTCATGGTGCTTTGAGATAGACCCTTGCCTTTGACATTGGTTACACTCTTCACGAACTTGTATGCATCTTTGAACAAAGAGGACCAATAGAAGCCACTCAAAGCACTTTCCTTGCAGTCCAATCACCTTTATGGTGACTCTAACTAGGGAAACACGACTTTCTTCCATTTTACTAAACATATCTACTTCTGGGATGAACTATCTAATAATGCCATCTGCACACCATCAAAAAAGATATGTCTTATCCCAGAAGTAATGTGTCACATAATGAAGAAATTTTTTCCTTTGATAAAAGGACAGATTCTCTGGTATTGCTTCACACACCACATAGTTCGTGCATTCTGCAAACCAAGTACTTTTTCAAGCACCGCAACCAATATTTTCTCATCTGGAAAGAAATCATCAATCTCTAATTCATTCTTGGCTGCCTGTTCGCCTTCAAGTCTGGATAGATGATCTGCTACCTGATTCTCACATCCCTTTCGATCCTTAAAATCAATGTCAAATACTTGAAGTAGCAATATCTACCGTATCAACCTTGGCTTAGCATCCTTCTTCACTATTAAGTACCTTAAGGCAGCATGGTCAATGCGCATCACTACCTTTGTACCCAGCAGATATGTGTGGAACTTCTCAAAAACATACACAACTGCTAGAAGTTCCTGCTCAGTCACAATATAATTATTTTGGGCCCTATTCAAGGCCTTGCTTGCATAATATATCAGATGGAATAGCTCTCTTTCTTTTGGCTAAGAACAACTCCAAGTGCCACTCCACTGACATCACACATAATCTCATTTGGTTTCATCTAGTCACGAAAAATAATAATTGTAGCCTCTATTAGTTTCAGCTTAAGGCATTCAAAAGCCTTTCTGCAGTTATCATCAAAAGTGAACTTAGGTTTGCAAAGTGGGTTTGCAATATTTGAAAAGTCTTTTATGAATCTGTTGTAGAACCCCGCATAACCAAGAAAGCTATGCACCCCTTTAACTGAGATAGCGGTAGAAAGTTTCTCAATCACTTCAAACTTTGCTTATCTACCTCAATACCTTTCGTTGTTATTTTGTGACTAAGGACAATGCCTCCCTTCATCATGAAGTGGCACTTTTCCCAGTTAAGGACAAGGCTAAACTCTTCACACCACTACAATGCCCGACTAAGATTCAACAAGTAGATCTCAAAAGAATCACTGATAACCAAGAAATCATCCATAAATACCTCCAAGGTGTCTTTAACCATATTAGAGAATATCGACATTATGCACCTCTGAAAAGTGGTGGGTGCATTACATAACTCAAAAGACATCCTCTTAAAAGAAAATATGCCATATGGGCACGTGAATGTCGTCTTCTCCTGATCTTTTGGAGTAATATAAATCTAGTTGTAACTAGAATACCTATCTAAGAAGCAATACCAACCCCTTCCCACTAGCCGTTAAAGTATCTGATCCATGAAAGACATTGGGAAGTGGTCCTTCAATGTCCATGAGTTGAGTTTTCTTTAATCCATATAGTAACAGGCCTAAGTGGGATCAACTCATTCTTCTCATTAGCCACAACTATCATGCCCCCTTTCTTTGGCAAACACTGAACAGGACTCACCTACTTTCTATTTGAAATGGGATATACTGCTCCTGCGTGTAGCCACATAATGATTTCATTCTTTACCACCTCTTGCATAGGTAAGATTAGATGATGTTGATGCTCAATAGTCAAAACACAATCCTCCTCGAGCTAAATCTTATGTGTATATATACTAGGAGGGATACCGATGATTTTACAATTGTCTAACCAATAGTCCTCTAATTTCTCTGAAGAACAGATACAAGAGCTTTCACCCATTGCATACTCAAATCAGCAGCAATAATCATAGGTAGTGTATTCCCACTGCCTAGGAACACGTACCTTAAATGATTCGACAACTCTTTCAGCTCCAAGGTAGGTGGCTCTGTAGAAGGCTTAGCAAGTGGACTTGGACGATTTTTCAAGTCCAAATCCAACTTCTTGGGTGAATATGAATAAGAACCCGTGCCTGTTAAGGCACACACCGTCTCCTTATAATCTTCAATACCAATATGATCAAAATTCATCTATACAACAGCTAAAGTCTCCACCGCAAATTTTTCTTCTATAGGAACTTCCTGCACCTCCTCATAATAAACATCCACAATGAAAAAATGCTCATGTCTTTATGCTGTTTCATGGATTGACATACATCGAATTAAACTACTTCATCATTCAGCCTGAATAGTAGCTTATTTGCCTTTAGATCAACAAGTACACTCTCGGTTGTGAGAAAAGGTCTACCCAAGATTATGGGCACCTCGAAGTCTACCTCATAATCTAGAATGACAAAATCAGCTGGAAATATGAAACTGGCTACCTGAATCCCCACATGCCACTTCACAGACCTGTTTGCCATAGCTAATCTCATGTTCATGGTTGTAGGATCCCCCAAACCCAGTTTCTTATACACAATAAGCGGCATCAAGTTTATACTGGCTCCTAAATCACATAGACATTTTGCAAAATCAAGAGGCCCAATAGTGTACAGAATAGTAAATTCTCCTGGGTCTGCCTTCTTCTGCACCAAAGTCCTTGTAGAGATAGCACCACAATGATAGATATTGTCCATCGGCTCATAACTAACTGTCTATTTCTTTGTGACAAGGTCTTTCAAGAATTTTGCATACCCAGGCATCTGCTCCAATGCTTTCACTAATGGCAAATTAATCTTCAACTTCTTAAGCATGGCCATAAACTTGCCAAACTTTGTGTCTTCGGCCTTTTTTTTTTCAACCGATGGGAAAATAGAAGAGGCGGTTTTGGGAGCGAAGTAACTACCACTTCAGTCTCCTTTCCCTTGCTCTTCTCCAACTCATCACCCTACTGATGAGTGGATGGTGTATTATCAATAACTTCATCCAGTTTCTTAGACTCTACTGGATAACTTTCTTCATGCTCAATATCCTCTTCCATCATGTCATCACTCACAACTTTGCCCATAGATAGGCATGTAATGCCTTACCACTCCATGTGGTAATTGCCATGCAAGATCTATTTTTTGAGGGTTCTAAACTATATTACTTGTCAACGTTCTACTCTTCTTCTGATTCAATGCTACTAAGAGTTGGCTCATTTATTACTCCAACTATTTGATAGAAGTAGAGTGTGAGTTTATCAACTGACTCATGGTAGATAAATCACTCTTCATAGTAGTCACCCCAGAGTTGGTAGCCTCAACTTCCTTCAATAATTTCTCCACCATGTCCTCCATGGACATCTTTCCAGAACTAGCTGCAGCATTATCTCTACTTCCAGGAAGTACATGTAGTCCACTCCAATCATTTTTTCTCTTCCAATTCCATTGATTTCTATCCTTGTAACCATCTTTGTCATAATAGTTCTGAATTTTATTTCCTTGGTTATTGCCTTGGAAACCCCCCTAATTATTTAGATAGTTTGGCTCTTCTTCTAAATTAAAGTTAGCTCTTCCCCGGGATGCAATATCTTCACGTTCTTTATTTTTCCAAACAATAGATGCTAAGTCAATAAATCCATTTGTGTCTTCCAGTGTGCCATTTCTAAGTCATGTTCTTTCTCTTTTTTGCACTGCTTTATAGTTATACTACCAGATACAGTAGTGCTTGCTACCACAGAATCCCTGGTATGCCAAGCTCTACTTTATTTGGTCATTTGATCTAGCATCTCCGAAGTCTCTAGAAAAGTAAGGTCAACAAATGACCCTCCTACAACATTATCCACGACTGGCTTTGAGTAGAGTTCAAAGCCCAACAAAGAGTCTACATCAAGTGAATATCCATCATGTTATGGTTCGGGCATTGCATCAGGTTCTTTTTAAACCTCTCCTAGGTCTTATGAAAAGCTTCGGTAGGAAGCTATTGGAAGTTAATGATTTCATCCCTCAACTATACCCTCCTGGAGATTGGAAAGAACCTTTCTAGGAAAGATTATTTGAACTACCTTCATTTGGTTATAGAGTTAGGAATCAATCCATTTAGCCATAGTGTCGCTTCTCCAGATAGAGACAATGGAGACAAATGCAGGCGGATAATATTTTGATCCACTCCTGGATTATAAAAAGACTTGCAAATGGTGGAAAAATTCACGAGATGCATATTTGGATCATCTTCGGGAAAACCACCAAACAACCCCTTAAGATGAAGGAGTTGAATCATCGTACTGCTAATATTAAATTTAGCTCCAGGTGCTAGAGGTGGAGGAATGATATCTCCAATTTCACCTACTCCATCCATTCCATCTTCGTCATCATTCAGATCAAACTGCACTGGTTGAAGCTCTTACCTTTCCCTAAAGGGATGATTTTTATTTATATTGTAGTTTACTGGTGCACCCACATTCTCTATACGCCTTGGGTTGACAGGATCTAACAAATCATCATCCCCGAAATCATCATCATTAGGATTAGGATGATGTTCTAGCTGGCTACTATTCTGCTGATTAGGTTGAGCTTTAGCCAGAGTGGCTAGTCTTTCAGCATCTTGAGGGTCTACCATTTTGCTAATTAACTGCGGTTTTGGATGTATTGGTAATAACAATGCACCTAATCTTTGTGTACTTGGTATACAAAATAACTACCCTGTACAAAATAAAAACAAAAAATAAAATTAAAAATTAGGAAACTTGACCAAAGGTCAATTAATAAACACAAACTTAATTGACTACCATATTCCTCGAAAATGGTACAAAAATTTGATATACCTAAATTACAACCCTCGTTAGAGAGTGAAAGCGGTTGCTGTCAAATATAGAACCCAACTGGGTTAGGTGTTGAATCCCACAGGGAATATTGAGTTCACTAAGTATTGTGGTTGTTCTAGACTATTAATCGAAGGTTCTAGAATAGAGGGGGATTTTGATTAATCAATTATATTTAAATATTTTTCATAGAAAGTAATCAAACTGTAGGTTATATTTCTAATAGTAATTCAATAAGAGAAGTCAAACTAGAATTATGGTTACCAAGATGCTTAAGCAGCAGTGTTGTGAACTATTTTGGATTCCCAATGAACAATTCTTATTGGAAGATTAATTGAATTCTTTGGTCTACACATTATTTTCTTAACCTAGATGAGTAACTTATCCCTATATTCTTTCAAACTTGACGAACATAGTATTAATTCAACTATAATCTCAGATGGGTTGATCTGGTTAAGGAATCTACCCTCTATCCAAAGGTTAAAGCCTTTAGATTTATGTAAACCCTTTCTTCTCCCAACAAGAACTTTTCTATTTGAATAAGTGTTGTTCTTGGGATCACTTTTCAAGTTTGCAACCAAGAAAAGTCCTTAGAGTTAAGAAGAGTTTATGCAATATCAATTACTCATGGGAATCAACTAGATTCATAATACAAAACCAGCTTTTCACATCCAGGCCCCATAACCCTAGTTACGGGGGATTAGCCACATATTTCCACCCAAGAAAGAGAAGAAAACATTGTGTTATTCATAAATTATTTCAAAGTTTACTTACAAATTTCACAATTTTTGTTCATCAATCTTCAATAGAAAATATGATGAAGGAATCTAGATCCACAAATCTCTAATGAATCTTAGAGAAAGACTATGTAACAATGTATTTTCAATGTGGAAAAAACCCAAATAAAAGATAAGAGAGACTTGATAAAACCTAAAACTGGGTATTTATATGTTCCCAACCAAAAGGAATTTAAAATTTGAACTTTAAAAACCCGCATCAATAGTGATGGCCAAAGTAGTGGTCTTTCACAAGGTTGATGATCCTCCACTTGGTCCATCGCTACTGATCATGGAGAGTAACTTTTTGTATAATACGGACAGTCAAAGTGGTGGTCCATCGTAAGACTGATGGTCCACTATTTTGACCATCTCTGATGATCCTTGAAATTCATGTTCTGGATAATCCTGACGACCGAAGTGGTGGTCCATCGCAAGACCAACGTTTCACCATGTTGGCCGTCACTGAGCATTTCACGATGCCTTATTCTATTTAGCACTGACCACCGAATTAGTGGTCCATCACAAGATAGAAGTTCCACGGCTTCTGTTTGGACCTGACGGTTGACTTGGTGGTCTGTCGCAAGACTGACGGTCCACCATTTTCACCATCAGAAGTATTTTTTTGCTAATTCTCTGGGTCTTTTCCTTCAGGTAGCTCCTTACCCTGAAACACTAAAAACCAGCATTAAATGCAACCTTGGTTTCTTGAAAAGATGCAATTTTTCCAAGAAAAAAATGAAAAATATTTCGTCAAAAGTTGGAATATTAGGTACTAGGGCACTGGCTGAAGAGGGTGCTGAGGATGTGGACCTATGATGAAACTGAGGATGATTACCACCTTCTGACCATGGCTAATTGAAATTAAAACTACCCATTCTAGCCCTCATGTTCCCTCTCTACAGCAACAACAACAAACCAAGTGTATTCCCATATAGTGGGGTTTGGGGAGGGTAAGTGTACGTAGTCCATACCTCTACCTCTATAGAAGTAGAAAGGTTGTTTCTAATAGACCCTGGGATCGAGACATGGAATAATACACAAATACATAGTAAAGCATGGAACAATATGGCATAACATAAATACGACACCCACAAGTAATAGAAAACAGAGAAAAGTAAACAGATTCATGTTCCCTCTCTCCCTTTCCTTAATCTTCTGCTCCTCTATCTATTGAGCATGGATCATCAGCCTAGATAAGTCTATCTCCATAATCAACATTGTGTTCGTACACTCCATGACCATATTATCAAACACACTAGACACAAACTTGCTTATCTTGGACCTGTTATCAACTACTATATAGGGAGCATATCTATATAACTATGTAAACTTGAGGGAATAATCTTTCACGCTCATGCTGCCCTACCTCAAGTTAGTAAATTCTAATATATTGGCCTCCCTCAACTCCAATGAGAAGAATATTTCTAAGAAAGTTATAGCAAACTTTTCCCATTCAACATGACCTGTATCAACGCCCCTATCTACCTTCTACTGCTTAAACCACATATGGGCCACATCCTACAATTGATATGCAGCCAACTCAGCACTCTCACTAGATGTTACCCCAATAGCATCTATTACCTTCTGAACCATATCTAAGAATTCTTATGGATCCTCTTAAGACTTGTATCCCGTGAAGAAAGAAGGATTAATATAGGTAAAGTACCAAATTCTTATTGCAGCATATTGTCCACCAGGTTAGCCTGAACAACAGCTGTCCGTTCATTCTGTGCTGCTATGGAGTTGGCGAGAGTAGTGAACGCAACCCTAAATTCTGAGTGAGAGACATGCTCATCCAGAGGATCTGCCTGGATGGTTGGAGGTGCTGGCTGGTTTCCTTCTCCTCTTCTGTTATTCTTTTTGGGAGGCATGTTCTATAAACAGAAGGAAGAAACAAATTAGACTGACAGTTTAACTTAAGCTCATGCTCACTCGCACGACATGAATACAGAAATAAGGGAAACTTTTCCTAAATGCCTTGTATCCTCCTTTGCATTAGTGTGGCGTGCTATATACCCATGCAAAAGACTCTACTTAATGAGTCTTTCATAATTCCTCGGACTCTTTAAAACCTTAGGCTCTGATACCAAGTTTGTAATGCCCTGAGAGTATACCCTAGGCATTACATGGTGCTTACAATCTCAAAGGGCCGTAAGCTAATCCATGAGCTGGTACCTACTGTGGGCACTAAATAACATAATCATAAATACGGAAGAATAAGTAATATGCCATAAGGTTTTAATAGCTAAAACAAACACTGAATTGAGAATCTGATGAAATGACTATTTGAATTAGCTAAGATAAACAAAATCTAAATAACTAACTGACATGCTAGCTGAAGTCTGAATACTGAATAACTAACCGTAATATCTAAAATCTTTTAATCTAACTAACTGTGAGTTGATGGGATAGGTGAAAGAAATTATGCCATGCTCATTATGTACAAGTTGTATCATGCAAGTGTTTGACAAATTGCTTATGAGAATGAAATAATTCCATTTTATAGTATGCTAATACGTATTCTCAATTCATGCACAATTAATGCATCTCAAGTGGTTGTTAAAATATCTAAATAAATAAAAAATAAACATGTAGCCAGTGTTGAGCTTTTAACCTTGTGCCATGATTTACTTATTATGCTATCAAGTCCTGGGGTACTTGTACCTGACAATTTAGTTGTATGCCTAGAGCCAGTGTCAGTTTTCATGATACTCATAGTAAAGTCATGATTAGTAGAACTCAGTCAGTCTTGTGAATCAGGAAAATTCAATAAATTTAGTATCAGTCTAGTAATCTTAGTGATCTCAGTAATCTCTGTAATCTCAGTCAGTTATCAAATCTTAGTAATATTCAATTCAGACCTCAATAACTCATTCAGCTAGCAGAACTCAGTAGTATTTTGTTAGTTGATAGAATTTAGTAGTATTCTATGTTTCAACGGAACTCAGTGAACTTAGTTTAGTTCAAAAAAATGGTACGATCAGTAACAGCTCAGTCATGCCTAGTTGAACTAGGAAAATCAATTCAGTATCTATTCAGTTGGGCGTAGGGTTCAGCACTAAGTGAATCCAGGGATGAGGGCTCACCTGTTATCCAGCAGAGGGTATGATCCTTAGTTGTAATCCCTATGTTCTAGAACTATGTAGCCATCATAGGTTGAGATGTACCCCTACGAGTCTAGGGACTATTCATCTTCTTTGAGTTTTCCTTATAGGAGGGGTTATCGAAAGAGTTCCCTATCAGAGAGGGTTTACTTATATTTTGTCTTTACCCATGGAACAGTACTGACATTCTTTCAGCTGGGGTTATAAGTTGGACCCTACCAGTTAAGATTTGAGCTATGTCGGTTAGATGATTACCTCCCACAATCTGAGTTTCAAATTCAGTCTCAATAATAGAACTCAGTTTAGTTCTACAGATATCAGGACTATCAGATATAGTTGCTCAACTCAGTACAAAACTCATCTAGTTCCATTAGAATTAGGGTCATTAGATACAGTCCAGTAAAGAAGTTAGATAGTTTTTCAGTAGCAGTATACTCAGTTACCAGTTATCAGTAATATAGTACCAGTAGCTTCAGATATTGGTTACCTATAAAGTCCATAATTCATATTATCAATAGAATCACTTATTTAGTATCCTAGTATTAGTAAACTCAGATTTCAGTACATCAATATTCAGTATTGTCACAACCCTAGTTCCAGTTTATGTATTCGTGCATATATTTCTTATGCATTCATAATCATGTCACCATTCAGTTATTATTTTTCATGCATATAAACCCTTGCATTAAGCTTACCTTACTTGCATACCAGTACATTCAATCGTATTGACGTATATGTGCTATGGTATTTTATACCATAGTTTTAGAAGCACGAGCTCCTGAGCATCCTTATTAGATCAGACATTCTACAGCCAAACTAGCAGCGAGCCCTCACCATTCGAGGATAGCATAATTATTTTATTACTTTATTATTTTAGTAGTTCGGAGTTAGTTGGAGATATATTCCATGAACTCCACATTTTTCAGTCAGTTTTAGAGGCTTTTAGACTACAACATATTTCAGATAGATTATTTCAATTTTGGGTATTGTTATACCCCATCACAGACATTGTTTTATATTCAGTATTAGTTTAGTTTTGAACCTTATGGACTTACAACTTATATTCTGCATATTTGTAGTATAATATTTGTGCTTAGTTACAGATATCAGTCATGGGTTAGCTTATGATCCTTTAGTGTCATGAGCACCATGTAGCATTTTGTGTACCAGATTCGGGGCCTTAAAAACTTGGTATCAGATCCTAAGGTTTAACAATGTCCTAGTAAATATGAAAAGCCATATCAAGTAGAGTCTTATTCCTAGGTGTGTTGTGCACTACATTTATGGACAGGAGGCTATAAGATATTTTAGGAACAATTTCCCCTCTTTTAGTATTTATGTTATGCCAGTAAGCATTAGCTCAAATCTAACTCCCAGTACAATCCTCTCTTCCTTTCATTTATAGAACATGCCTCTTAAAGGGGCTAGCAAAAGAAGAACCGGTAATCAGTCAGCACCTTATCTCGTTCAGCAGATCCACTGGATGATCATTTTTCCTATGTAGAATTCTAGACTGCATTCACTACTCTAGCCAATTCAGTCACAGCTCAGAATGAACGGTCAGTTGTTAT
Source organism: Capsicum annuum (assembly GCF_002878395.1). NCBI lineage: Eukaryota > Viridiplantae > Streptophyta > Magnoliopsida > Solanales > Solanaceae > Capsicum > Capsicum annuum. The sequence continues at coordinate 129,160,202 of NC_061120.1, forward strand.
TCCAGCCTACTTAGTGGCCAATTCAGCTGCAGCCAAGATTCAGGACTTCACCCGATTAAATCCTCCCCTATTCTCCGATTCTAAGTCTAAAGAGGATCCACATAAGTTCTTTGAATTCTAATGAGAGTGCCAAATTAGCCACCTATCAGCTATAAGATGTATCCCATATGTGGTTTAAATAGTGGAAGGTAGATAGGGGTACAGATATAGTTCCCATAGAATAGGAAGAGTTTGTTATGACCTTCCTAGATAGATTCTTTCCCTTAGAGCAGAAGGACGCCAAAGGGTTAGAGTTTATCAATCTCAAACAAGGTAGAATGAGTGTGAAAAAAACTCCCTCAAGTTTACCCAGTTATCCAGGTATGCTCCCCATTTAGTAGCAAATAGTAGATCTAGAATGAGCAAGTTTTTGTCTGAGGTTTTAGGCAGAGTAATTAAGGAGTGCGGGACTATGATGTTGATTAAGGAGATGGACATATCTAGGCTTATGGTCCATGCTCAATAGATTGAAGAACAAAAACTTAAGAAGAAGGAAAGAGAGAATAAGAGAGCTAGAATAGTTAATTATAGTTTTTCTCAGCTAGGGTCGCAGGGTGAAACCATTCTCAGTATGTTAAGAAGCTTTCAATTCTAGTTCCCTCTTTATCTAGTACACCAGTACCAAAGTTTAGAAATGACCGTACGGATGGGGATCCAGGCTTTAAAACCCAGGTTAGTGCAAGCATTATTCACACTCATCCTCTTTGCAAAGAGTTTGGCAAGTATCATAAGGGTATGTGTAGAGCGGGCACTAATGTGTTTTCTGGATGTGGTGAGTCAATTCACAAGGTCAAAGACTATCCTAAATCCGGTCCACGAAGTCAGCACGATCGTCCTTCAGCTTAATTTGATCACCCAAATTAGTAGGGAGACAATTCTAGTGCTATTAGTGGACAACGCCCAAATAGACTCTATGTAAGACCCCGTAAAGTTACCTCATAGTCTGAGCCTTACAGCGTGTCAAGTGAAGTATAATTTTGGACCTAAAAGATTGATAAGTAACTTCCCAAGTGATTGGTGTTTAAACTATCTATAATTTTCTTAAATTTGACATTTTGTTATGTAGAGAATTGAATTATCTTTCCAAGGATATGAATTTCATCCAAATCTAGCATTGGGGTAAGAAGTTATGGCTATTTTACTAAGAGTTATCGAAATTGATCAGGTGACGGATGATTCGACGGACCGTTGAGTCCGCAATAAACCATCGCTCGGCCCGTCTCAACCAAGGAAGTAACTTTTTTTTTGGCCCAAGTGCGACGGCCAAAATGACGGACCATCAAGGATGCGATGGACTGTCACTGGGACCATCGCGCTCAGGCAGTGTAGCCTTATCCTGGCCAATGTGCGACGGTTGATCCGATGGACTGTCGAGTATGTGATGGACCATTGATCCAACCATTGCATAGTGGCAGTATGTCCCTTTTCTGCTTATCGTGCAATGGACGACCCGACGGACCTTCAGACTTGCGACAGACCATCGCTTTGATCATCGCAGATCCCGTTTAGTATTTTTAGCTCATTTTTAAAAGGGATTTTCTATCTTTTCCACTCTTTTATCAACCAGATATATATTCCAAATGAACTTAATATCCTCATTTTCTCTCAAAACATCCAAAGACTAAGGTTTCTCCCTCAAGAGCAAATCTAAAACCCTTCTCCAAGAAATCCAAGAACTCATCATAGATTCTACAACTTGAGTTGTTATTTGAGTTCCCCAAGTTCAAAGGTTGCATGAACTCTCTCTAAAGAGTAACAAGAAGAGTTTAGAGCAAGCTTATCCATCCAATTTCATAATTTAAATTATACGGGGTTTCGAACAAGGGTAATCCTTTCATCCTTGTACCCAATGGTTTATTTAAACTATGATTTGCTGCAATCTATGAGATTTTACATGAATTTGAATTAGGATTTTCACCCATTATTATTGATTGCAATATTTTGATGTTTCCCATGAATTGAGTCTTATGGCATGATTTTCACATATTTTCTTGAGAAATTATAGTTGGGTCTATACCCCATGATTTTAATCCTTGAAAAGTTAATAGTTGAAATATTTGAGATATTAAAGTATATGAGTATGTTGAGAATTTGAGACAAATTGCTGAAATTTCTAGATTTCTACATGAGTTATGAATCTATATGCTATCGATTATGCTTTTGATGAGTTTTAACTTGAGAATGAATTATGGGTTATTGAGTCCTACTTGAGATTTGAAATTTTATGGGCTCTTATGATATAAGCACCCATGATTTGAGTATTCTGAGATTGTTGAGAAATGTTTTGACCTAATGGTCATTGAGTTTTGAAATTCACTCTACTATATGAGATTACAGATCTGATTATTAGGTTCTTATTGAATCATGAGATCATTCTAAAGTATATTTTCATAAGATGAGTGAGAAAAACTAAAGGGAGTAGTATGTAGCACCGAGCGGGTAAGTTACTACGATCTCTTACCCTAAAACTACGTGCCACAGTAGGGCCTGAGGTCGAGTTTATGATTATCATTGGGCCTAAGGCCGATTTGATTTTGAGCTTGAGGTTGAGTTTGTTTAGCGATCACTGTACCTAGGTTATAATCCTTGGCTAGAGTATGACGCCTCTCCCCAATGTGAGGTCTCTTCCTTAGAAGGACAAAACGTTGGATTCCATGTAGCTCGCATGGTTTATGTCGGTTAAGAGAAACTTCCTAAACTAATTTATTTTCCATTGAGATAAGATATTTTCCTTTAAAACTAAAATACTTTCCTTTGATATGAGTATTTTTTCCTAAAGCTTGAAATGAGATATTTTCCTAACGTGAATGAAATGTCATAAAGTATGTTCCAAAGTTATATGATTTTGAATTCCAAGTATTTGAGTTCAAAAGAGTTATGAGTTCTTGAGCAATGAAGAAGTTTTACTCTTCATGAGACATATGCATGAGTTTAAAGTATTGTTTAAAGTTTTCTTTGGCCTTGTGTAATGAGAATAAGAGAAGAGAACAAATTTCAAAGCTGAAATTATAATGACTAACTAGATTTGTGTTACATGCTCTATTCTACATGATTCATAAGCTTTACATTTTATACTTATTCAAGCCATGTGAGTCCTTACTTATTGCATGCATGATCTGATTAAAGAGTATTGATGTAGTTTTATATAAATGCATGCATCCCGATATACTCAATACATTCCCAAGTGTTGATTCACTTATACGTCTATGTGCTATATTTTCTTATAATGTAGGTTTAGGTGCTCAGTCCTAGCCATGTTAGTGACTTCTGAGTTCCTCTGTCTACATCCCTACAGTGGTGAGTCCTTATGGTTTGAGGACCTATCATCAGATATTTCAGCATTTAAGAGACTATGTTATTACCTTCAGTTCATTTTGAGTCAGTTGGGGACTTGTCCTAAGGGCTCTCTACTTCATAGATTAGTAAAGGCTTTGTCAGACTTGTTATCATATTGTGGTTGTGTTGAGGTTTTCCGGTATTGCTTGGTCGTTTGGACCAAGCATTTTCTCCATATTTCCTTTCATAGTTATGACTATGATAGTGTTTGAATTATTTCATCTTGAAATGAGTGTTATTAGTAGAAACAGGTTCAAAGGGTTAGCTTGGGGCTACTTGTAGCCTTAAGCACCATATGACATCTCGGGAGTCAATTTTGGGTCGTTACAAACTTGGTATCAGAGCCTAAGGTTTTAAAAGAGTCCTAGGGATTCTAATAAGACGCATTGTGTACAGTCGACCATCGGTGTGTAGCGCGCCACATCTATGAGCAAGGGGCTACCAAACATTTTAGGAAAAGTTTTTTTTTCGAATTCAATCATGCCTATTGTTATCTCTTTCCTTTAATAATTTGTGCTCCCCTATTTCAGAAAATGTCTTTCCGAAGAGCGAACGCCCATAGAAACGATGATTAGAAATCCTTACCTGTTGATCCTTTGAATGAGACTGTGTCTCATGCCGAGTTTTGAGCGGCCTTTCAAGTGTTAGCCCAAGCAGTCATCGCTAATGTTTGGGACAATAATAGGCCATAGTTATAAATTAGAAGGGAGGTGATATAGCTGCAGCTAGGATTTGTGATTTTATACGGATGAATCCACCTGAGTTTTATGGGTCTAAGGAAGATGAGGACCCACAGTTGTACCTTGAGGATATGAGATAGATCACGCAGATGATAGATGTTTCTAAGGAAAAAAGTATTGAGTTGGCATCCTACATGCTGAAGAATATTTCTTATGACTGGGTTGTCTGTTAGAGGGAGGGTAGAGGTAATAATGTTGCTCCTATGACTTGGAAAGTGTCCCAAGATACATTCTTGGACAATTTCTTTCCGCTTGAGATGAGGGAAGAAAATATTGTGGAGTTTAGGAACTTGAGGCGAGGCTCTATGAGTATTAAGGAGTACTGCTTGAAGTTTAACCAGTTGGCCATGTATGCTCTTGATTTGATTTCTAACACCTGGGGTAGTATGAACAAGTTCATGAACAGTGTTTCTAGGTTAGTACTGAAGGAGTATAGGACTGTGATACTGCATAGAGATATGGATAAGGCTAGGTTGATAATGTATGTCCAGCAGATAGAGGCAGATAAGATTAGAGAGAGAGAGAGTAAGGGGTAACAAGAGGGCTAGATCTAAGAAACATGAGTTTAGCCAGCCTAGGTTCAATAGAGGGAACTGCCCTCATTTTTAAAGGCGTCCATCTATGCCATCACCTTTATCAGCTAGTGCTCCCACGCCTAGAATAAGGCAGGAGCAAGGGGGCAGATCTTTTATGTCTAGGGCACGAACAGTGTTGGTAATAAGCCCTGTTATCCTCATTATGCTAAGTATGGTAGGGATTATCTTGATGAGTGTTTAGTAGATTTGAGGGGCTATTTTGGTTATGGCAAGAAGGGTCACAGACTTAGGAGTGTCCTCATACTAGACAGGGGAACATAGATGCCCAACCTTAGGCACAGGCTACTAGTGCACCAACTCCTGTACCTCATCCCGCCCTTGCTTAGGGTGCTTTACCTAGCACCGCTGGTGGTCAGTGCCAGAATAGATTCTATGCCTTACCAACCCATCAGGAGTAGGAGGACTCTCTCGATGTTGTTATCTGTATGCTCTATATCTTTTGCTTTGATGTCTATATGTTGTTGGACCCCAGGTCAAGTCTCTCTTATGTGACCCCACTTGTAGCTGTGATTTCAAAATGAGTCCCAAAAAGATTTGTAAGCCCTTCCTAGTTTCTACACACATAGGGGAGCCAATTATTGCTAAACATATTTATAGAGATTGTCCAGTTACTATTCTTGATACAGTCATACTTGCTAATTTGATAGAGTTAGACATGGTTGATTTTGACCTTATTCTGGTTATGGATTGGCTTCATTCTTGTTATGCATCTATAGACTGTCGTACCCGTGTAGTCAAGCTTCATTTTCCTGATGAACCAACTTTTGAGTGGTCTGGGAGTTCAGTATCTCCCAAGAGTCATTGTATCTCCTATCTCAAAGCTAGAAAGCTAATATTCAAGGGTTGCATCTATAACCTAGTTAGAGTCAAAAATACTAAGTCTGAGGCTCTAACTATTCCGTCAGTCAATATTGTTAATGAGTTTCCAGATATTTTTCCAGAAGATCTTCCAGGGGTACCTCTTAATAATGAGATAGAATTTGGGATTAACCTTCTTCCCAATACTCGACCTATTTCTATTCTTCCATACCATATGGCACCTACAAAGCTTAAGGAGTTCATAGAGCAACTCAAGGATGTTTTAGACAAAGGTTTCGTTAGGCCTAATATTTCTCTTTAGGGCATAACTATCTTATTCATGCGAAAGAAGGACAGTTCTTTGCGTATGTGCATTGACTATCATCAAATTAATAAGGTCACAGTGAAAAATAAGTATTCTTTTTCGAGAATTGATGATATTTTTGATCATTTATAAGGTGCAACTTATTTCTCCAAGATAGACCTTAGATCCAGCTCTCATCAACTTAAAGTGAGGAAATGTGATATTCCAAAGACAACCTTCCAAACCCGCTATGGTCACTTTGAGTTTCTAGTCATTTCTTTTGGGCTAACCAATGCCCTAGCCACCTTCATGGACCTCATGAATCAAGTGTTTAAGCAATATCTTGATATGTTTGTCATTTTTTTCATAGATGATATCCTTGTGTACTCTTGTAGTGAGAATGATCATGCGAATCACCTTAGAGTTGTCTTGGGATGAATGTTAGAATTCATATTTTGACAATACTGTCTAGAGACTGATTGGAAAAGCAAGCAATTTCACATAAGAAGATATAAGATAATCATCATGGATGTTTTAACTCTTAATGTTAAAACCAAAAACATGAACAGTAAGGATAATACCAGAGAGATTGCGATAATATACAGAGTATATTATCGACTCATGGGTACTACTCTAGCACCCCAAGCCAGATTCACTAGTCCTCGAGGCGTTACCACCCTAATGGAGGCCAACAAAGATAGATCCAATATCTTTGTCCCCAAACCCTTGGTCTGGGAAGAGGTCATCCATAATAACGAATGGCACTTTGATGCTATCACCCAACCTATTCGTTCATATCCTGAAAAATCTCAGATACAACGAGTTATTCAGCATCCGGATGGCTCGATTGATCTAAAATTCCTCGGATTCGACACTCCTCGACATTCTTCCTTTCGACGGTCAGTCTCATACCGAGCTTCCACCTCAAAAACCCAGGAGGGAAGCGACGAAAACGAAAATAACAATGACAAGGGCAAAGTAAGAGGAGTAGATTTCTCTGGCCCTATCCCAAAAGTTTACTATCAGCAATCCGCAAGGGTTCATGACCCTGATAATCTTTACGCCCCTGGAAGTCCTACAGCCTCGGATATGGAACCCCCTCCCTCCATATCACACCAGAAAATTAGGACCGATCCAAGCCTACTAGTTATCAAATCTGATGACGAATATACACCCAACCTTAAAGCTCTCGAAGTCCGATGGTACCTTCCCAAAGACGCTCTAAAAAGAAAATGGTATACCAGTACCTATTCTAAAGAGCAGCAAAAGGAGTTCGGTCGGCTATGGATAGCTGATATGAAAAGACTCCAATGTGACATTGAATTCTTCCGATGGTTCGAATTCACCGGCCGAATGGAAGATCAAAATGAATCCCTCAATGTTATCATTAACAAATGGTACACTCAGAGTAACAAGATAATTGAATCCGTTACTCCTCCTCTTGAAGGGATAAAAATCCCCCATTCCAATGAAGTCCTCAATGCTTCTCCCTTCAAGAAGAAGCATGATAGACCTCTTTCCACCCCTATCAATAGAGACCTTGATAGAATAGTCGAACAAAACAACTATACCAATCAGGTCCTTCACACTATCTCCCGGCAAATAGAGGGTACTAAAAACTCTGTACTTTCTTTTAGTCCTCCTGCGCCTGAGAAAGGGACTTCAAATCCCAATCCTATAACCAACCCCATCTTCAAGATTCCTGAATTCCAAAAAGAAAAATTCCCTAACCTTAGCGATGAATTTAAGGTATCAAGGAAAATCTTGGAACACATCAATGACAAACTTTCTAAGTTTAAAATCTCGGAGAAAGCCGAATCCAGTAACCTGAAAGGTGAGTCCAACAACCAAAAGAATTCTCTCTCCCGACTCACCAGTGATCGTTTTTCTACTAAGAAAAACTATTACAAAAAACCTTCACCTCCAGACGTTCAGTTTGAAGAAAATCCCTACCTGTCGACCTCCAACCATGATGGTAGAGGAATAACCGAATGGAATGTTGACGGTTTGGCAGAACACCAAATCTACAACAAACTCCATGAAATGGGCGTTGCTATTACCGCCTACAAGATCAGGGGAGCCACTGATAAAGAGGCTGCTACTATGATCGTTTCAGGCTTCACAGGTATGATAAAACATTGGTGGGACAATTACTTCACCGATGATGTCAAAAACCTTATCTATGGAGCCACAGCCGTAGAAACTGTGGTTAAAACCGAAAATGGCCAGGAAGTTCTTGAGCAAATTGCTAAAGAAGATGCCTGTGCAACTCTCCTATACCATATAGCGCGACATTTTATAGGAGAACCTAAGTTATTCCAGGATAGGAGCCTAGAAATTCTCAATAACCTCACCTGCAAGGACCTAGCAGACTTTCGTTGGTATAAGGATACCTTCCTAGTAAAGGTTATGATTAGGCCTGACTGTAACAACGATTTCTGGAAAGAGAGATTCATTAGTGGTCTCCCTTCTCTCTTTGCCGAAAAGGTTAGAACCAAGATCAAGGATAGATTCGAAGGAAAAATCCCTTATGACATCCTAACTTATGGTGAATTGATCAGTTTTATTACCACCGTAGGGATAGATCTCTGCACCGATATCAAGCTTAAGAAACAACTTAAGAAAGATAGTACTTCCAAATATGGATTAGGTACTTTCTGTCAAGACTATGGCTTTACCAGTCCTAACCAAAGGCATAAAAGGAAGTCCTCAAAACCTCACAAGAAAGCTACCTCCAGCAAGAAACCCTTCAAAAGGGAATCTTATAAGCCAAGTAGAAAGTTTACCAAAAAGAAAGCCTCTAAGGCTAAAGATACCTGCTGGACTTGTGGCAAAACAGGCCACAGAGCAAACGATTGCAAGTCTAGCAAGAAGAAGAAAATAAATCAACTAGATCTCTCCGAAGAGGCTAGAGCAAATTTATTTTCTATCATGGAAGGATCACGTGAATCTTCTGAGCCTTCGGACTCCTACGCCTCGTCCAGTGACGACTATAGCGACGAAGAATTTATCAACGCCGCTTACGAAACTGATCAGTCCTAGTCCGGAAAAGAATGTGACTGTAATGGTACATTCTGCACCTGCACCCAAAAGACTGTTAATGTCATTTCAGGAAATCCTAAAGAAATCCTGTTCGACATTATAGAACACATCCAGGATGATGAGGCTAGAAATAAGTATCTTCTAGAACTCAAACGATTAATGCTTTCTCACGAAGAAAAGCCCCCCAAATCGGTGGTTCAACCTTTTAGCATGAAACAGGTTATGTCAAGGTTCGACAAGCCTGCTGAACCTTCTATTGCTGATCTCAAAGGGGAAATCTCCACCCTTAAGGGAGAAATCAAAAATCTAAAAATTCGTCTTGATCACATAGAGCTTAATACTCTTACAGATCAAGTCCTAAAAAATGTTTCTCCCCCAGAGAACATTTCCCCTCTAGAGTCTCCAAAAAATTTCCCAGTCATCTCCAATGACCACCTTAGAGAACCAGAGCCCAGCTCCTTCCCTGGCTCAGATTCTCCTTCTACGTCCGGCAAAGCTATTACAGCCATCAAGGCCTATAGCGAACATATCGCCGTTAAAATTGTCATAAACAAAGACTTTGTTCTTAACAGAGTTGCGCTCTTCAATACAGGAGCAGACAGTAACTGTATCGTTAAGGGACTTGTCCCTACAAAGTACCTTCAAAAGAGTACCTCCCGTCTTTACTCGGCCACTGGAGAAAAGATGGAAATCCATTATAAACTCCCTAAAGCCCATATCTGTAACAATGGCATTTGCCTTGTTAATGATTTTGTCATCACTGATGATATCACTGAAGATATCATTTTAGGGATTCCTTTCGTCAACCAGATTCGACCTTACTGGAGTAACTACGATGGAATTCGCACGACCCTTTTAAATCAGACCCTATTTTTTCCCCTATTACGGCCGCTCTCGCAAGAAGACGGCTCCCGTATTAAGGAACAAACAGTCTTTAAAATTAACCGTCTTTCTTCCCATGTCAATTTTCTGAAGCATGAGGTTCAGGTCAAGAAAATTGAACATTCCCTACAAACCCCGGAGATGCTCGCTAAAATAGACAATCTCCGCAAACGATTTGAAGAAGAAATTTGTTCCGAATTCCCTAATGCCTTCTGGGAAAGAATACTCCAGGGTTTGATGAACAAACCATCCCTACTAAAGCCAGACCCATCCAAATGAACCATGAAATGATGGAAATCTACAAAAACGAAATTAACCATCTTTTACAGAAGGGTATCATCAGAAGCTCCAACTCTCCCTGGAGCTGCTCTGCCTTTTATGTCAACAATAGTGCCAAAAAGGAGCGCGGCACCCCTAGACTTGTAATAAATTACAAGCCTCTGAATGCAGTCCTGAAATGGATCAGGCATCCGATCCCTAACAAGAGGGATCTTCTCAAAAGAACCTTTAAGGCCAACCTTTACAGTAAATTTGATATGAAGTCAGGATTCTGGCAAATTCAAATCGCTGAAAAGGACAAGTACAAAACAGCCTTTAATGTTCCATTTGGACATTATGAATGGAATGTTTTACCATTTGGTCTTAAAAACGCTCCTTCAGAATTCCAAAACATCATGAACAAAATTTTTAATCCTTATGCCCATATGTCAATTGTTTATATTGATGATGTGCTTATCTTCTCAGAGAACATTGATTCTCATTTCAAACATTTAAATACTTTCTTTAAAATCATTAAGCTTAATGGTTTAGTGGTTAGTGCCAGGAAAATGAAGCTTTTCCAAACCTCCGTCCGATTCTTAGGACACGATCTCTACCAAGGTAGCTACAAGCCTATTTGTAGAGCCATTGAGTTCTCCTCCAAATTCCCCAATGAGATTATCGAGAAAACTCAACTCCAAAGGTTTCTAGGAAGTCTTAATTATGTTGCAGATTTTATTCCGCATATTAGGCAGGTCTGTGAACCTCTTTATAAAAGACTCAAGAAAACTCCAGTCCCATGGAGTCTTGACCAAACCAATGCTGTCATTCTAATCAAAAGCTTGGTTCAAAACCTTCCTTGTCTAGGCATTCCTAACCCGGAAGCCTTCATGATAGTCGAAACTGATGCTTCTGACATTGGGTATGGGGGCATATTGAAACAAAAAATCGTAAAAAACTCTCCTGAACAGTTAGTCAGATTCACCTCTGGAATATGGAATTCCACTCAAAAAAATTATAGCACTGTTAAAAAAGAAGTTTTATCTATAGTGCTATGTATCACAAAATTTCAAGATGATCTTATTAATAAAGAATTTTTACTCAGAGTAGATTGTAAATCTGCTAAAGAAATCCTGCAAAAAGATGTTAAAAATCTTGTTTCAAAACAAATATTTGCTAGATGGCAAGCTCTCCTATCTAGCTTTGATTTTCAAATTGAATTTATTAAAGGAGAAAACAATTCCCTTCCCGATTTTCTAACAAGAGAATTTTTACAGGGCCATAATGAGACCCACGACGCTGGGAAAGATCTCAGCCACAAAACCAGATCAAACTAGAATGGCTAGACCATTCGATTCACCACCAACAGCTTCCACTCCTCTGAGACCATCAGTCCCGCAAAGGCCTGAACTACATTCTCCCTTTCAGAACAAATATGCGGCCCTCGCCGAAGTGCCAAAGCTTCCTCCGCCAATGCCATCCAAATTGGTAGACCTCAAAACCAATAAACCCTTTGATAAAGGGTCATCCTCTGGCTCATCAGTACAATCCAAGCAAAGCTATACCATGAAGGCTCCCGAATCCTTTGCGCAGGCTGTTGATCCTGCAATTACTAAAGCACCACCTACATCTCCCGTTAAAGAGGAATTTAAATTCGTTACCACCCAGGTAATTCCTATTATCGCCTTGGACAAAGCTTACGAGGGCTACCCTCTGGACCAACTTATTAAACCTGTCTACAATGACAAGAATTTTGTGGATACCGAGAGTCCACTCAAAACACGAAGGTTTTATGAGGCCATCCTAGTCGACACAGATTCTATCGAAGTCGAACACTCTATGGATGAACGAAATCCCGAATTCATTGCTTATTCGAGATTTACCATCAAGCGGGTACTAACCCCATTCAATTGGTTTGCGGATCATCTACATACTCCTATCGCCTTATCGATGCCTCATAGGCCTCAGACATATAATTGGTACGACTACAAGTCTGCATGGTTCAACTTCCTCTATGTTCGACCAGGACATACCTGGTTTGTCAAGTATTGTCCCGCTATGCTAAATGCCATTATACCTAGATGGTTTTATGAATGGTGGGGATGCTTCGGAGGAATTAAAGAAATTCTTCCTCAACAATTTCTGAGCCGTCTAGCAGAATTCTGTGCAAATGAAGGATGCTTAACTCTTCCAGAACACATTCAAATGTGTAAATTTTTTATTAAGAAGCGTGTGTCTTATATCATCTCCTGGAATTTTGCCAAAGGAGAACAGGACCGTATTACTTATTTGTCCAAAGAGATAAAAGTTAAAGGCTGGACTCCTAAGCCAGCAGCTCCTAAAACTCCCGACAAGGGAGAAACACCAGCATCTTCTGCAGGCGTCTCAAAGAATAAACAGGCGCTTAAAGAAAGATTGAAAAAGTCTTTGAACGATCTTGAAAGCCAAGATGTTAATGATGAAGTCCTACAGCTTCTCGAAGAAGCTTCTTCCACCGGCAGTAGTGACAACAACGGGGATATGTTAGCCCCCAAAGGAATTGCCAGGGCCTACTATAACTCACTAGTAGGTGAGCTAACCCCTAATCTAGAACTACTAGTAACCAGACTACTAAAAGAAATAAAGGAAGAATGTGGAATAAATATTGTAAAAAGGCTAAAATACAAAAAATAGTCCCAAAACCTAGTGGAATCAGTACAAGAGCTTCTAATGTAATAAGACTATAAAATGCACTACTAAATAAATATACGTATATAACCATCACTTAATACAACATATATAGACTAGTCTAGTACATAAGAGGGAGCATAACAATACTCCAAACTCTAGGAAACCACCCTATGTCTCCGAACCATAGTTACTTCGCACGAGTGCAACAGTGGTGAAATCCTATACAATGATCAATAGGCTGCAGAAGTGTAGTATGAGTAACAAACACATTGTACTCAGTAGGAAATTGCCGACTAAGCTCTAAATATAATGCAGATATAAGTAACATGCAAGTAAGAATGTAAACTTCACTCAGATATCCATCAAAGCTAAGAAGACTATAAGGGTAAACTATCCTATTTTAGCTATACTTAGGAACTTAAATACCATACCATATACCACTGAACAATATATGAATAAAGAGTGAAAGAGGGATATGTTGTAGTATACAAGGACAATGAATGAATATACAACATGAATAAGTGAAAGAAGGGAGGGATATACGGTAATATCATAAATACTATAGATGGATACATATACATAAACAAGGCCCACTCAAGGTACCACTTAAATCATTACACTAGAATCCCAAGGCCTCCTAATCATAGTAGGAACTAGTGATAATATAATCAAGGTCTCTAATCCATACATCTAAACATGAGATAATTACCATAATGAAAAAAAATTATAATATTAGGGTCTAAAACCATAATGCCTAACCAGCGAATAATTTTGTGTAAAAACATAACCATAAGATAAAAGAACTAGAATCATACCTTAAATATCAATACTAGTCCAATAATCAACCTGTCATGAACTAACCATAATAACAATAAGAATATAAAGTAACTGACTAGCCTGGATAAATACTACCTAATTGTGCTTTTCAAAACCCCCCACTATAATAGGTCAAAAAGGTCCAATAAACACACACCACACCACAAGACATACTCATCACCTATACCTATGCAACTCTTATGAGGATGATAGATATAGGTACATACTGGTGTAGGCATTGCACAAACATGAATGGATGCGAAGAGAATCCACTATACCTTATCTACTGTATCATCATCAATTTTTAGACTTGAACCGAAACTCATATCATCAATATCATATGAATCAACTTACGAAACTCAGCATTCATCAAGTTAGCCTAAGGATCCTAAAAAGGACTAGAAAGAACTGGTAGAACTCTAGAAAACTTAAGGATCGAACCCTTAGACCGAGTATAGATCTCATGAGAAAAGTGTATGCCATCAACATTGTCTCTAATTAGGATAGAGGAGTTTTGTGAACTTCATATCATCGAAGCATGATTAGAAAAGCAAACAAATGGAATTAGAGAAGATTCCAGGACATAGACCCCAAGCTTGAAAATAAAACACAAAGAAGAGAAACACTCCTAAATTCCATGTAGCCTCTCTCCTAGGAGTATGGTGTGCTACACACCTTTAAAAGAGGCACTACTCAACACGGCTTTATGGACTGCCAATTGATCATGAACCTAAATTTCTTATACCATCTTGATACAACCCAAACCAAGGCATTCTCGTGAAAGGAATCCTATGTCGAACCAGGATCGGAGACCACCCCTATTACCCAACCCAACCCTTGAACTCATACCTTAAGTTGAATGAATTTTAAATGTATAACAAGATAGCATTTTGTATAACTTAAGACTTTGGGATAGGTCAATGATCGTGACCAACCTAAGCTAGTCCAACCATCCCATGACCAACCAATAACCATACCAATACCAATACAATAACTAAATATAAGTCCATAACAACAGAGAATGGAATAAGTATAAATACAATCAGATGGTATTAGCCCCAAAACCAATGCCAAAACTAAGGCTGACACCACTACCGACACCACCCATACCAAACCATAGTAGTACCATAAAGCCTATAATCGAAAGTAAAACAATAATAGGTTAGGACATGCTCCCAACCATAGCCAAAACCATTGTATATTAAATAACCAAAGTATGTAAAAATATCCATAATATGAAATGGAGCCTTCTAGAATATGCAAGTTTATCACTTCAATCCAATTAAGATGATGCCGAATCCAATTACTAAGTAGGAGAAGTAAAATGGTAGGTTCCTTCATTGCATGGGGATAGAGCCACCTGAAGATGGGTTAGCGGGTGAACACTAGAAAGTACTTACAATAAGGATAAACTAATGCCAACCTTTAACACCAAGTAAACCAACCATATGCATTCATAACCATATATGTATATATAACCATGTTGGGAAAGAGAACCAAGTTTAGAATGCCTTTAAAACCATTAACCTATGCATGTGTAGCTTAACCATCCAAAAACCACCCACGGGCTATATTCGTCCACTGTAACCACCTGAATAGGCATTGATGTATGTAGCCACACGAATTAAAGATACCATTGGAGTAGGGGATTCTTGAGTACCCTTCGCTCTCTATGACACATATGTAAATGTTTACTTAGTGGATTACCATGTACCTCATAAGTATCATAAGTGGTTGTCATGACTAATCCTTATGTCGGCAAACATGACCTTCTAGTGTCCATCCATTAGAATCACACCTTCAAGGTTAGCTATCACACCTTGCCATTATTGCCCACTTAAACCATTACCACACAACCAAACCACCTTACCATTTATCATTAGCTAAGGCTATGAGTAGTGGTATCATTACATCGAATATAGCTTGTAACCAATGACTTAGCAAAACTTTTATAGAAGAAGAGATTCCCATTAACCCATAGATTACATTATTATGTAGACTTTGGGGAGTGCCATATACCCCATAAGTGTTTCATTATTGAGTTTGCTTGAGGGACTCCTTTGTACCCTCACAAGGCTTTTAATTAAACCAACCATAACCACCAAGTCCTTACCATTTAACCATTCCAAACCATTTATACCATTCATGGTTCCATTACAAAGTTATACCATGCATAGTTCAATAAAAGTCCAATAATACACCCAAAAACATTCTCTTTGGTATTTTATCAAATATATTGGGGGCATAGTATTTCTTAGGTCAAAACCAAGTATCAATTAATGATTCCCATGCAACTATATGTTCAAACCAGCATAATAATATGAAACCCATAAGTAAAACACATGGGATAACCATAACCAGCCATTGTAACCAAAATCCCCAACATATATTTGAAAACCCAAAACCAAACAATATTTATGCCATGAAAACAATTCATAATACATGCTTTTTTTGGAACTAACAATGAGGGAGGTTTAAATTGCCTTAGATTACGAAGATGATCGAGAGAAATCATCTATGTAAGCCCCAAATTGATCCTATTAATAAAACTCTAGATTTTCATGACCCAAGAGTCTTTAGAGAATTTAAGAGAGTTTATAAATATTTTATGATTAGAATATTAGGGTAAATGATGTCCTAAGAGTAATGTAATTCGTGGGATACTTAAGAGGTTAATATAGGACATATCAAAATTACCCCCAACTTAGCAACATAAAATACCCACAGGAGGGTATGACTCTACCATACCACCCATACCCTACCATACGAGTAATGCCCACCACTTGTACCCTAGGGAGGCCTTGGACCACCAATACTGACCAATATACGACTATCAAACCCTAATCTTACCCAATCATACAACTAGTACCCTTACCCATATGTTATGTAGAGTCAAGAAGGGGTGATATTGTTCAACATACGAGTTGGACTATACCACTTGTACCCTATCTTATTACTTATGGTGAGCCTCTTATTCTCAGATCCAAGTTAAGTGACTAAGAGTTAGATTAAGTGAAGGAAAACACAACCCTATGACCCGTAACCCACCATACGACTCAAGTTGTACCCATTCTAGAAACTCAACCACCCAATACCACCCAACACTAGACAATATACGATTGGGTCACCTGACTCGTACCCTCACCAAATGACTAGTATGGTGAGTTGTATGATGTTCAAAAAGTACAAAACCAAGATATTTCTTAGTAAAACCTAAGGTGTTTCATAGATGGTACTACAATAGCTATATATTATTGGATATACATACACAGATATATATATACATGAACAAGGTCAACTTGAAGTACATCCTAAATTATCAGACTAGAATTATAAGACCTCATAGTCATAAAAAGAAATAGTGTTAGTATGCTCTATGTTTCTAACTCATATGTCTAAGCATGAGGTAATCATGCATAATATTGTAATTGACAGATAAAAGAGCCAAAATTGTACCTTAAGTCTCAATGTCAATTTATTAGCAAAGATTCTAAAAATTAGTTATAATATTGATCTGAACAATAAAAATAGCAATAGCAGTAACAATGCGAGTAATCGGCTGGCCCGGATAACCAATACTTAACCAATCCTTTCGTAAACCCTCTTTTGTAACTACCCTCCAGGTCATTTTTTCATATTTTTCTTATTCTTGCTATTATGGATTTCCCATACCTATCCAAGTAATTTATGACTTGCAGGGACTGACAATTTGGTTACTGAGTAGTTCTTTTTATTTTTGGAACCAACTCCTTATATTGAATTCTTCGCTAGTTCCATAAAAACAATGGGTGTAAACTTCTGTAAAACTATCTCAGATGTAAATTTTGAATGAACCAACAACCCTAAAATATTAATTTTAGGCTATCTTTACCATTGGTTTGGGTCCCGATTCACTTGAGATCATTTTGACCAATTAGTCAAAAAATTTAAAAATTAGAAATATCAGCGTGGGACCCATATCTAGTAAAAATAACCTCAAATGGTAAAACCTACTTTGTCATCATGTCTGGACATTAAATTTATTATGCTTACATAGTTTATTTGAATAAATTGGATTGCAATTGAATCTCGAGGCATCAGTAAAAACTTAGAAACTCTTCTAAGGTTCATTTAATATTTGTTATCGAAGAGGGTAGTGTGATCACCCTAGAGGTTATGGTGATCGCCACATATGCTTATATAACCAAGTATTGTGATTTTACAATTAGTTATGTGATTTTCATACCTGTATACCTAGTATGGGTTAAAATGACCCCTTAGACCGCGTTTAATGCTCCGAATCTGGTACCCAGAACACTACACAGTGCACATGACCCTGAAGGACCACAAGCTAACCCAAAACTGATATCTATAATTAAGCACTGAATAATATACTATAAATATGTGGAATATAAGCTGTAAGGCCATAAGGTTCAAAAATGAACTAATACTGAATATAAAACAATGTTTTTAAAGTGGTATAACAATACCCAAAACTAAAATAAACTATTTGAAACATACTGTAGTCTGAAAGACTCTAAAAATGACTGAAAAATGTGAAGTTGATGGTACATATCCCAAACTAACTCCAAAATACTAAAATAGTAAAGTAATAAAATAATCATTCTATCCTCGAATGATAAGGACTCACTGCTAGTCTGGTTGTTTAACGTCTGATCTACTAAGGATGCACGGGAGCTCATGCTTTTAAACCTATGGTATAAAATACCATACGAAAAATGCATTAGTATGATTAAATATACTGGTATGCAAGTGAGGTAAGATAAATATAAGGGTTCATATGCATGAAAAATAATAACTGACTGATGACATGAACATAAACGCGTGAGAAATACATGCATGAATACGTAAATTAGAACTGGGTTGTGACAATACTGAATACTAATGTACTGATATCTGAGTTTACTAATACTGGGATACGGAATAACTAAGTCTATTGATGATATAAATTATGGAGTTTACAGGTAACTGATATCTGAGGTTACTGGTACTATATTATTGATAACTGATAACTAAGTATACTAATACTAAAAAATTATTTGAGTTCCTTAATGGATTGGGTGACTGTATCTGATAGTCTTGATTCTTATGGAACTAGCTGATTTCCATACTGAGCTGAGTGACTCTATCTGACAGTCCTGATATCTGTAGAGCTGAACTGAGTTCTATTACTAATGCTGAATCTGAAACTCAGACTGTGGAAGGTAATTATCTAACCAACATACCCCAAATCTGAACTAGCGGGGTCAAACTTATAACTCCAGCTGGAAGGGTGTCAATATCGTGCCATAGGTAAAGACAAGCTGTGAGTAAAACCTCTCTGATAGGGATCTCTTCAGTCAACCCCCCTATAAAGAAAACTCAAATAAGATAAATAGTCCCTAGACTCGTTAGGGTACATCTCGACCTACGTTGACGACCTACGCAGCTACGTAGTTCTAGAACATAGGGATTGCTACTAAGGATCAGACCCTTTACTGACTAATAAGTGAGACCTCATCCCTAGGTTCACTTAGTGTTGAATCCTACTTCCAACTGAATAGACACTAAATGAATTTTCCTATTTCATATAGTCATGATTGTGCTGTTACTAATGGTACAATTTTTCTGAACTGAACTGAGTTCACTGATTTTTGTTGAATAATGGAATACTATTGAATTCTATCAATTGCTAGAATACTACTGAGTTTTACTAGCTGATTGAGTTACTGAGGTCTGAACTAAATACTACTGAGATCTGATAACTGACTGAGATTACTGAGATTATAGAGATCACTGAGATTACTAAGATCGCTAAGATTACTGGACTGATACTGAATTTACTGAATATTCCTGAGTCACATAACTAACTGAGTTCTACTAATCATGGTTTGATTGTTAGTATCATGAAAATTGACACTGGCTCTAGGCACATACTAAATTATGGGGTACAAGTACCCCAGGACTCGATAGCATAATAAATAAATCATGGCATAAGCTTAAAAGCTCAACAGTGGCTATATATTTATCATTCATTAATTTAGACATTCAACAACCACTTGAGATGCATTACTTTTACATGAATGGAAAATAAGTACTAGCATGCTATAACAAGGCATTATTTCATTCTCATAAACAATTTGTCAAACACTTGCATGATACAACTTGTACATAAAGAGTATGGCATGATTTCTTCAACTTATTAATTCACATGAGCAATTCATCAAACACTTGGTGAGCATAACATATTCACATAACCATACACAACCAATAGGCATCATAATTCACATTCCCATTGACAAATTTCAAGGGTTCAACATGTTTTCACATGATACTACTCATATATCACTTTACTTCATATAAATATTGTAAGTAAATAATGAACTAGATAACCCATTAACCTAATAGTCATGAACACAATCAAACTAAATTATTAAATTAATCAAAAACATTATCTTGAGTGTTTGAAAAGGTTTCTTGAACTCCAAGGGTGGAATAAACCCTTGGATAAACACTTGACATACCTTAGTTGGTGAATTATTAAAGGTTGATGGTGGAATCCCTTGTAAATTGAGTTTTGAATTGATAACCCTAGGGTTTTATTCTTGAGGATTTTGTGAATAATGAATAGGATTCACCAAAAGAGGGCTAAATTTCATGTTATAAGGGTGAAGGGTGTGGGAAAAAGATTGAAATAACCCTGAGGACGCGGCTTTTAAATGACTGAGAACTGGGCACCAATGCTATTAGCGATGCAGTTCTCATGTCATCAATTGGATAGTTGATGCATCGCGCCATGATCGAGTCAAGCCTTAGTACTTTGACCCTAGCAACCTGCAACAATATCAACCAATGCAATTGGTGATGTGGCAACCAAGATTGCATTGGTCCACTATTTTGGGATTCCAAACGTGGTCAAAATGAGTTCCAAAAAATTTGAAACTTGTCTGGAAACACCTCTTGACCTTCCTGGTCATGAATTAGCAAGAATACGGACCATTAAAGGACATTAAAGTCATGAAATAAGATTGCAAACTTTTGAAGGCTAAAATAAACTAAGTTTAGAAACTTAGCTAGAACTTTTAAGTATGGGACCCCCTTAATAAGCATAAATGGACTAAATTAAGCTTAGGATTTTGTGGGGTCCTATAATATCCCCTTAGGGAACATTCATCCTCGAATGAGACAGACTGAGATGGGAAAAATAATAAGATGAAGTACATATTGAACATGAACAACTGAAACATGAGTACATGACTGACATTACTGATTTGCTGAGATTTATTCTAAGCATGCATATCTGATGCATGATTTCATGACTAGCATGACTAATAAGCTAAATATATTGTATTGAATAGCATATCTGATGCATGAATATATGACTGATTTGACACATAAAGGCATGACTGAATATGCAATAGTAATTGATACTAAGTTTATAATGGAAATCTTTGCATGCAACTGGATAAGTTCAAGGGAGACTGTTTCCTTAAACTAAAAATGCTAATGAGCCTAAAATTAATTACTAGATATGCATGAGTGGAAACATGTGAACATAACTGAGTCTAGGATGTGATACATAAGCTGGATATCGTGATCTGTACTGAGTACCTTGAATACGTGGCTTACGGCTAAGATCGGAGTTTGAGGGTCAACTCATGAGTACTCCTTACCCCAAATTGGATTCATTACAAAAAAAAAGAGCGGTACGTTTATGTCATGAAGGTTTGGGGAATTATAGTGTATCTCCCCTTTGAGACACTATGTCCCTCGAAAAACACTAGGCTGACATTGCTGAGATACTAAGAAAAATAGGGGCGATGCAAAAGGCACCTAGGAACTGAATCGTGACTGATTATCTGGTATCTAAAACTGAGGCATAATACAAAACTGGTCTAAACACACAACTACCTGGTTAGTCCATGTTAGGCTATGATCACATTCCTGAGACTCTAGATAGTGCAACTAGATAGAAAGATGGGAAACTATACCATCTGAACTTATTTGTCTGTCTGCTAAACTGAATTACTGGCTTCTTAACTAACTCATACTGGAAACTGGTACTCAATTGGAGCGTTCCTATGACACTCTTTCTATAGAGTTCTAGTGACTGTAGGGAGAAAGTAAATTTTTGCCTGATCTGAGTAAGACATTAGAATAGGAGATTACTATATGGCTGGATTCTTGTATTAGGAGATAAGGGCTATGAAACATTACTAAGATAAAGTGACTAAGCCTTATGCACTGCATTGAGACTATTGAAAAGATTCACGTAGATGTTGAGCATAGATGCTTAAATATTTAACTTATATGATTAACTAAATGATTGACAGCTGACTACTGGGTTTGTAACACTGAACTGTACTTTGCCTGAAAGTCTGGACTTAGACTATAGAGTATTATACATAGAAGGTAATGATTGACTGGGTAATATGAGGTAACTGAGTATGAATAAGTAAAAATTGTATTACCTTAAGAACGCAAGACCAAGCATCTAACATGATTCAGAAACATTCTATAAACAGAGGTACTGAAATACTAATAATTGAGTAACTGATGGCCATATGCTATGGTAGGCTAATTGTAAAAGTGAACTGCGTTTATGATCTGACTGGACTAGGACTGCGACTGATATTGTAGCTAAGATTGTAATTGAGACTATAACCGTAACTAAGACTATAACTGGGACTGAATACTGGTTCCTGATAACTGAGGGTTAGACTGGTACAAATGTAGTGAATCTCGATGGCTAAATAAATGATAACTGAAGGCCATGGTTCTGTATGACTATCTGAGTCCTTTACTGAATACTGATTACTGAATGACGCTGTAATTGATACCAAGTTTGTAACATCCCAAATCTGGTATCCGAAATGCTACACGGTTTTATGGAAAGTGTGAATATATGCTAAGTTCACGGAATTATGACGTGATGCATGCATAAGTATCACGATGACTGAAGTACAAAACTTTGCACTGCGATAAGAATGGGTTGGGAATCATCTTCCCCTATTAATTTCCTACCCATACTGGTATTAGTACTAGAACCAGAAGGCCTGGCTTTCTGAGGTACCATAATCGGACAGTTCTTGTATACCTGTTAGGCTATGATAGACTGACCCATTTGGTGGAGACTGTAAAAAGTCCTATTAACATCTGGTCTGACCTTAAAGTTGACTGGTATGGAACGAGTTATAAAAGAAAAAAGAATCTCTTAAATCTAAAGAAGTGTAAACATTTAAATAAGGGATCAGTAACATACCAATGGCTACATCAGGTGGACTTTCCTGATCCTATCAAGACTGAAGTGCATAGAATGTAATGACTCAAAATCGCCTCCCAGGACCTCACACGGTGCTTAAGCCACATGAAGCCCCAAGCTAACCCTTTGAGCCTGTTTTTACTAATAACACTCATTTCAAGACGAAATAATTCAAACACTAGCATAGTCATATCATATGAAAGAAAATACAGAGAAAATGCTCGGTACAAATGACCAAGCAATACCAGAAAACCTCAACACAACCATAATCTGATAACTAGTCTGACAAAGCCTCTACTAATCTATGAACTAGAGACCCATTGGGATAGGTCCCCAACTGACTTGAAATGAACTGAAAGTAATAATATAGTCTCTGAAATGCTGAAATGTCTGACGATTGGTTCTCAAACCATGAGGACTTACCACTGTAGGGATGTAGATAGAGGTACTCAGAAGTCACAGACGAGGCTAGGACTGAGCACCTGAACTTTCATTATAAGGCAATGTAGCACATAACCATATATGTGGATCAGTACTTGGGAATGTACTGAGTATATGGGGGTGCATGCATTTATATAAAACAACATAAATACTCTTTAATCAAATCATGCATGCAATAAGTAATGACTCACATGGCTTGAATAATTATAAAATGTAAAGCTCATGAATCATCTAGAATGGAGCATATAACACAAATCTCATGAGTCATTATACTTTTAGATTTAAAATTGGTACTCTTCTCTTATTCTCATAACTCAAGGCTAAAGAAAACTTTAAGCAATACTTTCAACACATGCATATGTCTCATGGAGAGTAAAACTTCTTCAATACTCAAGAACTCATGACTCTTTTGAACTCAAAAACTTGGAATTCGAAATCATATAACTTTGGAACATACCTGAAGGCATTTTATTCACGTTAGAAAATTTTCTCATTTTAAGCTTTAGGGAAAAATACTCATATTAAGGGAAAGTATTTTAGTTTTAAAGGAAAAATCTTATCTTAATGGAAAATACTTTAGTTTAGGGAGTTTCTATTAACCAACAAAAACCATGCGATCTACTTGAAGTCTAACGTTTTGTTCTCCTAAGGAAGAGACCTCATGTTAGAGTGAGGCATCATAATCTTGCCAGTGAGTATAACCTACGTCTAGTGATCACTAAACAAACTCGGCCTTGGGCCCAATATTAAGTTAGCCTTAGGACCAATGATAATCATAAACATAGCCTCAGGCCCAACCTATAGTGGTACATAGTTTTGGAGTAAGAAACCGTAGTAACTTACCCACTCGGTGCTAAATACTACTCCATTTAGTTTATCTCTCTCATCTTATGAGTATGTTGAGAATTTGAGACAAATTGCTGAAATTTCTAGATTTCTACATGAGTTATGAATCTATATGCTATCGATTATGCTTTTGATGAGTTTTAACTTGAGAATGAATTATGGGTTATTGAGTCCTACTTGAGATTTGAAATTTTATGGGCTCTTATGATATAAGCACCCATGATTTGAGTATTCTGAGATTGTTGAGAAATGTTTTGACCTAATGGTCATTGAGTTTTGAAATTCACTCTACTATATGAGATTACAGATCTGATTATTAGGTTCTTATTGAATCATGAGATCATTCTAAAGTATATTTTCATAAGATGAGTGAGAAAAACTAAAGGGAGTAGTATGTAGCACCGAGCGGGTAAGTTACTACGATCTCTTACCCTAAAACTACGTGCCACAGTAGGGCCTGAGGTCGAGTTTATGATTATCATTGGGCCTAAGGCCGATTTGATTTTGAGCTTGAGGTTGAGTTTGTTTAGCGATCACTGTACCTAGGTTATAATCCTTGGCTAGAGTATGACGCCTCTCCCCAATGTGAGGTCTCTTCCTTAGAAGGACAAAACGTTGGATTCCATGTAGCTCGCATGGTTTATGTCGGTTAAGAGAAACTTCCTAAACTAATTTATTTTCCATTGAGATAAGATATTTTCCTTTAAAACTAAAATACTTTCCTTTGATATGAGTATTTTTTCCTAAAGCTTGAAATGAGATATTTTCCTAACGTGAATGAAATGTCATAAAGTATGTTCCAAAGTTATATGATTTTGAATTCCAAGTATTTGAGTTCAAAAGAGTTATGAGTTCTTGAGCAATGAAGAAGTTTTACTCTTCATGAGACATATGCATGAGTTTAAAGTATTGTTTAAAGTTTTCTTTGGCCTTGTGTAATGAGAATAAGAGAAGAGAACAAATTTCAAAGCTGAAATTATAATGACTAACTAGATTTGTGTTACATGCTCTATTCTACATGATTCATAAGCTTTACATTTTATACTTATTCAAGCCATGTGAGTCCTTACTTATTGCATGCATGATCTGATTAAAGAGTATTGATGTAGTTTTATATAAATGCATGCATCCCGATATACTCAATACATTCCCAAGTGTTGATTCACTTATACGTCTATGTGCTATATTTTCTTATAATGTAGGTTTAGGTGCTCAGTCCTAGCCATGTTAGTGACTTCTGAGTTCCTCTGTCTACATCCCTACAGTGGTGAGTCCTTATGGTTTGAGGACCTATCATCAGATATTTCAGCATTTAAGAGACTATGTTATTACCTTCAGTTCATTTTGAGTCAGTTGGGGACTTGTCCTAAGGGCTCTCTACTTCATAGATTAGTAAAGGCTTTGTCAGACTTGTTATCATATTGTGGTTGTGTTGAGGTTTTCCGGTATTGCTTGGTCGTTTGGACCAAGCATTTTCTCCATATTTCCTTTCATAGTTATGACTATGATAGTGTTTGAATTATTTCATCTTGAAATGAGTGTTATTAGTAGAAACAGGTTCAAAGGGTTAGCTTGGGGCTACTTGTAGCCTTAAGCACCATATGACATCTCGGGAGTCAATTTTGGGTCGTTACAAACTTGGTATCAGAGCCTAAGGTTTTAAAAGAGTCCTAGGGATTCTAATAAGACGCATTGTGTACAGTCGACCATCGGTGTGTAGCGCGCCACATCTATGAGCAAGGGGCTACCAAACATTTTAGGAAAAGTTTTTTTTTCGAATTCAATCATGCCTATTGTTATCTCTTTCCTTTAATAATTTGTGCTCCCCTATTTCAGAAAATGTCTTTCCGAAGAGCGAACGCCCATAGAAACGATGATTAGAAATCCTTACCTGTTGATCCTTTGAATGAGACTGTGTCTCATGCCGAGTTTTGAGCGGCCTTTCAAGTGTTAGCCCAAGCAGTCATCGCTAATGTTTGGGACAATAATAGGCCATAGTTATAAATTAGAAGGGAGGTGATATAGCTGCAGCTAGGATTTGTGATTTTATACGGATGAATCCACCTGAGTTTTATGGGTCTAAGGAAGATGAGGACCCACAGTTGTACCTTGAGGATATGAGATAGATCACGCAGATGATAGATGTTTCTAAGGAAAAAAGTATTGAGTTGGCATCCTACATGCTGAAGAATATTTCTTATGACTGGGTTGTCTGTTAGAGGGAGGGTAGAGGTAATAATGTTGCTCCTATGACTTGGAAAGTGTCCCAAGATACATTCTTGGACAATTTCTTTCCGCTTGAGATGAGGGAAGAAAATATTGTGGAGTTTAGGAACTTGAGGCGAGGCTCTATGAGTATTAAGGAGTACTGCTTGAAGTTTAACCAGTTGGCCATGTATGCTCTTGATTTGATTTCTAACACCTGGGGTAGTATGAACAAGTTCATGAACAGTGTTTCTAGGTTAGTACTGAAGGAGTATAGGACTGTGATACTGCATAGAGATATGGATAAGGCTAGGTTGATAATGTATGTCCAGCAGATAGAGGCAGATAAGATTAGAGAGAGAGAGAGTAAGGGGTAACAAGAGGGCTAGATCTAAGAAACATGAGTTTAGCCAGCCTAGGTTCAATAGAGGGAACTGCCCTCATTTTTAAAGGCGTCCATCTATGCCATCACCTTTATCAGCTAGTGCTCCCACGCCTAGAATAAGGCAGGAGCAAGGGGGCAGATCTTTTATGTCTAGGGCACGAACAGTGTTGGTAATAAGCCCTGTTATCCTCATTATGCTAAGTATGGTAGGGATTATCTTGATGAGTGTTTAGTAGATTTGAGGGGCTATTTTGGTTATGGCAAGAAGGGTCACAGACTTAGGAGTGTCCTCATACTAGACAGGGGAACATAGATGCCCAACCTTAGCCACAGGCTACTAGTGCACCAACTCCTGTACCTCATCCCGCCCTTGCTTAGGGTGCTTTACCTAGCACCGCTGGTGGTCAGTGCCAGAATAGATTCTATGCCTTACCAACCCATCAGGAGTAGGAGGACTCTCTCGATGTTGTTATCTGTATGCTCTATATCTTTTGCTTTGATGTCTATATGTTGTTGGACCCCAGGTCAAGTCTCTCTTATGTGACCCCGCTTGTAGCTGTGATTTCAAAATGAGTCCCAAAAAGATTTATAAGCCCTTCCTAGTTTCTACACACATAGGGGAGCCAGTTATTGCTAAACATATTTATAGAGATTGTCCAGTTACTATTCTTGATACAGTCATACTTGCTAATTTGATAGAGTTAGACATGGTTGATTTTGACCTTATTCTGGTTATGGATTGGCTTCATTCTTGTTATGCATCTATAGACTGTCGTACCCGTGTAGTCAAGCTTCATTTTCCTGATGAACCAACTTTTGAGTGGTCTGGGAGTTCAGTATCTCCCAAGAGTCATTGTATCTCCTATCTCAAAGCTAGAAAGCTAATATTCAAGGGTTGCATCTATAACCTAGTTAGAGTCAAAAATACTAAGTCTGAGGCTCCAACTATTCCGTCAGTCAATATTGTTAATGAGTTTCCAGATATTTTTCCAGAAGATCTTCCAGGGGTACCTCTTAATAATGAGATAGAATTTGGGATTAACCTTCTTCCCAATACTCGACCTATTTCTATTCTTCCATACCATATGGCACCTACAAAGCTTAAGGAGTTCATAGAGCAACTCAAGGATGTTTTAGACAAAGGTTTCGTTAGGCCTAATATTTCTCTTTAGGGCATAACTATCTTATTCATGCGAAAGAAGGACAGTTCTTTGCGTATGTGCATTGACTATCATCAAATTAATAAGGTCACAGTGAAAAATAAGTATCCTTTTTCGAGAATTGATGATATTTTTGATCATTTATAAGGTGCAAGTTATTTCTCCAAGATAGACCTTAGATCCAGCTCTCATCAACTTAAAGTGAGGAAATGTGATATTCCAAAGACAACCTTCCAAACCCGCTATGGTCACTTTGAGTTTCTAGTCATTTCTTTTGGGCTAACCAATGCCCTAGCCACCTTCATGGACCTCATGAATCAAGTGTTTAAGCAATATCTTGATATGTTTGTCATTTTTTTCATAGATGATATCCTTGTGTACTCTTGTAGTGAGAATGATCATGCGAATCACCTTAGAGTTGTCTTGCAAGCTCTTAGAGATTACCAGTTGTTCGCCAAATTTAGTAAGTGTGAATTTTGGCTAAGGTTTGTAGCCTTTCTGGGTCATATTATTTCAGCCAAAGGTATTAGGGTTGACTCCCAAGCAACAAAAGATGTAAGAAATTAGCGTAGACCTATTTCCCCATATGATGTTAGAAGTTTCTTTGGTCTAGTGGGCTACTACTGCTGTTTTGTTGAAGGTTACTCTTCTATTGCATCTCCCATGACCCAGTTGACTCAAAAGAAAGTTAAGTTCCAATGGTCAGATTCCTGTGAAAAGAGTTTTCAGGAGTTGAAGACTCAACTTACTTCAACCCTTATATTGACTTTTCTTGATGGTACAGATGGTTTTATGGTGTATTGTGATGCCTCTAGAATTGGTTTGGGTTATGTGTTGATACCCAAGTTCTTTTGAGTTCTGTTTTCATCCGCAGACAGATAGTCAGGCTAAGTGGACCATTCAGACCCTAAAAGTTTTGTTAAGGGTGTGTGCTCTTAATTTCAAAGGTAGTTGGGATGAGCATTTGCCATTGATTGAGTTCACCTATAACAATAGTTACCATGCTTGCATGGGATGGTACTATTTGAGGCCTTGTATGGTAGAAGATATAGATCACCCATAGGTTGGTTTGAAGTGGGTAAAGCTACTGTAATTGGGCCTGATGTAGTATTTGAAGCTATGGAGAAAGTTAACTTGATTAGAGAAAGGTTGAAGACAGCGCAGTATTGTCAAAAGTCTTATGCCGACATGAGGAGAAGAGATATTAAGTTTGAGGTGGGTGATTAAGTATAATTAAAGATTTCACCCATGAAAGGGGTGAAGAGGGTTGGTAAAAATAGAAGCTTAGTCCCCGTTGTGTTGGACCATATAGAGTCTTGATCTGTGTTTGTAAAGTATCCTATGAAGTTGATTTGCCCGCAGAGTTGTCAGGCTGTTCATCCTGTTTTTTATGTCTCCATGCTTAAAAAGCATATTGGTGATTCCGTTGTAGTAAATCCCTCAGAGAGTGCTGATATTCAGAATAGCCTTTCATTCGATGAGATTCCTATTGAGATCCTAGATTTTTAGATTCATAGGTTGAGGAACAAAGAGGTTCCCCTTGCTCAAAGTTTTATGACAGAACCATTTAGTTAAGGCCTACGTGGGAGGCAGAAGTAGACATGCGGCTAAGTACCTGCACCTCTTTTCGCGAGTTCAGATCAATCTGAAGGTATTATTCTTTCTTAATTCATCCCTTCTAATTTAAAGTTCAGCTATGCATCTATTGTTTCAAGAGTTCTTACAGTTTCTGAGGTATTCAAGAGTTTAGAGAGATTTTGAGCCATTTAGCAAATTACTTCAGCTATGCGTACTCTATTTTTCCTGTGTTCCTAGACCAACAAGTGACATTCGGGGACAATGTGTCCAAAGGGGAGATATTGTAAGACCCCGCAAAGTTCCCTTATAGTTTGAGCTTTGTAGCATGTCAAGTGAAGTATAATTCTGGCCCTAAGAGATTGAGAAGTAACTTCCCAAGTGATTGGCGTTTAAATAATATAGAGTTAGTCAGGCTGCATATAGTTCCCTTGTCCATCATTTCGAATAAGGGTACTCAATTTACTTCTCAGTTTTGGAGGGCGTTTCAGCTGGGTCTTGGTACCCAAGTTCTTTTGATTTCCACTTTTCATCCGCAGAAAGATGGTCAGGCTGAGAGGACTATTCAGATCCTAGAAGTTATATTAAGGGCATGTGCTCTTGATTTCAAAGGTAGTTGGGATGAGCATTTTCTATTGATAGAGTTCGCCTATAACAATAGTTACCATGCTAGCATCGGGATGTCACCGTTTGAGGCCTTGTATGATAGAAGATGTAGATCACCCATAGGTTGGTTTGAAGTGGGTGAAGCTGCAGTGATTGGGCCTGATGCAGTGTTTGAAGCTATGGAGAAAGTTAAGTTGAATAGCGAAAGGTTAAAGATAGCACAAGGTCATCAAAAGTCTTATGTCGACGTGAGGAGAAAAGATCTTGAGTTTAAGGTGGGTGATTTGGTATACTTGAAGCTTTCAGCCATGAAAGGGGTGAAGAGGTTTGGTAAAAAGGGAAAGCTTAGTCCCCATTATGTTGGCCCTATAGAGTCTTGAGCCGTGTTGGTAAATTAGCCTATGAGGTTGAGTTACCCATAGAGTTGTTACCTTTTCATCCTGCTTTCCATGTCTCCATGCTTAAAAAGCATCTTGGTGATTCTGTTGTAGTAGATCCCTCAGAGAATGCTGATATTCAGAACCGTCTTTCATTCGATGAGATTTCTGTTGAGATCCTAGATTTTCAGATCTGTAGGCTGAGGAAGAAAGAGGTTCCCTTAGTCAAAGTGTTATGGCAGAACCAGTCAGTTGAGGGCGCTACTTAGGAGGCCGAAGTAGACATGCGAGCCAAGTACCCGTACCTCTTTTCCGTGAATTCAGATAATTTGAAGGCATTATCCTTCCTTAATTCGGCCCTTCTAATCTAAAGTTCAGATATGTATCTATTCTTGCATGAGTTCTTACAATTTTTGAGGTATTGAAGAGTTTAGAATGATTTTGAGTCGTTTAGCAAATTACTTCAGCTATGTGTACTCTATTTTTCTTGTGTTCCTAGTCCAACTAGCGACATTCGAGGACGAATGTTTCCAAGGGAGAGATATTGTAAGACCCCACAAATTTTCCTTGTAGTGTGAGCCTCGTAGCATATCAAGTGAAGTGTAATTTCATCCCTAAGAGATTGAGAATTGACTTCCCAAGTGATTAGTAGGACCGTCAAGGATGCGAAGGATTGTCGTTGGGACTGTCAAGGATTTGATGGACTATCACTGGGACCGTCTAGCTCAGGAAGTTGTGCCTAATCCTGGACAATGTGTGATAGACGATCCGATGGACCGTCGGGTATACTATGGACTGTCTATCCAACCATCGCATCGATGCAGTATATCCCTCTTTTGGTCATCGTACTATAGACGACCCGACGGACTATCAGACTAGCGACGGACCATCGCTTTGACTGTCAAAGACTCCATTCAATATTTTTAGCTCATTTTTAAAAGGGCTTTTCTGTCTTTTCTACTCTTTTATCAACCAGATATTTATTTCAAACGAACTTGATAGCTCATTATCTCCCAAAACATCTAAAGCTAGGATGTCTCCCTTAAGAGCAAATCTAAAACCCTTCTCCAAGAAATCCAAGAACTCACCATGGATTCTTCAAATTGAGTTGAGATTTGAGTTCCCCAAGTTCAAAGATTGCAAGAACTCTCTCTCAAGAGTAAGAAGAAGAGTTTTGAGCAAGCTTATCCATCCAATTTCATAATCTAAGCTATGTGGAGTTTTGAACAAGGGTAATCCTTTTATCCTTGTTCCCAAAGGATTATTTAAACGATGATTTGCTATAATCTATGAGATTTTATATGAATTCTGAATTAGGGTTTTAACCCATTATTATTGATTGCAATATTTTGATGTTTCTCATGAATTGAGAGTCTAATGGCGTAATTTTCACATGTTTTCTTGAGAAATTACAGCTGGGTCTATACCTCATGATTTTAATCCTTGAGATGTTAATAGTTAAAATGTTTGATATATTAAAGTATATGAGTATGTTGAGATTTTGAGACAAATTGCTGAAATTTTCAGATTTATACATGAGTTATGAATCTATATGCTATCTATTATGCTTTTGATGAGTTTTAACTTGAGAATGAATTATAGGTTATTGATCCCTACTTGATATTTGCAATTTTATGAAATCTTATGATATAATCATGCATGATTTGATTATTCTGAGATTATTGAGAAATTTTTGGACGTAATGGTCATTGAGTATTGAAACCCACTTTACTACATGAGATTACAGATTTGATTATTGGGTTCTTATTGAACCATGAGATCATTCTAAAGTGGATTTTCATAAGATGAGAGAGATAAACTAAATGGAGTAGTATTTAGCACCGAGTGGGTAAGTTACTACGGTTTCTTACTCCAAAACTACGTACCACTATAGGTTGGGCCTGAGGCTATGTTTATGATTATCATTGGGCCTAAGGCTAACTTGATATTGGGCCCAAGGCCGAGTTTGTTTAGTGATCACTAGACGTAGGTTATACTCACTGGCAAGATTATGATGCCTCACCCTAACATGAGGTCTCTTCCTTAGGAGAACAAAACGTTAGACTTCAAGTAGATCGCATGGTTTTTGTTGGTTAATAGAAACTCCCTAAACTAAAGTATTTTCCATTGAGATAAGATTTTTCCTTTAAAACTAAAATACTTTCCCTTAATATGAGTATTTTTCCCTAAAGCTTAAACCAACTAGATAGGAATTTAATGCAGCTAAGGTTTGAGATTTCATGAGAATAAACCCGCTGGAGTTCTTTGGTTCAAAGGTTATACGAATCCAAAATATTTTATTGATAAAATTGTGCAGATACCCAGAACATGCAAATTACTGGGACTGATAGTGTAGAGTTAGTATCCTATTAGTTTAAGGAAATGGCTCATTGATGGTATAAGCAGTGTATGGGCGGTCATATTATGGGTGAAACTGTGGTTGATCGGGATGAGTTTGTAGTAGTTTTTCTAAATAGATATTTTTTGGGAGTTGAAGGATAAAATGATTGAGGAATTCATCAAATTAAGTAAAAAATATATGTAAGTTGAAGAGTATGACCTTAATTTTATTAAGTTGTCCAGATATGCTCTAGAGATAGTTGTTGAGCCAAGGGTTCAATGAGTAAGTGTAATACCCCAAAAATTTAAACCAGTGTTAGCATCATGTTTCAAGTTTGTTCATAGCACATTATTGTTCATTGATATTTTTATGAGTTATTTTGAGGTATATTAAGGCCCTAAATAACTCCTATCTATTAGACGAAACAAAATAATCCTTTACCAATTGAAATTTTGATAAGAACGTTGCTTTAGAAAACTTTAAATGAGAATATCTTTTTCTCTATTGATATTATTTTATATCAAGATCCACCAAGTTGTAGGAAATTTAATTAGCTTTCCAAAGATACCAATTTCACCCAAATTCAATAGTCGGTGGAGAAGTTATGATGATTTTAGTGAGCGCAGTAGAATGTCGCGATAAGTACCTCATCGCGGTGAAGGACAAATTTATAATTGTCCAATTTCCAGTGTAGCACCGCAGTTGTTCCTCATCATGGTGGAGATCCATTTTATGTTCATCCTTTTCCAGCAAAGAACCGCAATAGCACCACATCGTGCCAAGATGTAATTTCACGATCATCCATTTTTTAATGACGCACCGCGATGGCACCGCGTCATGCCAATATGAAATTTTGCACTCGTCCTTGGACTACAATTATAGTGAAATTCCATTGACTCACCACTTTAGCACCACATCGCGATGATGGTCAAAATAGTATTTTTCAGTGATGAAAATTAAATATCTCTCAGGGGAAGTTTGGTATTTTTCCCATGGCCTTTATCCATGAAAAACATGAGATTAAAGCCTCAATAGCTTATTAGGTCATTATTTTATTAAATTTCTCCCAAATCAAAAGTAGTCTCTTCCTAGAGCAAATCCTAGCCCACAAGATTCAAGGTCAAATCTTAGGAATTTACCATCAATCCTCACAAATTTATAAACCAAGGTATAATAAGTGTTCATCCATGGGTACCTTTCACCCATTGAGTCCAAGTATCCAAACTTAAATTTAAAGTTGTGATCTTTACAAGTTACCATGACTATAAATTGTGATTTTAACCATGAATCTTCATGAATCTTTACTTCATATCATACTTAAATGAAATTATTATTAGTTATCAAACCCCATATCTTTTAACGTTGTTATTCACCGATTTAAGTCATGATTAAGTGGTATTGATGTCGAAATCATGCTATTACTCCAAGTTTTACACTATTCCCATGATTAGCTTAAACTATGAATACCAAATATTTGATGAAATGCTTAAAAGAGTGAATTTTGATTAAATACTTTCATATTACGTCCCCAAAGTTTAGTACTATTTTACTATTACCACAATGGCATCCTAGGGGTTATGAATACCAGAAAACTTAGTTGTTTACTTAGTCTCAGTTTCTTAGAATAGTTTCAGAATATGTTGTGAGCATTATTAAATCATCAGTCATCATAATCACTTAAACTTAGAATAATTCAGTATTTCGAGTCAGTTAGTTGGGAGTAAGATTTAGCATCGAGCGAGTATAGAGATGATGGCTTCCCTGTTAGATAGGTAGAGTCATTAGTAGCCATCCCTGTGCTCTAGAACTCCATATTCAACATAGGATATGAGGAGTCACCCATCAGTTTATGCTTGACTACCTCGCAGAGGTAACCCATCAGTTTAGGCTTGACACCCTTAGTCTTTCAGAACAGCGTATTAGTGGATCCACATAGATAGTGATATTACCCGTGGCATGGTACTGAAATCCTTCCAACTAGGGTTACAAGTTGGACCCCAAAAAAATTACTCATTGGGGCTTATTGGTGTAATACCTCAAAATTTCCAAACTAAATTTTTTATCCCAAGAATGTCAAGTGTTACCTTCTAAATTTAATGATGTTTATTCCTAGAGTAATTTTCAAGATTTTCACTTTTTCATCTGGGAAATTCAATAAGCTTTCCACCAATATAAAATTTGCCAAAATCCAATAACCGTGTAAGAAGTTATGACTATTTCAAGTTTCCATCTTAAAACAACCCCATATTAGTCAGTGGTGTGCCACGCCACAGGAGAAAATGGAAATTGTCAAATTCTAGTAGGGGTCCATGATAGTTGAAAATTGTACCAAACTTCCAAGTCACAAATAAAGTGTCAACACGATGGCTCTGTGTCGTGCCATATTGTCAAATTCCACTGACACGATGCGATAACGCCGCGTCGTGCCAGGGGTCCAATTTAGGAAAATTTTACTAGAATTAAAAAATGCATCCAGGGTTAAAAGGGTATATTTCCCACTCCTATTTAAGCCCTTTAATATGAGATTTATCTATTTAGAACCCAAAATCTACTAGTTTCTCTCAATTTTCTTTGAAGAACAAGCTAGGGTTTCAATTAGGCATTCAATTTAAAGAAAGTCTCTCTGTCAATCTTTGCAAAATATTGAAATAAGGTATGTCATGTGCTGATTCATGGGTCTCTCTCACCTAGGAAGCTCAAGAATCTCTTTTCAAAATCCCAAATTTGGGTATTTGTGAATGTTCATGATTCAAATTGAATTGGAATTCATGTTCATGATATTGTGTGGTTTTGATTCATGTTTTAAATTACATATTCCAATGATTGACCCTAGTATGTGATGATTTGCATAATAATCATGATAAACCCCCTTTAATTTTTAAGTTGATTGATTTATCCTTAATTATTACATGTGTTGAGGATTGTATAACAAAAGAATGCTCCCTATATGTTTGATTAAATGCCTATGTGAAGGAAAAATGCCAGACTAGTATTATATTATGAAATAACCATTCATGTATAAGTTATGTATGTCAAGTGTTTTGAAGAAATATTTTAGTCAATGGATTATATATTGTTGAAGTTAGTCATGTATTCAAGAATGTCATGCCTGTCAGTTTCCTTCCATCGAGTCCTGGGGGTACTTGTACCTGAAAAATATAGTTGTGCGCCTAGCTTTAGTGTCATGTTTTTATGATATCCACAGTCAAGCCAGGATCCGTAGAACTCAGTCAGTCATTTGACTCAAGAAAACTCAGTAATACAGTAATCTCAGTATTATTCCACCAGTCAACGAAACTCAGTAATTCAGTCCAGTTCAGTTCAGTAATCCATTTCAGTGTTTATTCAGATAGGAGTAGAAATTAGAACTGAGTAAAACCAAGGATGGGAACACACACTGTAAGATGAGGGTGTGATTCTTAGAAGTCATCCTTGTATTCCATAACTATGTATCCTTCATAGGTTGAGATATCAACACTGTCAGATGAGGGCCTCACCGTTCTCTTTTAAGGACACTGTCAGATGAGGTTCACTTACAGCTTATACTTATAAGTGGCATGGTATTTACACCCTTCTAATTGGGGTTATAGATTGTACCCCAACTCAGCTATAATGTTGTATTAGGGGCGTATCGGTTAGATAACTACTTCCATAATTTCAGTTGCAGAATCAGGACTGTCAGATACAGTTAATTCAGACACAGTATGGAACTCAGCTAGTTCTTTCAGATTCAGGACTATCAAAAATAAACACTCATGTCATCAGTTATATCATCCATCAAAATTTAATTATCAGTCATGTTAGTTATAAGTAAACTCATGTTATCACGATCTCAGATATAGTTACTACGTATTTATTCATGTATTCTCACGCTCATATTAATCAGTTATCCAATATTGTTCATGCATATGAAACCTATGCATTTATCCTACATTCCATGCATACCGGTACATTCAAAGCACTGATGCATTTATGCTATGGTGTCTTAAACCATAGGTTTAGAAGCACGAGCTCCAGCGCATCAGTAGTATTCTAGCCTCAGTAGTTAGAGTTAGCAGTGAGTCCTCATCTCTCAAGGATATGATCATTTATTTATTATTTCATTAAGTAATTTATTAGTTAGAGTTAGTTGGGGAAAGTCCCATTAACTCCTCATTCAGAAAATTCAGTTAGTTAGAGGCTTTCTAGACTATCATGTTCAGACTATCATATTATTATAGTTTTGTTTTGGGTAATTCATACCCCATTCAGATGTTATAACTATCTCAGTTATGTTATAGTCTTGAACCTTATGGCCTTTCAGTTCATGTTTCCGCAATTATATAGTATATTAGTTGTATACAGGTACAGATATCAATCATGTGTTAGTTTATGATCCTTTGGAGTCATGAGTATTGTGTAGCATTCCAGGTACCAAATCCGCGGTGTTATAAACATTGTATCAGAGCGTAAGGTTCAGTAGAGTCCTAGGAAGTCTGAAAGCCGCACTAGTAGAGTCTTGTGCATGGGTGCGTTGCGCGCCACATTTATGTGCAGGAGGTTATAAGATGTTTGAGGAATAATTTCCCTCTTTCAGTATTCATGTCATTCCAATGAGCATAATATAAAGTCAATCTCTCAGTATAATCCATTTCTCCCTTTCTTCTATAGAACATGCCTCCTAAAAGAAGAAATGAGAATCAGTCAGCCCCTCTACTTAAAGAACCTTTGGGGGAACATGTTTATCATCCTGAGTTCAGAGATGCATCCACAAATCTTTCTCAGTTGGTTACTCCTCAGAATGAATGACCAATCATCATTCTGGCTAACCTAGAGGCCGATTCAGCTACAGCTGAGATTCAGTTCTTCACCTGAATGAATCCTCCATTCATTCTCGGGTCTAAGTCAGATGAGGACCCTCAGGAATTCATCGATCAGGTTTAGAAGGTTATACACATTATGGGGGTGTCAGCTATTGAGAGTGTAGAGCTAGCTGTATATCATTTGCAGGATGTTGCTCACACTTAGTACAAATAGTGGAAGTCAGAAAGGTTAGTAAATACAGGGCCTATAGAGTGGGAGAAATTTGTCACCGTATTCTTAGAGAGGTTCTTTTCCCTAGAGTTGAGAGAATTCAAGGTGTTAGAATTCACCAACCTCAGGCAAGGCAATATGAAGGTGAAAGTGTATTCTCTTAAGTTTACTTAATTAGCCAGAGATGCCCCTTATGTGATTGTAGATAGCAGGTCTAAGATGAGTAAGTTTGTTTCTAGGGTGAATGATAGTGTTGTCAACGAGTGTAGGTCTGTGATATTGAATAGTGACATAAATTTAATCAAGCTTAGGACTCATGCTCAGCAGATAGAAGATCAAAAATTAAGATGAGTGAGAAGCAGAATAAGAGAGAAAAGGCAGGTAGTTTCAACTTTGCTCAGCCTAAAATAGATGGAGGAAATCGTTCTGAGTTTCATCCTAAGGCATCAGTTCCAGCTCCTTCGTCAGCTAGGTCTCCAACTCTTAAGTTCAGGGATGGTAATAAAGATAGGGGGCCAGGCTCTAAGTCTCAGGGTAGTGTCAGTAATGCCTAAACTAATCTCTTTTGTTAGACTTTTGGTAAGAACCACAAGGGTGCTTGCAGAGCTAGTAGCAATGTATGTTTTTATGTGGCAAGACAAGACACAGAGTAAGAGATTGACCTAGTCAGGTTATTAGGGTCAACAAAACCATTCCTCAGCTCAGTCCGATCGCCCAACTCAGCAGGGTACCTCTTCGAGCGCTACTAGTGGCCAACATCCAAACAAACTCTATGCTCCTAGTCCCGGCAAGATCAGGAAAATTCTCCTGATCTGGTTACTGGTACATTACAGATTGTTCATATGCATATTTATGCTTTGCTAGATCCAGGTGCTTCCTTGTCTTTTGTAACTCCCTATATAGCATATGATTTGGGAATCATAGACCGGCGGGTATACAGGAACTGCCTGATTATGATATTTCAGAAAGTCACTTTAGCAGACTTAGTCAAATTAAAGATGACTGATTTTGATGTCATTCTTGGCATGGATTGGCTTTATTTCATCTATGCCATAGTTAACTACAGAAATAGAGTAGTCCAATTTTAGTTTTCGAATGAACCCATCTTAAAGTGGAAGGGTAGTATATCGCTTTTAGAGGTCAACTTATTACTTACCTTCGGGCATAGAAAATGATATCTGAAGGATGTGTCTATCATCTTGTTCGAGTTAAGGACACTAGTTCTGAAACTCCTATTCTTGATTCAATCCATGTCGTGAATGAATATTCAGATGTCTTTCTAGAAGATCTCCAGGAATTCCTCCTGAAAGGGAAATATACTTCGACATTGATCTTCTTCCAGATACTCATCCTATATCTATTCCACTATACAGAATAGAAACAATAGAACTCAGAGAATTAAAAGAACAGTAAAGGAATCTCTTAGATAAGGGATTCATCAGACCCAGTGTATCCCTGTGGGGTGCACCGATCTTATTCATGCAAAAGAAAGATGGTTCTCTGAATAAATATAGATTTCCATCAACTCAATAAATTCATGATCAAGAATAAATATCCATTTCCCAAAATCGATAACTTGTTTGACCAACTTTAGGGTGCCAGTTATTTCTCTAAGCTAGACTTTAGATCCGACTATCATCAGCTCAGAGTCAGAGAATGTGACATTCAAAAAATAGCCTTCCATACTCAGTATCACCACTTTAAATTCCTTGTCATATTCTTTGGCCTTACCAATGCACCAGCAGCTTTCATGGACTTGATGAACCGTGTGTTCAAGCAGTACTTGGACATGTTCATCATAGTATTTATAGATGATATTCTGGTCTATTCCCGTAGTGAGTGTGATCATGCAAACTATCTTAGAATCATACTCCAGACTCGTAGAGACCATCGGTTATTCACCAAATTAAGTAAGTATGAATTTGGCTACGGTCAGTAGAATTACTTTGTCATATCATTTCAGGTGATGGTATTAGAGTAGATTCTCAAAAGACCAAAGCGCTAAGAAACTGGCCCAAACCTGTCTCTCCATCTGAAATCAGAAGTTTCTTGGCTTTGACTGGCTATTATAGATGGTTTGTTAAAGGATTTTTGTCTATTGCATCCCCTACATCCAGATTGACTCTAAAAAAAGTGAAATTTCAGTGGTCAGATCTTTGCGAGAAGTGCTTTCAGGAGTTGAGGATGACTCACTTCAGCTCTAGTCTTAGCTCTTCTAGATGGTCCAGATGGGTTTGTAGTGTAAGGTTATAGCCTACGTCTCTAGAAATCTTAAACCCCATGAGAAGAATTATCCTACTCATGATGTTGAGTTAGCAGCCATGGTTTTTTCCTTAAAGATTTAGAGGGATTACTTGTACAGAGTTCATGTAGATATGTTCACCGATCATAAGATCCTTCGGTATGTCTTTTCTCAGAAAGATATCAACCTTTATCAGATAAAGTGGTTAGAGCTCTTGAAAGATTTTGATATGAGTGTCCTTTATCATCCGAGTAAGGCCAATATAGTGGCCGACACTCTCAGTAGAATGTCTATGGGTAGTGTTACTCATGTCGAGGAAAGTAAGAAGAAGTTATCTCAGGAAGTCCACCAGCTTTCCAAACAAGGCATTCGCTTTATCGATACAGAGTAGGGTGATATATGGTTTCAGAGTAGTTCAGAATTATCTCTAGTTTTTGAGTCAAAAGGAAAGCAAGATAGAGATCCCAGCTTATTCAAGTTGAAATAGTTAGTTAAAGATCAAAAAGTAGAGGCTTTCTCCCAAGGGGGATATGGTGTTCTATATTATTAGGGTGGTCTATGCGTTCTAGCTGTAGAAGACTTAAGGCAATGAATTCTTGTAGAAGCGCATGGTGCGCACTACTCTATTCATCCAGGGGCCACAAAGATATACCGTGACTTATGGGAGCAGAGGGATGTTGCAGATTTTTTGGCTAAGTGCTCTATACGTCAATAAGTTAAGATAGAGCATCAGAAGCCTAATGGTTCCATGCAGGAGTTCACCACTCCTACTTGGACGTAGGAAGAGGTAAACATGGACTTCGTGATGGGTTTACCTCATACTCATTGCCAACATCATTTAATTTGGGTCATTATAGACAGAATGACCAAATCAACTTATTTTCTTCTAGTTCATACCTCTTATTCACCAAGGATTATGCCAAACTCTACATCAGGGAGTTGGTCAGATTGCGCGATGTTCCATTATCGATTATCTCAGACAGAGGTACCCAGTTCACCTCTCATTTCTAGAAAGAGTTCCAAAAGGGTCTTCGTACCCAAATTTATCTCAGTACAGCTTTTCATCCTAAGACAAATGGTCAGGAATAAAGGACTATTCAGACCCTAGAAGATATGCTAAGGGCTTGTGCAATTGATTTCAAGGGTGGTTGGGATGACTACTTGCCTTTGATTCAGTTTGCATACAATAATAGCTATTATTCCAGTATTTGGATGGCTCCATTCGAAGTGCTCTATGGTAGGAGATGCAGATCTCCAATCGATTGGTTCAAAGTTAGTGAGGCCTCGGTGACATAGTATTCGATGCCTTAGAAAAGGTACAGTTGATCGGAGAAAGACTCCAGGCTATTCAGAGCCGACATAAATCTTATGCCGATGTGCATAAAAAGGATCTCAAGTTTGGGATGGTGACTATGTCCATCTAAAGATCTCTCCCAGATTGCTCATAGACTTTCTAGATTATCAGTCATTGAAATGGTGAGTCCTCATATTAAGAGGACATATTATATTTACTTTAATGCTTTTAGTTCAGTAATTAGTTGGAGTTAGTTTGGGCTTCTCCCATCAACTCTCAGTTAGTCAGTTTAAACTATTTTGAATATTTCAGACCCTAGAAGATATGCTAAGGGCTTGTGCAATTGATTTCAAGGGTAGTTGGGATGACTACTTGCCTTTGATTGAGTTTGCATACAAAATAGCTATTATTCAAGTATTTGGATGGCTCCATTCGAAGCGCTCTATAGTAGGAGATGCAAATCTCCAATCAATTGGTTCAAAGTTAGTGAGGCCTCGGTGATAGGACCTGACTTAGTATTCGATGCCTTAGAAAAAGTACAGTTGATCGGAGAAAGACTCCAGGCTATTTAGAGCCGACATAAATCTTATGCCGATGTGTATAAAAAGGATCTCAAGTTTGAGATTGGTGACTATGTCCATCTAAAGATCTCTCCCAGATTGCTCATAGACTTCCTAGATTATCAGTCATTGAAATGGTGAGTCCTCATATTAAGAGGACATATTATATTTACTTTAATGCTTTTAGTTCAGTAATTAGTTGGAGTTAGTTTGGGCTTGTCCCATCAACTCTCAGTTAGTTAGTTTAAACTATTTCGAATATTTCAGACAGTTAGTCAATTCTTAGATTTCAATTTTCATTGTCAGATGTTTTATCAGTATTATCAGTTTTATTTATAGATTTTATTAGATTTATTACTAAAAACCTTATGTCATTCCTTAGTTAAAGTGTATGATCTTTTGTTATTAGTTTTACTCAGTGCTCACAACAGGTACAAGCTCATGGGTTAGCTTGTTGTCCCTAGAAAATATAAGCACCGTGTGGCGTCCAGAGTGTATTCTCGGGGCATTTCAAACTTGGTGTCAGAGCCTATGGTTTTAAGGTATCCTAGGAAGTCTTAAAGTCATGTCAAGTAGAGTCTTGTGCAAGGGTATAAAGCGCGTCATATTTATGGACAAGAGGCTCTGACGCGTTTTAGGAAAAGTTCTCTTTTTTTAATGTTCATGTAGTGCGACTGAGCATGAGCTCTTGTTAAACTCACTGTATAATATATTCTTTCTTCTATTTATAGAACATGCCTCCTAGAAAGACAAACATAAGAAGAAACATAAATCAGCCAACACATCTGCCCGTTCAGGTAGATCCCCTGAATGAGCATATTTCTTATGTAGAGTTCAGAGCTGTATTCACTACTCTATCTCACTCTATAGCAGCTCAAGATGTTCAACAATTTGCCATTTCGACCAACGCAGCGGCCAATACTGCCGCTGCTAGGATTCAGGACTTTACTCGAATGAATCCTCCTTTATTTTTGGGATCTAAACCTGAAAAGGATCTGTAGGACTTATTAGACATAGTCCAGAAGGTAACAAATATTATAGGGATAAATGCTAGTGAGAGTGCTGAGTTAGCTACCTATTTGTTATAAGATGTGGCTCATGAATAGTCTAAGCAGCGGACGGTAGTAAGCAAAACAGATGTAGGGCCAATAGAATGGGAATAGTTTTCTATTGCCTTCTTAGATAGGTTCTTTCCATTAGAGTTGAGAGAATCCAAGGTGTTAGAGTTTATTAATTTGAGGCAAGGCAACATGAGTGTGAAGAAGTATTCCCTTAAGTTTACTCAGTTAGGTAGGTGTTCTCCTTATGTGATAGATGATAGTAGATCTAAGATAAGCAAGTTTATGTCTGGTGTATCTGACAGTATGGTCAAGAAGTATAGGACTACAATGCTGATTAAAGAAATAGACTTGTCTAGGTTGATGGTCCATTCTCAATAAATTAAGGAGCAGAAGACAAACGAGAGAGAAAGGGGGAACAAGAGGGCCTGAACGAGTAGCTTTAATTTAAATAAGCCAAGGTCACAAGGTGGTAACCATCCTTAGTTTAATTAGAAATCTTCAACCCCAACTCCATCTTTAGCTAGTGCCCCAGTACCCAAATTATTAAATGATAATCAGGATAGGGCGCCAGGATCTATGTCCTAAGGCAGTGTTAACAGTGGTCGTACAAATCCTCTTTTCTAGAAATATGGTAGAAACCATAAGGGTGAGTGTTGAGCAAGTAGTGATGTATGCTTT
Organism: Capsicum annuum; assembly: GCF_002878395.1. Taxonomy (NCBI): domain Eukaryota; kingdom Viridiplantae; phylum Streptophyta; class Magnoliopsida; order Solanales; family Solanaceae; genus Capsicum; species Capsicum annuum. Next base: position 129,203,708 of record NC_061120.1, read on the forward strand.
GGGTGTGGCAAGCTAGGACATCAAATTTGAGAGTGTTGGGTAGTTGCTCATAAACATAGGGATTCGTGCCAATAGGTCCATTCCCATCAGTTATAAGTTCCAGCTAACTGCCTGAATCAGCAGGGTGTCACTTCCAGTGCTACCAGTTATCAGTGTCCATTTAGATTATATGCCCTTTATTCTCGATAGAATCAGGAAAATTCTCTTGATGTGGTCACTAGTACGTTGCAAGTTTTTCATTGACATGATTATGCTTTATTACATTCTGGAGCTTCTCTTTCTTTTGTAATCCATTATGCAGCCGTCAACTTTAGAGTCAGTCCCAAAATCTTAGCAGAGCCTTTTTCAGTGTCTACCCCAGTAGGTGTCTCTATTATAGCCAGGTAGATATATAGGTACTGTCCGATCACACTATCTCAGAAATTCACTTCAGTGGAACTTATAGAGTAAGAGATGATAGATTTTAATGTCGTTATCAGCATGGATTGGCTCCATCTAAGCTATGCTTTAGTTGATTGTAGAAACAGAGCAGTTCATTTTTAGTTTCCAAATAAACCAGTGCTTGAATGGAGGGGTAATATTATAGCTCTGAATGGTCAACTTATTTCGTACCTTAGGGTGGTGAAAATGATATCCAAAGAGTTTATTTATCATCTTGTCTTAGTCAAAGACTCTAATTCTAAGATTCATAACCTTGAGTCAGTTTTTCCGGTGAGGGAATTTCTAGATATGTTCTTCGAAGATCTTCCCCTAGTTCCTTCTAAAAGGGAAATCAATGTTGGAATAAATCTTTTTTCCAGATACCTAGCCTATCTCTATTCTTCCATACAGAATGGCTCCATCCGAACTCAAAGAGTTTAAAGAACAATTGAAAGATCTCTTAGATAATGGATTCATCAGCCTCAGCATCTCCTCGTAGGGTGCACCAATCCTATTCATGCATAAGAAAGATGGTTCTCTTAGAATGTGTATTGACTACCGTCAGTTGAACAAAGTCACAATCAAAAACAAGTATCCACTTCCTAGAATTGATGACTTGTTCAAACAAATTTAGGGTGCCAGTTATTTTTCTAAGATAGACCTCAGACTCGGCTATCATCAGCTCAGAGTTAGAGAATTTTACACTTCAAAAATAGCTGTTAGAACTCGGTATGGTCACTTTGAGTTTCTAGGCATGTCCTTCGATCTCACCCATCTAGAAACCCTTATGGACTTGATGAACTAAGTTTTCAAGAAGTACTTGGACATGTTCATCATAGTCTTCATTGATGATATCTTTCTCTACTTCTATAATGAAAATGATCATGCAAATTACCTCAGAATAGTATTGCAGACTCTTAGAGCCCATCAGCTGTTCTCCAAATTTAGTGAGTGTGAATTTTGGCTAAGATAAGTAGATTTCCAAGGCCATATTGATTTTGGTGATGGCATTAAAGTCAATCCTCAAAAGACCAAGGCGGTGAGAAATTAGGACCCTTCTCTCCATTAGATATCAGGAGTTTCTTGGGTTTGGCTAGCTATTATTGATGATTTGTTGAAGGATTTTTATCTTTTGTACCCCCCATGTCTAGATTGACTCAAAAGAAAGTTATGTTTCAATGGTCAGATTCTTGTGAGAAGAGTTTTTAGTAGTTGAAGACTCAACTCACTACAGCTATAGTTTTGACATTGCCAAATGGTTTAGATGGGTTTATTGTGTACTGTGATTCTTCTATAGTTTGGTTGGGATATGTTTTTATGCTGAGGGGTAAGGTTATGGCCTATGCCTCTAGACAACTTAAGCCCCATGAAAAGAATACCCTACCCATGATCTTGAGTTAGAAGCTATTGTGGTTTTCTTAAAAATTTGGAGGCACTATTTGTATGTGGTGCATGTTGATATGTTCAAAGATCACACAAGCTTGAAGTATGTGTTTTTGCATAAGGATTTGAATTTTCACCATAGGAGATGGTTATAATTGTTAAAAGATTATGATATGAGTGTTTTGTACCACCCAAGCAAGGCCAATGTGGTAGAAGATGCCCTAAGTAGATTGTTTATGGGTAGTGTTGCTCATGTTGAAGGTTATAAGAAAAAGTTCGTAAGAGAAGTTCATTAGCATAGAAGATTAGGTGTTCATTTGGTTGATTCAGCCGAGGGTAGTGTTTGGGTTTAGAATTGTTCAAAATCTTCTTTGGGTGCCAAAGTGAAAGAAAAGCAAGATAGACATCCTAGTCTAGTGTAGTTGAAGGAGTCAGTCAGAGATCAGAAAGTGGAGGTTTTCTCCCAAGAAGGAGATGGGGTGTTACATTTCCAGGGTAAATTATGTGTGTCGTATGTTGATGAGTTAAGACAGTGAATTCTTGCTGAAATAGATAGTTTGTTTTACTCTATTCATCCAGGGACCACGAAGATGTACCATGATCTAAGGGAATCTATTGGTGGAGTGGGATAGAGAGGGATATTGTAGCGTTTGTGGCTAAGTGCTCAACTTTTCAGCAGGTTAAGATAGAACATCAGAAGGCAAGTGGGTCTATGCAAGAGTTCAGTATTCCCACACGGAAGTGGGAGGAAGTGAAAATGGATTTTTTGAAAGGTTTGCCTCATACTCCTCAACATCATGATTGTATTTGGGTCACTATGGACAGAATGACCAAATTAGTTCATTTGTTACAAGTCCATACTTCCTTTGCAGCCGAGGACTATGCCAAACTCTATCTCAGAGAGTTGGTTAGGTTGCATAGTGTTCTATTATCTATCATCTTAGATAGAGGTACTCAGTTTACCTCTCACTTTTTCAAAGATTTTTAGAAGGGTCTTGGTACCTAATTTTACCTCAGTATAGCCTTTCATCCTCAGATAGATGGTCAGGAAGAAAGGACCATTCAGACCCTTGAGGATATGTTGAGAGCATGTGTAGTTGACTTTAGGGTTAGCTGGAATGATAATTTGCCTTTAATTGAATTCACATATAATAAAAGCTATTATTCCAGTATTCAGATGGCCCCATTTGAGGCTCTCTATAGTAGGAGATGTAGATCTTTTATTGGTCGTTTAGCAGTAGGCGAGTTCAATGTAATAGGGCCTAACATGGTGTTTGATGCTTTAGAGAAAGTACAGTTGATTAGGGAGAGGCTTAAGGAAGCCTCGAGCCAATGTAAATCATATGCAGATGTGAGAAGGAAAGTTCTTGAGTTTGAGGTTGGCGATTTCATATATCTAAAAATCTCTCCCATGAAGAGAGTGAAGAGGTTTGGTAAGAAGGGGAAACTTAGTCCCAGGTATGTTGGTCCTTATAGGATTTTGAGTCATTTTGTAAAGGTGGCTTATGAGCTTGAGTTACCTACAGACTTAGCATTAGTGCAACCAAAATAACATATCTCTTAGTTGAAATAGTATATTTGTGACCCAACTGTAGTTGTTCCCTTAGAAAGCGTAGATGTTCAGAACAGTCTTTCCTATGAGGAAATTCCATCCGAAATTCTTGATCGACAAGTTCGTAGACTAAGGAATAAAGAAGTTCCCCTAGTCAAAGTTCTATGATAAAATCAGTCTATTAAGGGAGGCACTTGGGAAGCAGAAGCATATAAATGGACAAAGTACCCTCATCTTTTCTCTGTAAACTCAGACTCATCTTAAGGTATCAATCTTATTTGAATTTCTCTTTTCTATGCTCAGTTTCAGCTGTACATCATTCTCATGTCAGTCAAGCATTCACAGAACCAGTTCAGTCATGTGTCATATTTAGACTTAGTTATGCAATCACGTTTTCATCACGTATATTAAGTATGTAATCTCAATTCCTCAGTGTTTTCAGCTTAATTAGTCTCATTCGAGGCTGAATGTTTCAAAGAGGGAGATATTTTAATACCCCAAAAATCAAAACCAATGTTAGCGCCATATTTCAAGATCTTGGAAAGTACATTATTGTTCTTTGATAGTTCTATGAGTTATTTTACGGTATATTAAGTCCCCAAATAACTCCCAGCTATTAGACGAACCAAAATAATCCTTACCGATTGAAATTTTTATAAAAATGTTGCTTTAGTCAACTTCAAACAAGCATATATTTTGCTCTATTGAGAATTTTCCAGATCAAGACCCACCAAGTTGCAGTAAATTGAATTATTCCAATGATACAAATTTTGTGCAAATTCAAAAGTCGGTTGAGAAGTTATAGCGATTTTAGTGAGACTAGTAAAACAACACGATAAGTACTGCATCGCAGTGAAGGGAAAATTTCCAATTGTCCAATTTCTAGTGTAGCACCATGACTATACCTCATCTTGGTGGAGTTTCAGTTCAGTTCGTCCTTTTCCAACAAAGAACCGCGATGGCTTCGCGTCATGCCAAGGTGCAATTTCACGATCCTCCAAATTCCAGTGACGAACCGCACTGGAACCGCATCGCGCCAAGGTATAATTTCGCACTCGTCCATGGACTATACTTACAGTGAAATTCCAGTGACTCACCGAATTAGCACCACATCACGGTGATGGTCAAAATTGGGATTTTTCAATTATGAAAACTAAATTTCTCTCAGGGACAGTTTTGTCTTTTTCCTATAAGCCCAATCCATGAAAAACATGGGATTACAGCCCCATAAGCCTATTAGGTCATTATTTTATTCAATTTCTTCCAAATTAAAAGTAGTCTCTTTCAAGAACAAACCCTAGCCATTAAGATTCAAGGTCAAATCTCAAGAATTCACCATCAATCCTCACAAGTATATAAACTAAGATATGTTAAGTGTTCATCTATGGGTCCCTTTCACCCATGGAGTCCAAGTATCCATACTTAATTTTAAACTTATGATTTTTACAAGTTACCATGATTTTAAATTGTGATTTTAACCATGAATCTTGACTTTATACCATGCTTAAATGAAATTGTTGTTGTTTATCAAACTCCACATGTTTTAACATTAGTATTCACTGATTTAAATCATGATTAGGTGTTATTGATATCGAAATCATTCTATTACTCAAATTTTAATAATATTTCCATGATTATCTTAAACTATGAATACCAAGTGTTTGATGAAATGCCTACAAGAGTGAATTTTGAATAAATACTTTCATATTATGTCCCCAAAGTTTAGTACTATTTTACTATTACTACTATCGAGTCCTGGGGGTTATGAATACTTGAAAACTTAGTTGCTTTCTTAGTCTTAGTATCATAGAATAGTTTTAGAATATTTCATGAGCATTATCAGATTAGTCAGATCATAATTAGTTAAACATAGAACAAATCAGTATTTCGAGTTAGTTTAATTAGTAGTAGGATTTAACACCAACTGAGTGCAAGAATGATAACTTCCCTGTCAGATTGCAGAGTCATTATTAGCAATCCCTATACTCTATAACTATGTAACCAGCGTTGGATATAAAGATCCACCCATCAGTTTAGGATTGACTACCTCGCAGGGGTCACCCATACGTTTAGGCTTGACACCCTTAGTTCTCTAGGATAGAATATCAATAGATCCATACATCCAGTATTAGAACACGGGGCACGGTACTAACACCCTTCAAACTAGGGTTATAAGTTGGATCACAAAAATATTGCTCATTGGGGAATATCAGTTCGATAATATCTCCAATAGTCTCAATCAAGTAATCAGCTTAGTTATTCAGTTTTAGTTGCATGACCATAGCATATAGATATCAGTTATTTAGTTATCAAATTTTAGTATTTAATTTCATAGATTATACTCAGAACATGTTTTATACTTGGTCACGTATCCTCATTATTTACAAATTTCATGCATTCTATTCAGTATGTCATGCTATACATATATCCAGATAGTTATTACTCAAGTTCATGAAACCATGCATAAAATCCAACTTCATTTAGCATACCAGTACATTCAAAGTATTGATCGAATACTCTTTTCTTGTACTATGATGTATCATATCATAGGTTTGGATGCTCAGTTCCTGGATCGAGCTTAGACTACCCAGATTATTAGTCATAGCAGTTATGAGTCCTCATATTGCAAGTAAAAATTATATTTACTTTCATTCTTTTATTTCATTAGTTAGTTCGAGTTAGTTGGGGCCTATCATATCAACTCTATAATACCTCATACTTTTTCCTTGCTTGAAATTGTCCCAAGAAGGTTAGAAGCTTTTTTGAAAGATGAATCCACTTTTGTACATATGGAATTTTTAAGTTTATCACTTTTTTTCATGTGGGAAATTTAATAAGCTTTCCATCGATATAAGATTCATTAAATCTGATAACTGGGTAAGAAGTTATGACTATTTCAAGTTCCCATTGTAAAACAACGCCATATTGGTTAGTGACATGCCGCGCCACAAGCTAAAATGGCAATTTTCATTTTCCAGTGTCTCAGCGCAATTTCCCCCATGTCTTACCGAACTTCCAGCTCATAAATAAAGTGGCAACGTGATGGCTCCACGTTGCGCCATCCCTTAATTTCCCAATTGTCAAATTCCAGTGACACGATGTGATAGCGCCGCATTGCGCCAGGGGTCCAATTCGGGAAAATTTTATGGAAATTAAAAGATGCATCCAGGGTTAAAAGGGTTAATTTCCTACCCCTATTTAAGGCCTTTAACATGAGATTCTGCTATTGGGAACCCAAAATATACTCTCTTCTCTCAAAAACCTCTCAAGAACAACCTAGGGCTTTTCATAGAAGATTCAAAATCAAGAATTTTCCTCCGTCAATATTCGTGTATTTACAAACCAAGGTATGCGCAGTGTACATTCATGGATTCCTTCCATCTATAAATCTGAAGAACCTTGTTTTATCTATAAATCATGGTATTTATGTTGTGGGTTATTGGTAATCATGTTGTTGATGTTGATTGATTTCAAAGTTGGAATCTTTGTGTATTTTTTTGATATTATATTAACATGCAAGATAAAATCCACTAATTTAGTCGATTATGATGAGTAATTTGATGATTTCACCTATGCCCTAAATTGTGCATGCAAGTTGTTTGATAAAAAGCTTTGAAGAGTAGAAATCAAGCCTTATAGCCCAAAACATAAACTAAATATGATATGTTTGTCATCCTCTTAAGTTTATATGGTATGCATGCCATCATTGGGAAATATGTATGTTGTTGAAATGCCCATGATATTAGAACATAAGATTATGATATGATTATAAGCATTCCCGTCCATGTTAGATAGTATGATAACCATGTACTTCATGAAATCCCCAACTAATAAGTTGTTAATATTGGTCGTGTATTCAAGAAAGTCAGGCTTTGTCAGTTTTCTTCCATCGAGTCCTGGTGGTACTTGTACCCGACAATTTAGCTATATGCCTAGAGCTAATGTCATATTTTCAAGATACTCACAGTCAAGCTATTTCAGTAGAATTTAGTCAGTTTCAGACTTAGGAAAACTCAATAATCTCAGTAATATTCCGTCAGTCAATAAAACTCAGTTAACTCAGCCCAATTCAGTTTAGTAACTCATGTTCAGTGTCTATTCAGATGGGAGTAGAAATTAGCACCGAGTAAACCTAAGGATGTGAAATCACCTCCCAGTAGAGGGTGTAATTCTTAAGAGCAATCCTTATATTCCAAAACTATGTAGCTAGAGTAGGTTGAGACATCATACCTGCTAGTTGAGGGTAGATAAGGTGGCATAACCTTTTAGTTGAGGGTTTTCACCGTTCTCATTAGAGTAACCTGCTAGTTGTGGGTCACTCACATGTTGTCCTTACCAGTGGCAAAGTATTGATACCTTTCTAATCAGGGAACAGATTGGATCTCAATTTAGCTATAATATATAATTTGGGGCATATCGGTTAGATAACTACTTCTCATATTTTCAGTTACAGAATTAGGACTATCAGATACAGTCATTCTACCTCATTAATAGAACTCAGATAGTTCTAAAGAATTCAAGACTGTCAGATACAATCAACTTTGATTCAGTACAGAACTCAGCTAGTTCCATCAGATTCAGGACTATCATATACAGTCACTCATGTTATTAGAACTCAGTTATCAGCCATGTTAGTTATCAGTAAATTCATGTTATCATGATCTTAGTATAGTTACTATGTACTCATGCATCTATTCTCACATTTATATTAGTCAGTTAGCTAGTATTGTTCATGCATATGAACCCCATGCATTCAGTCTACCTCACATTCATACCAGTACATTCAAATTATTGATACATTTATGATATGGAGTCTTATACCATAGGTTCAAAAGCATAAGCTCCAGAGCATCAGTAGCATTCCAATCTTAACTTTCAGAGTTAGCAGTGAGTCTTCATCTCTTAAGGACATGATCATTTATTTATTATCTCATTAAGTAATTTATTAGTTGGATTTAGTTGGGGACATATCCCATCAACTCCTCATTCAAACAGTTTAGTCAGTTAGAGTCTTTCTAGACTATCATGTTCAGACTATCATGTTATTTCAGTTTTATTTTGGGTAATTCATACCCTATTTAGATGTTTTATCTTTATTAGTTATGGTATAGTCTTAAACCTTATGGCCTTTATGTTTTTGTAGTCATACAGTATATTATGCAGTCTATAGGTACATATATATCCATGGGTTAGCTTGTGGTCCTTCAAGGTCATAAGCACCGTGTAGCATTTTTGGTACAAAATCCAGGGTGTTACAAACTTGGTATCAGAGCCTAAGGTTCAATAGAGTCCTAGCAAGTCTGAAAGCCACATCTATTAGAGATTTGTACATGGGTGTGTTATGCGCCTCATTTATGTGGCTATAAGATGTTTAGAAATAATTTCCTTTTTTCACTATTCATGTCGTGCCAGTGAGCATAATCTCAAGTCAATTTCTTAGTCTAATCTGATTCTCCTTTTTTCTACTAAACATTCCTCCTAAAAGAAGAAACAGTAATCAGTCAGCCCTGCAGCCTGAAGAACCTTTGGGTGAATATACTTCTCATGCAGAGTTTAGGGATACATTTACTACTCTTGCTCAGTCTGTAGCTTCTCAGAATAAATGACCAGCAGTTGTTCTAGCCAATCATATGGCCAATTCAACTACAGTCAAGATTCAGGGTTTCACCCAAATAAATCCTCCACTTTTCTCATGTCTAAGTCAGATGAGGACCCTTAGGAATTACTAGATCAGGTGCAGAAGGTTACAGACATAATGGGGGTTACTATTGGTTTCATTGATAGATGTTTTTCCCTGGAGCTTAAAGAATCTAAGGTGTTAGAATTTATTAATCTCAGGTATGGCCACATGATGGTGAAAGAGTATTCTTATAAGTTTACTCAATTGGGCAGATATGCCCCTTATGTCATTGGAAATTGAAAGGCCAAGATGATTATGTTTGTTCAGGGGTAAATAATAGCATGGTTAATGAGTACAGATCTGCCATGCTAAATAGTGACATGACTTTAGCCAAGCTCATTATTCATGCTCAGTAGATAGAGGATCAAAAGATTAAAATGTGGGAGAAGCAGAATAAGAGAGCAAGGACAGGTAGTTTCAACTTTGCTCAGCCTAAATTAGAAGGAGGAAATCGTTTTTAGTTTTGTCCTAAGTCATTAGTTCCAACTCCTTCTTCAGCCAGTGCTCCAGTTCCTAAGTTTAGAGAGGGTAACAAAGATATAGTACCAGGATCTAAGTCTCAGGGCAGCATTAGCAGTTCCCGCACCTATCCTCTTTGTCAGACTTGTGGCAAGAACCACCAGGGCACTTACAGAGCTGGTAGTGATACTTGTTTCGGGTGTGGTAAGTCAGGCCACAGAGTTAGAGATTATCCATAGTTAGGTCTGTAGGGTGAACAGAACCGTTCCTCAACTCAATTCGATTGCCTAAATCAGCAGGGTGCCACCTCCAGTTCTACTAGTAGGCAATGCCCAAACAAACTCTATGCTCTACAATCCCTGCAAGATCAGGAAAATTCTGTTGATGTGGTTACGGGTAAGTTAAAAATATTTCATATGTATGTTTATGCTTTGCTAGACCCAGGATCTTCTCTGTCTTTTGTTACTCCCTATATAGCAGGTGATTTCAGAACCAATCACAAAATTCTAGTAGAGCCCTTTTCAGTCTCTACCCTAGTAGGTAAAACCGTCATAGCCCGGTGGGTATAAAGGAATTGCCCAATTATGATATTTAAGAAGGTCACTTTAGTAGACTTAGTTGAATTAGAGATGACTAATTTTGTTGTCATTCTCACCATGGATTGGCTTCATTCCTGTTATGCCATAGTAAACTGGAAAAACAAAATTGTCCAATTTTAGTTTCTAAATATACCCGTCCTAGAGTGGAAGGGTAGTGTATCCATTTTCAGAGGTCATCTTGTTTCCTACCTTCGAGCATGAAAAATAATATCCAAGAGATGTGTCTATCATCTTGTTTGAGTTAAGGATGTTAGTTTCAAAACTCCAATCTTGAATCAGTCCTCGTAGTGAATGAGTATTCAGATATCTTTCCCAAAGATCTTCCAGGAATTTCTCCCAAAAGGGAAATTGACTTCGGTATTGATCTTCTTCCATATACTCAGCCTATATCATTTCCTCCATATCTAATGGGGCCAGTAAAACTTAGGGAATTGAAAGAGCAGTTGAAAGATCTCTTAGATAAAGGGTTCATCAGACCAAGTGTTTCCCCATGGGGTGCACTAGTCTTATTCGTGTGCAAGAAAGATGGTTTTCTCAGAATGTGCATAGTTTACCATCAACTCAATAAAGTCAAGGTCAAGAACAAGTATCCTCTTCCCAGAATCAATGACTTGTTTGACCAAATTCAGGGTGCTAGATATTTGTCCAAGATAGACCTCAGATCTGGCTATCATCAGCTCAAAGTCAGAGAATATGACATTTCAAAAATAGCCTTTTGTACCCGGTATGGTCACTTAAAATTCCTAGTTATGTCCTTTGGTCTCACCAATGCCCCAGCAGCTTTCATGGACTTGATGAATCATGTGTTAAAGCAGTACTTGGACATATTCATCATAGTCTTCACATATGATATTCTGATCTATTCCCACAGTGAGCGTTATCATGTAGACCATCTCAGAATTGTACTCCAGACTCTCAGAAATCATAAATTTTTTGCCAAATTTAGTATTCTGAGTTTTGGCTAAGGTAAGTAGCATTCCTTGGCCATATCATTTCCAGTGATGGTATTAGGGTTGATCCTCAAAAGACTGAAGCAGTAAGAAACAGTCCTCACCTTGTCTCTCCATCAGATATCAGGAGTTTTTTTGGGTCTGGCTGGCTATTACAGATGGTTTTTTGAAGGATTTTCTTCTATTGAATTCCCTATATGTAGGTTGACTCAGAAGAAAGTCAAGTTTTAGTGGTCAGATCCTTACGAGAAGAATTTTTAGGAGTTGAAAACTTAACTCACCTCAGCTCTAATCTTAGCCCTTCCAGATGGTCCAGATATGTTTGTAGTGTATTGTGATGCATCCAAAGTAGGTTTGGGTTGTGTCCTTATGCAGTATGGTAAGGTCCTATCCTATGACTCTAGACAACTTAAACCTCATAAGAAGAATTATCCTACTCAAAATCTTGAGTTAGCAGTCGTAGTTTTTGCCTTAAACATATGGAGGCACTATCTATACAGTGTTCAAGTAGATGTTTTCACATATCATAAGAGCCTTCAGTATGTTTTTTCTCAGAAAGAGCTAAATCTTTGTCAGAGAAGGTGGCTAGTGCTTTTGAAAGAATATGATGTGAGTGTCCTTTATCATCTGAGCAAGGCTAGTATAGTGGCAGATGCTCTTAGTAGACTGTGTATGGCTAGTGTTGCTCATGTTAAGGACAGTAAGAAAAAGCTATCCTAGGAAGTCCATCAGCTTACTAGACTAGGCGTTCACTTGGTTGATATAGAACAACGCGATATATAGATTTAGGGTAGTTCAGAATCATCTCTAGTTTCTAAAGCAAAAGAAAATCAAGATAAAGATCCCAACTTAGTCAAGTTAAAAGAGTCAATCAAGGATCAGAAATCAATGGTCTTCTCCCAAGGGAGAGATGGTGAATTACATTGTCAGGGTCGTCTGTGTGTTCCAGGTGTAGATGACTTAAGGAAGCAATTTCTTGCAGAAGCTCATGGTGTGCGCTACTCTATGCATCTAGGGGCCACAAAGATGTACCATGACTTACGGGAGATCTATTTGTAGAGTGGGATGAAGAGAGATTTTGTATAGTTTGTAGCTAAGTACTCTACATGTCAACAGGTTAAGATAGAGCATCAGAAGCCTAGTGAGTCCATGTAGGAGTTCAGTATTCCCACTTGGAAGTGGGAGGAAGTGAGAATGGTCTTTATGATAGGTTTGCCTCGAACTCGTCATTAGCATTATTCAGTTTGGGTCATTGTAGATAGGATAACCAAATCAACTTATTTCTTTCCAGTCTATACCTCTTATTCAGCTGAGGATTATGCCAAACTTTACACCAGAGAGTTTGTCAGATTGCATGGTGTTCCATTATCTATTATGTTAGATAGAGGTACCCAATTTAACTCTCATTTTTGGAAAGCATTCCATAACGATCTTGGTACCCTAGTTCATCTCAGTACAACCTTTTATCCTCAGAAAGATGGTCAAGCAGAAACGATCATTCATACCCTAGAAGATTGCTACGTGTGTGTACAATTGATTTCAAGGGCAGTTAGGATAACCACTTGTCTTTGATTGAGTTTGGATACAATAATAACTATAATTACAGTATTTGGATGTCTCCATTCGAAGCTCTCTATGATAGAAGGTGCAGATCTCCCATCGATTGGTTTTAAGTTAGTGAGGCCTCAGTTATAGGGCTTGACTTAGTATTAGATGCCTTAGAAAAAGTCTAGTTGATCAGAGAAAGACTTTAGGCTGCTCAGAGCTTACAGAAGTCTTATGTAGATATTCGTAGAAAAGATCTCAAGTTTGACATTGGTTATCATGTCCATCTAAAGATCTCTCCCATGAAGTGAGCAAAGAGATTCGGCAAGACGAGAAAGCTCAGTCCCCGATATTTTGGTCCCTAAAAGATTCTCAGTCGCTTTGGCAAGGTATCCTATAAGCTTGAATTGCCTTTTGATCTAGCCTTAGTTTATCCAGTCTTATATGTCTCTAAGCTCAAGAAGTGTATAGGTGATCCATCAGTTGTAGACCCTATTCAGAGCATTGATGTTCATAAAACTCTATCTTATGAAGAGATTCCAGTCAAAATCTCAGACTATTAGAGTTGTAGATTAAGGAGCAAAGAAGTCCCTCTAGTTAAGGTTCTTTGGAGAAATCAGTCCGTCGAGGGAGCTACTTGGGAAACAGAGGTAGACATGCATACCAACTATCCTCAATTCTTCTTCGCCAACTCAGATCAAGCTCAAGGTAACAGTTCTCTTTAAGCTTACTCTGTTTCATGTTCGATCTTCATCACAAACTTGGTATCAAGTACCATTGCATATTCAATCATGTATTTATGTATCAGTTTAGTTATATAATTATGCATCAAATATGGATTCTCATTGTGAGAAACATAATTCCTTATAACACTCAATCATGCATTCATTAATCGATTACATATGCATCACATATGCATGTCCAGTATGACATATTCAGTTATCAGTCATGCCAGTCATGAGATCATGTTTAAGTAATCATGTACAGTATGTACGTCGGTTATCTTCTCCCCTCACTCTCCGTATCATTTTAGGATGATGCTCTCAAGCGGAGATATTATAATACCCCATACTTTTTCCTAGCTTGAAATTGTCCCAAGAAGGTTAAAAGCTTTCTTTGAAAGATGAATCCACTTTCCATCAATATAAGATTCTCTTAAATCCGATAACCGGGTAAGTAGTTAAGTCTATTTCAAGTTCCCATAATAAAACAACTCCATATTGGTCAGTGACACACCGCGCCACAAGCTAAAATGCCAATTGTCCTTTTTCAGTGTCTCAACGTGCTTTCCCCCGTGTCGCGCCAAACTTCCAGGCCACAAAGAAAGTGGCAACGCAATAGATCTGCATCGCACCATCCCTCAGTTTCCCAATTGTCAAATTCCAGTGACACGGCGCGATGGTGCTGTGTCGTGCCAAGGGTACAGTTCAAATTTTTTTTACTAAAATTAAAAGATGCCTCCAGGGTTAAAATGGTCATTTTCCCACCACTATTTAAGTCCTTTAACACAAGATTCGACTATTGGGATCCCAAAATATACTCTCTTCTCTCAAAAACCTCTCAAGAACAACCTAGGGCTTTTCATAGAAGATTCAAAATCAAGATTTTTCCTCCGTCAATCTTTGTGTATTAACGAACCAAGGTATGCACAGTGTTCACTCATGGATTCATTCTATCCATGAAGATCAAGAACCTTGTTTTATCTATAAATTATGGTACTTATGTTGTTGGTTATTTGTAATCATGTTGTTGACGTTGATTGATTTCAAAGTTGTAATCTTTGTGTGTATTTTTGTATTATTATAACATGCAAGATAAAATCCATGAATTTAGTTGCTTATGATGTTTAATTTGATGATTTCACCAATTCTCTAAATTGTGCATGCAAGGTGTTTGATAAAATTCTTGGAAGAATAGAAATCATTCCTTATAGCCCAAAACGTAAGCTAAATTTGACATGCTTGTCATCCTTTTAGTTTTATATGTTTTCTATGCCATCATTGTGAAATACGTATGTTGTTGCAATGCCCATGATATTAGAACATAATATTATGATATGATTATAAGTATTCCCGTGCATGTTAGATAGTATGATAACTGTGTACTTCGTGAAATCCCCAACTTATTATATTAAGGATTATTAATGTTTGTCATATATTCAAGAAAGTCAGGCTTTGTCAGTTTCCTTCCATCGAGTCCTGGGGGTACCTGTACCCGACAATTTAGTTGTATGCCTAGAGCTAATGTCATGTTTTCAATATACTCTCAGTCAAGCCATGTTTAGAAGAATTCAGTCAGTCTCAGGACTCAGGAAAACTCAGTAATCTCAATAATATTCTATCAATCAACGGAACTTAGTTAACTCAGTCCAATTCAGTTCAGTAACCCATGTTCAGTGTCTATTCAGATAGGAATATGAATTAGCACCGAGTAAACCCAAGGATGGTAACTCACCTACCAGTAGAGGGTATAATTCTTAGGAGCAATCCTTGCATTCTAGAACTACGTAGCTAGTATAGGTTAGACATCATGCCTGCTAGTTGAGGGTAGATGAGGTGTCTTAACTTGCTAGTTAAGGGTTCCCACTGTTCTCATTAGAGTAACCTGCTAGTTGAGGGTAACTTATATGTTGTACTTACCAGTGGCGCGGTATTGACACCCTTCCAATCAAGACACAGATTGGACCCCAATTCAGCTATAATGCGTCATTTGGGGCATGTCGGTTAGATAACTACTTCCCACAGTTTCAGTTACAAAATTAGGACTGTCAGATGCAGTCATTCAGTCTTAGTAATAAAACTCAGATAGTTCTACAAAATTCAGGACTGTCAGATATAGTGAACTCAGATTCTGTATGGAACTCAGCTAGTTCCACCATATTTAGGACCGTTAGATACAGTTCATCATGTCATCAGAACCCATTTATCAGTCATGTTAGTTATTAGAAATTTCATGTTATCACGATCTCAGATATAGTTACTATGTATTCATGTATGTATTCCTACATTCATATTAGTTAATTAGCTAGTATTGTTCATGCATATGAACCCCATCCATTCAGCCTACCTCACATGCATACTAGTACATTCAAAGTACTGGCGCATTTGAGCTATGTGTTACCATAGGTCCAGAAGCGCAAGCTCCAGAGCATCAGTAGCATTCCAATCTCAGGAGTCAGAGTTTGCAGTGAGTCCTCATCTCTCGAGGACATGATCATTTATTTATTATCTTATTAAGTAATTTATTAGTTGGAGTTAGTTAGGGACATGTCCCATCAACTCCTCATTCAGATAGTTCAGTCAGTTAGAGGCTTTCCAGACTATCATATTCAAATGATCATGTGATTTCAATTTTGTTTTAGGTAATTCATACCCCATTAAGATGTTATATCTTTATCATTTATGTTACAGTCTTGAACTTTATGGCCTTACATTTCATGTTTCCACAATCATACAGTATATTATGTAGTATACATGTACAAATATCAGTCATGGGTTAGCTTGTGGTCCTTCGAAGTCATGAGTACCGTGTAGCATTTCGGGTACTAGATCCAGGGCGTTACAAACTCATAGTCAATGAAGGTTTGGAATATTTCAGATAGTTAGTTAGTTTTCATATTTCAGTTGTCATTGTCAGATGTTTTATCAGTATTATCAGTTTTGGTACAGATTTTATCAAATTTATTCCTTCAAACCTTATGGCATTCCCCAGTTAAAATCCACATATGATATTTTTTTACTAGTTTTAATTAGTGCTCACAGTAGGTACCAACTCATGGGTTAGCTTGTGATCCCTCGGGACTGTAAGCATCGTATGGCAACTAGGGTGTACTCTCGGGGCATTACAGTAAGTTTTTTTTTTTATATTTCTATTTTGGTGATTAAAGTGTATAGAACCACTATGCTTTTTAGAGATATGGATTTTCCCAACTGAAGAATCGTGCCCAATAAATTAAGGAAGCAAAGTAAAGGAAAGTGTGTAAGAAAGAACAAGAGATCAAGGATCGATAACTTTGAGTTTTATCAATAGAGATCTAGTATTTGAGTTGCTTATAATTTTAGTAGAGTTTAATAGCTCTAGAACCTTCATCAACTAGTGCTCCATCTCTCAGACTTAGGAATAAGTAGATGAATAAAGCATCGAGCTTAAAGTATTACGGGATTAATAACATGGATTTTAATTATTTTACATGCAATAAGTATGGTAGGAATGACATAAAGGAGAGCATGTTAGGTAGGGAGGGACGTTTTTTTTATGGATATATTGGTCACTAATTAAACGATCGTCCCTCGAAACAAATGGGAAACAATAATGGTAGTCATATGTAGTGTACTTCATTAGCAGCCCCAATAGGTTATGTCATTCAGTAAGGTGCATCTTTTAGTACTTGTGGTGGTCAGGTCCTAAATCGCTTCTATGCACTCTCCTTCCTAGGATCAGGAGAGCTCACTAGACGTGGTCATTGGTATGTTTTTGGTCTTTTAAATAATGTGTATGCCTTATTAGACCCAGGGTATTTTATGTCGTTCATAACTCTATATTTTTCCTTTAAATAAAGGGTCGGTCCTAAATAACTCTTAGAACCCTTTTTTATTTCAACTCTAGTCCTTAAGACATTTTTAGCTAGAAAGGTATATGGAGATTTCCTAGTGTCAATCCTTCATAGATTAATTATAGGTGAATTAGTTTAGTTTGACATAACAAACTTCAATTTAACTCTTATCATTAATTTTTTAAATTGTTTTTATGCCTCAGTTGACTATCGAACGTGAGTCATAAACTTTCAGTTTCTAAGTGAGTCAGTTTGAGTATGGTTGGGTAATCTTACTGTGCCTATAGGTAGCATCATCTCTTACACTAAGGATGTACAAATTATTTCAAAATGTTGAATTTATCATTTGTTTTAGTTTAAAAACTCTAAGTTTGAGTGCCCATCTCTTTAGCTAGTTCTAGTAGTTTATTAGTTTCTAGATTTATATCCTGAGGATTTACCTAGAGTCCCTCTTGAGAAGGAGATTGACTTTTGGATAGGCCTTCTTCCAAGTACACATCCCATATTTATTCTTTCCTATAAAATGTATTGATATAAGCTTCAGGAATAGAAAGAGTAGTTGAAAGACCTCATGGATAAATTATTTATCCATTCTTGCATTTCCCTCAGGAATGCTCCTGTGTTTTCTATGTGAAGAAAAGATAATTCTCTTAGAATGTGTATCAACAATCGCTATTTAAACAAGGTCACAATGAAGAATAAGTATCTCATCCCTAGGATTAATGACTTGTTCGATCATATCTAGTATGGCAACTATTTCTCTAAGATTGACCTCAGTTCTGGTTATCATCAGCTCGGAGTTAGGGAATGTGACATCTTTAAGACAACCTTCAAAATTCAATATAGGTCAATGTGAATATATAGTTATGTTTTTTAGACAAATGAATGCTTCAGCATCCTTAGGGTTTAATGAATAAAGTATTCAAATAGTACTTGGATATGCTCATCATTGTCTTCAATGATGACATCCTTATCTACTCTCATGTGAGGGGGAACACGTAGATTATTTTATAGTTTTGTTGCATACTCTTAAGGACCATCAGTTGTTCAGCAAGCTAAAAAATTGTGAGTTTTTCTTAAAATCAATTGCACTTTTAGGCACGTTGTGTTTAGTGAGGGTGTTCTAGTAAACTCTCAAAAGCTTACGCAATAAAGAAATAGACTAGACCCATATCTCCATCAGACATCAAGACCTTTTTGGGTTTAACTGGTTACTACATTAGGTTCATTGAGAGGTTTTCTTTGGTAGTTTTTTTTATTACAAAGGTTGACTCAGAAAAATGTCAAGCATTAGTGATTTGAGGCTTTTAAGAAGAGCTTTCAAAAGTTAACATCTAGACTCACTTTTGCTTTACTTTTCAATTTGCCAGAGGGTTCAGATGGATTTATATTTTGTGATGATTTCAAAGTTGACCTTAAGTGTGTGTTGATGCAACATGGTAAGATCATTGCTTATGCTTTAAGACAACTTAAGGGGTATGAGAAGAATTACCTAACTTATGATCTTAAGTTTGCAATTGTAGTTTTTGCCTATGTCACAACCAAAAAAACTAAGGTAATGATGACACTTGTTGCGATTAAGACAAGACAAGTTAGCCAATCACCCAAATTGATATGTAATAAGAAATCATAACGCAATACTCAAGGTGAGACTTCTAGAACGAAGTCAGACCATGCTTGTACAATAATAATGGAAGACATAATAATAATAGATAACTTAAGCTATCCTAAAACCCAATGTCACAGTGTAAGAACAAACTGAATACAACTTAAAATTGAAGAATACAACAAAAATCGAAAAACCACAAGTCTGTGTCTAAATATAAATAAAGAAATTTACTATATAGGATGTGGTTAGAGGTCGACTCTAAAAGCATAGAGTTATAACTACCTTGAAAGATCCAAACTCCGATGCATAATCTCATCTACCACGTGATGCACTCATACTTGGATCTATACTAAAAGGATACTGTACAGCTAAGTATGGTTCACTTCTACTCAGTAAGTATCATAGACTGATTGAGCAATGTGGAAAAAAAAGTAAATAAATACACACTATAAGCATGTCACCGACAAGAAGAAAATTTCCCAAATAGTAGATTACATCGACTCCACTAATAGTTCTAAATATTGTACATAAGCGGGAAAATAGGTACGTTAAAAAACAAAATAGACATACATCAGATGAAATATTGAAACAAAACACCAAAGATGAATAAATGGATGAAATGCAATAAGGATGGTAATGATGATGATGTGATATGATCGAGTTTATCACATAAACTCCATATACACCTACCGAGCCTCAGCAATTCCAGGTAGGAACCATGGGGCCTAATGCTTAATCCTTATATCAATATCAATATCTCTTCTCTGACCCAGAGGCTATGACAAAAGTTTTTGTAAATGTATCTTATTTCTATCAAAAATAAGTAACCCCCATATACCAATATCCAATGAATGTATGCATGATATGAGGATGTAATGCTCACAATCAAACGCAAAATAAAATCTTAAATCCATTCAACATGTCTACAAATGAGCTCAAAATCCACTCTATATGTATACCACCCATGATTTCAAATAAGAAAATGAATTGTTAGTGTTAAGATATTAGTAAGACATCATTAATATCATATTAAACCCAAAGTAGATATTTCTATCATGAAAAAAGCAACCAAATGCATACACAAGGCTAATAATATCAGATAAGACCCCCATACAGGCCATACACAATAAATATCATCTCAAGCCACCACCAACAACAATAGAAGCCTCCACACGGGCACATAATAATAATAATAATATTTAAATATGGTCTCAATGATTATTGTCCATACCCATAGCATGCTTTTACATAAATACTAACTACCTAACCTAGTCTAAAAAAAGTTAAGCCATAACCTTCACCGTGATGATGAAACCTAAGAATAAAGCCCTTTAATGTGGATATTTCCCTACTTGAATGGCCTCATAATCAACAAAAACATAAAAACATAGAATTTACTTATGAAAGAAAGCGAACAATACCCATATTGCCCACTCTTAAGTTGGGGTCAAAATAAACTCCTGAAAAGGGTTTTCAAAATGAAAAGGTACAACTAAAATACTTGTTTATAAAAACCTTATCCATGGTTCAGGGAAGAGATAGGATAAAACCCAAGTACAATACAATTTTAAAAAGGGTTTAAATCAAAGAAAAATATTTTTGACCTTCCGAGACAAAATTCCCGAATTCCACTTTTAAAACCACCAAAAACTCTCTCAACCCAAAGCTCAAAGTCTAAAAAATGATGAAAAATCTAGAAAGGAATTTTTTATACTATCCCAGCTATGACTGCTGAAGCTACCAAATGACCATTTAAGCAGTCATCGCTTAAGCACTAAATAACTTTAGTGGTCTATCCCAAAAAGGGTAGGTCTCTAAAGTGTTCCCGTTCTACTAAAACGATCAAGACTCTGCTTTAAAGGTAGTTTTGTAGGTTGGCATGGCCTGCTTAAGAGAAACTTGGGTCACATAAGCGACTATCGCTTTTGTAGTCCTTTGGCCGCTAAAGCGGCCACACTAGATATAGTTGCATCAGGAACTTTGCTGAAATGTAAAAATGGGATTAAGACCTCGGGATTAATTTGAAATCCTATAAAGGAAAACAAAATATGCTACTTGACTAAATTCTACATTCCAGACCGAATGACGACATAAATTTTCAAAAATAGGTTGTTTTCAAAAATTGACCAGCTAAGCCCAATTTCATAATTTTCCAAACCAAGGGTCGAAATAAGGTCCCAAAGTCATAAAATCAAACCAACCATGCTACCAACCTACAATTGATGTTCTCAAAATTGCTGGAACAGTATATTTTTTAATCCTATGCATTGAATTACAAAATTTGACCTAAGTTAACTATAAGGCCTTCCCAACCTTTAAAAACTTCAAACTCCCACAAATATTTCTTGATTATATCAAAAATTATGACAACTATCCCCACACCTCAAAAATAATACATAGCAACCATGGGGAGGGGTAAGATGGTCAAAACCCATAAAAATTAGAAAGTTCATAGAATCAAGTCCTTAGAATATTCACCACTAAGAATATAGTTAATCCTCAAACTAAAGTATAATGCCCCAAATTTTTGTCTATGAAATTTTAGAGTTTTGAACTTACTTTCGAGGCTATGATAGGAACCTCAGAGTCATAAGGTACGATCACGATCTGCAAGAAAGGACTCATCACCATACTGGTGGAGTAGCCAATATTTCTATCCTAAGTACTAGTAGGACCTTAAGAATCGTAAGGTATGGTAATGAGTCATAAGGTGTGACTCATGACCAAACTAGTGAAGGATGCCCTGAGTCATTGACAGGCTAAGAGTCTAGGCAACGAATAGTACCTAGTCATCATGAGTCATGGCGTGACCCTTAGCAACTGGCAACCAATTTCATGCACTTTAAATTGAGGGTACTTTGTTTATTTCCCTCTTTCCACAATCAGAACCCCCAACCATAAAACATACAAAGGTTATTTTTATTACTTATACAATCGTAAACTACTCTTAAACTCTCTCTAATTATCCAAGCAAGAATAAATTGGGTTCTCAAGGGAGTGAGCATCTAAGGGATAATTTGTGTGGTTTGGCAAAGGGTCATGGATTGAACCTTTGGGGTCATGGATTCCTCTTTGTTAGCAAAGAATTGGACAATGGGGGTTGTAGATTCCCCTAAGTTAGTGAATAATTGGACCATGGGGGTTGTGTATTCCCCTAAGTTAATGGTCAATGAAAATGGCATATTGTATTATCTTAAAAGCATAATTTTTATGATGATACCAATGGTAGGTGCCTTACGGGATGGTACATACTTTAATGAACATGAATTTACAAATGCTTTAATTAGTCATAAAGGGGTTGTGTAGCTAAGTTGAGAAAATACTAGAAACCCATGTTGTCATCATGAGTGTTGATGATCGTGTGTTTGTGATACACTTTTTATATTTGTACCCTAGATTGGCGAAGGATCGTGGATTCTCCAACCTTTATCGATTCCTTAATTCATGCTACTAACACACATTAGGACCCTTTTAGAAGGGTGAGAGTTAGACCCATATAGAACATAGCTATAGATGATAGTTTGATATACACAGTCCAAGTTAATGTTTTTAACTTTTATGCTAAACCTTATTCCTTATCCTGGTATATTCTATATTTATATATGTATATGATTATGTGTATATGGTTTTGGAATGATTTTGGACTGATGGATCATGGCATTATTTTATCCATTCCATAATTTACATACTAGCGTTTTCCCAGCTCACCATCCTCGAACATTGTATCCCCACACGATTAAGGGTTGAAAGACACTTCTATATCCTAGCATAGTTGTAAGTGATTTATGGATTTTTTGTGAGTTAGCTTTTAGTGGTGAACTCTCATTATCTAAAAGGCCCTCATTTCATGATCTTGTATTTACTTATGGATTAGACTAATTTTGTGGGTATTTTGATATGGTCAGCGGCATGTCCCAACATAGGTTGATATTTGGTTTTTTAGTGGCTTTTGTGGACAACGTATGGGTTGGTTGTGATGTGAATTCTTAAATCCCTCTTAGTATTGATTTATCTATGCTATTATATGTTAAGAATTTTTTTTTATCTTGTTATATGTTTGAAACTCAGTACTATCTTGTTATATATTCAGAACTCTGCTCTATCTTGGTGTATATTCAAAACTCATCTGCTTGCATTTATATTGTGTTTTGGTTAGTTGGCAAATAAGGAAGGTCTCCAATCCTTGAAGAACTTGAGATAGTCGTTATGACTATGCCCTGGTTTAGGTCATGACAAGATTAGTATCATAGCCTATGTTCATAGTCATTGTATATCCACAAAGTCATGTCAAGTAGAGTCTCTTTTATGGGTGTGTAGTGCACTACATTTATAAGGGAGAGGCTATGGGGAATTTAAGAATGTTTTTCTTTCTTAAAATCTATTTTCCAGCTATTGACTCTAAGGTCTTATAAACTCTTATAATCTCCATTTGCTCGTATTTCAGATTATGCCTCCTTGAAGATCTGATGCTCATGGAAACTCCCATATCCCTCTTATGGATAATATGGATAGAACTCGTGCTATTTATGGATTTTAGACCTAGTATAGGGTCTCTACTCTTGACATTACTTCCCCTCGTAGAGTTCCACCAGTCCCTACCAGTCATCCTTGGGCTTCTTGGGCAGATAATATCCTGACTTACCATTCTAAGGAGATATTTGCTGATTTCTATCAATCTATTCATCTACTAACTCAGTTAGTGACTTATCTATATCATTAGTCTAGAAAAGTTATGAGGTTAAATTCCCAAACCTTTATAGGCTTTAAGGTTGAGGAGGAACATCAAGTATTTGTGGATGAATTGGAAATGATATTTGAGGTGATGTATGTTTTTATTCTAAAAGTAGGGGTTTGTCACATACCAGTTGAAAGATGTGGCTTATCATTGGTACGAGGAATGGGAGTAGTTAAGGGATGATGATGTAGAGTCGGGTGTATGGGATAAGTTATTGAGTGCCTTTCTTGATTAGTTCTTTTCTTATGAGTTGAGTGAGGTTAAAACTTAGGAGTTTGTGAACTTGAAGTAGGGAAGGATGACTGTGAAGGCATATGCTTTGAAATTCCACCACCTATCTCATAATTAATCAAAGATTGTATCTAGTATAAGGGTAAGTATGACGATATTTTCTTTGAGTTTGTCTCGAGACTTGGAACTAGATTTTTAGGCCTTAATATATAATAATGAGATGGATATCTTAAGGGTTGTGGTGTATATGCAGTAGGTTGAAGATGAAAAGAAAAATCAATCAAAAATGGGAGACGGGAAGAATAAAAAATTTAGCTATTCAAATCTGGGTTGATGCTAGCAGAATAGTAGTTGAGATAGTTGGTAGTGGTTCAAAAAAGGACTTGAAGAAAATATAGTTCATACCTTCGGCTAGTGCTCATTATCCTAAGCCATTCGGTGATCATTACTTTTAGACTAATAGTAGGCTTAAAGCCCAAGGTGCCCAGTATCAGGCTAGTGAAGCTCAGTCAACCCCACCTTACCCTCTTTATAAATTTATGGATAGTTTCATCATGGTCAGTATGGTGAGGAGAGGAATAGGTGCTATAATAATGGTCATCTGAGGCATTTATAGCGACACTGTCTAGCTAAGGTTGCTTTTGAAGCTAATAAGGTTTTGATCTACTTCATCAGCTCCTGCACCAAATGGTGCTACCTCGAGTATTGGCATTGGCTGAAATTGACTCTATGTCATTTCCATCCATTAGGAAACTGAGTCATCTCCAGATGTCATTATTACTGGTATGTCAAAACTTTTCTCTCATGATTTTTATTGTCTTCTTGATCTAGCTTCTACCTTTTCTTATGTGACCCTTTATGTGGCTGTTCATTTTGGGTTTAGTCCCGAGAGTTTTTTATTCCTTTTTCTTTGTCTACTCTAGTAGGTGATTCTTTCGTGGCTAGAAAATTCTGTACGGGTTATGTGGTGTCCATCTTTTATAAAGATAAATTTGTGGATTTGATAGAATTGTATATGGTGGATTTTTGAGTGATCTTAGGGATGAGTTGGATCCATTCGAACTATAGTTCCCTAGATTATAGGACCCATAAGATCAGTTTCCAATTCCCTAATGAACTAATAATAGATTAGGAGGGAAGCTCCTTAGTACCTAAGGAAATGTTTATTTAGTATCTTAGAGCATGAAAGTTGATTTTCAATGGGTGCCTATATCATCTAGTTCGCATTAAGGACTTTAATTCTGAAAGTCCCTTTTTGAAATCTATACCTGTGGTTAACAAATTTCCTGAAGTGTTTCTCGTTGATCTTTCTGGTACTCCTCATGATAGGATAATACACTTCAGGATTGATATTCTATTGGATACCCATCCTATCTCTACCCTCATATAAAATGGTTCCGACCATATTTGAATAACTTAAAGAGCAGTTAAAGGATCTTATTGAGAAAGGTTTAATTTATCCTAGTGTCTCTCCATGGGGTTGTCTTCTTCCTTTCATGTGTAATAAAGATGTGTCACTTTTGATGAGCATAGACTATCGACATTTAAATAAGGTGACGCTGAAGAAGAAATAACCTATTCCTAGGATTGATGATCTCTTTAATCAACTTCAGGGTGCTGGATGCTTCTCTAAAATTGATCTTTCATTGGGTTATCATCAGTTAAATAATTAGGTAGGTGGATATCCCTAAGACTACTTTCCAAACCCAATATAGTCATTATGAGTTTCTAGTTATGTCATCCAAGTTGACTAATACTCCGCCGTATTTATGGATCTCATGAACTGGGTATTCTGGTAGTTTTTAGATTAGATTTTTATAGTTTTTATTAATGATATCTTAGTATATTATAAGAGTGAGAAGGATTATGTTATGCACCTTTGAGTAGTGTTACAGCTTTTGAGGATCAACGACTGTATGCTAAGTTTTTGAAGTGTGAGTTTTGCTTGAATGATGTGACTTAGGTCATATTGTTTGTAGTGAGGGTATTATGGTAGATCCATCAAAAGTTGAAATGGTGAAGAAATAGCCTAGACCCTCGACTCCATTAGATATTTAGAGCTTCTTGGGTCTAGCCAAGTATTATAGGAGGTTTGTGTAGAGCTTCTTTTCTATTATTTGTCTATTGACTTAGTGACTTAGAAAAAGATGAAGTTTCGGTGTTCGGATGCTTGTGATGGTAGTTTTAAGAAGTTGAAAGATAAGTTGACTTCTGCACCAATTTTGACCTTGCCTAAGGGTACTGATGGTTTTGTGGTTTACGGTTATGTATGCTGTGTAGGACTAGGTTGTGTTTTAAAGCAGCATGGTAAGGTTGCAGCATATGCTTCTAGGTAGTTGAAGGTCCATGAAAGGAATTATCCGACTCATGATCTTGAATTGGTGACTGTGGTGTTTGAATTAAAGATTGGCGACATTATTTGTATAGGGTGCATGTTGACATTTATTCAGATTATAAGAGCTTGCAGTATGTATTCACTCAGAAGGAATTGAATATCAGGTAGAGCGATGGCTTGAATTTCCCAAGCACTAATATGAGTCTTTATTATGACCCACTTAAAGCTAATATGGTTGCTGATTCTCTTAGCAGATTTTCCATGGGAGCTTATCTTATGTAGACGAGGAGAAAAGAGGATTGGCGTAGGAAATTCATCTATTGGATAATATGGGAGTTCGTCCCTTGAACTTTGAAAATAGAGGGTGATATCTAAGAAGTGGCTAAGTCATCTCTTGGTGCTGAGTTGAAGGAGAAGCCAGTTTTTGATCCTATCTCGATGCAGATTAAGGTTGATGTAGGGTAGTAGAAGGTTAAGCATTTTCTGCTTAGGGATGATGGTCTCTTGAGGTACTAAGAAAGGTTGTGCGTTTCAAATATTGATGGGCTGTAAGAAAGGATTTTCACTGAGCCTCATCAGTCGAGGTATACAGTTTATCCTAGTTGACAATGATGTACCATGACTTGAAGGAAATTTATGTGGAACAACATGAAGAAGATGTGGCTAACTTTGTTGCTAAGTGTATGATATGTCAGTAAGTAAAGGTTGAGAAATTGAGATCGAGTGGCGTGTCTCAAGAGATTGAGTTGCCCTTGTGGAAATTGGATATGATCAACATAGATGTTTTTACCGGCCTTTCACGGTCTCAAAATTAGCATGATTCAACATAGGTCATCATGGATAGGATTACTATGTCTGGTCACTTTTTGGATGTGAGGACTACTTACTTTGGAGAGTATTATGCTAAGTTATTTATTTAGGATATTATCAAATTGCATGGTGCTCCAATTTCTACTATGTCATACTGAGGTACGCAGTTCTCGTCCCACTTTTGGCATTCGTTTCAGAAAGGCTTAGGAATATGGGTTTACCTTAGCACTATATTCTACCTTCATACGGATAGACAAGCTGATAGGACCATTTAGACTTTAGAAGGTATTCTAAAGGCTTGTGCTATTGATTTTGGAGGCAATTAAGTGGATCATTATCCTTCTATTGAGTTTGTGTTTAATAACAATTATCACTCTAGTATTGGGATGGCTCCTTTTGAGGCTTTTTATGGTATGAGATGTAGATATCCTAGTATCTGGTTTTCCCTTGAAGAAGTGTGTGGGCTATCCTTCTATAGTCCTGCTTTTTGAGAGAGTTGTTATTTTAGATTCCCTATCTTATGGGGAAGTTACAGTTGAGATTTTTGATAGGCAAGTCCATCGCTTGAGGACTAAATATGTAGCTTCGGTGAAGGTCCTTTGGAGGAACCATAAGGTTGAAGAAGCTACTTGGGAAGCTGAAGAAGACATTGAGTCCAAATATCTGTTCCTTTCTTCCGGGTTGGATAATCATGTTTAAGGTATGTGTTTTCCTACTATTTTGTTTTCTAAATTTGTTAATGGCTTTGTGATTACATTCTTGTCTTACAATCGTGCTAATGGATGCCTTGATTCATCATGCGGGGATAAATGATCCTAGGGGGAGAATGTAACACCCCAAAATTTTGCCTTTAAAATTTCTGAGTTTTGAACTCACTTCCTAGGCCACGACTTGCACCTAAGGAGTCGTAAGGTGTGGTCACGATTCTTAGGGAGGTACTCCTGACAATACAAATGGAATAACCAATGTTTCTATCCTGAGTAAGTCTAGGACCATCCAGATCGTAAGGTAAGGTCATGAGTCATAGGGTATGAATTGTGACCAAACCAGTGAAGGTTGCCCTAAGTCACTACCTAGCCTACGAGTTTCGGCAGAGACTCGTACCAGTCGTCATGTGTCATAACATGTATAATATGTAATGATACAATTCACGATTCATGATAACACCTACTAAAAGCCACTGCTAGGTAAGCCAAAATAGTAACTTAGAGGTAAGGTAATGGATCACTTTGGTTGGATTGCCTGCTGACCAAAATTCCCTAACACAATCATAATTAGTAGTGTTCTACTAAAAGAAGACAATCAAAATATGGATAACAATCTCTTCACCTGTTAATATCAGTATACGAGTATGTAAGTATGATAGTAAGAAATACAACCCAAAATTTTATAATAATCAACACGTCCATCTCAAACACAAGAGACTGGACAAGGATAAAGGGAAACAAGCAACTCAAAACTCCAAGAGCTTACCCTCTCTCCTAAAGATCAACACTACACAAACTAAACTCAACGGTGGCTACTAGTACTTGGGTCTGCTCTAAAAAGGTACAGAAGTGTAGTATGAGTATCATAAAAATGGGTACTCAGTAGAAATCATCAATCAACTGAGATAAATTATGATATAAAGATGATATAAAGCAAGATAATATCCCTAAGTCAAGGCACAAAATTGAACCTACATCATCTTTATCATTGTTGTATAAAATAAATGATCAACTAGAACGATAATACAACATATCATATCAAAACACACCAATACCATCATATATAAGGAGTAATTGATCCGAAAGAATAAAGTGACACTAATAACATTAACAACTGCGTTAGAACCAAGTTGGAGCACATACATCCATCAGAGAATAAAGTAAAAGAACTCACCACGATGACCTATACCATCGGGGAGTACACCCAAAAGAACATAAAGTAAAGAATCCATCACGGCGCCCCATACCACTGGAGAGTGTATCAAAGGATCAAATAAAGCAACATAAATAGATATATAACTAACTTCTCTTTTTCCATGATTTTCCACATTTCCCATCAACAGTCATTTTGCCAAATATTATATTCATCAACCATTACCGCAATTAACTAACATATACCAAGGTACTAAAACCCATATCATATATATCTCCATAGAGATGTCAATCTCATCACTATGCTATAATTACTAATTATTAGCAAACCAATGATTTTTAATAAACCACTAATTCACTAGTCATCAATCACCTCTAATTATTATCCTAACTAAATCTTCAGATTATCCTTTTTAGAGAGATGACATCTAAACATTATTCACGAAATAACCAATATCCAACATCTAGTAGAGGTTCACTACTAGTCCATAGATGCCATTTATCCAAATCACAATTCTAGCCATCATAATCGCACTAGTCACAATCTAGTAAAAGACCACTAATCTTCATTCAAACACTTATCTATCTAACCATTAACATCCTTTATTATCTAGCATCATTAATAGACAAATCCTCAATTATTAGATAATAGACATCATAACTTAGTCATCGATATCATTAATCATCACCAATGCTAACCTGTTATCATCATTATCCACGTAACAACCATAATTTCTAGTTACCACATCTCAGCCAAACAAGGTTCATCAACAAGAACTCTAGACTTCCAGCCATCAAATAAACTAGTCGCTTAATAGACCACTAGTTACCACATAATTACTCTAATATACAATATTCCTTAATTAATCCCTTTATTCAAGATAAGTATACCCATTGGGTAAATTATTAATTCTACACAAGATTCAACTTATCAACTAATCATAACGAATTATTTAGCTTAGTCTACATTTACTCAATATTTGGCACTAACGTTAGTTACTCTGCTTAGGAAGTGATTAGAACTAAAGAACTATAACCGACAATACCAATAATAACATCACACCCTCAAAGCACGTACGAATAAAGTCACATGAAGGCAATCTGTACACAAGCATATATATTCTTACCATAAATATCATCAGTATATCCTTCAAACTTACCGGGAATCATCACATCATCAATATATCCTCTAGAAATGCCAGGCAACATTATATCATCAACATAACCTACAAAATTGTTGGGCATCATCATAATATCAATATATCCTGTGGAATCACCGGGCATCATCATATCATTAATATATCCTCCGAATAAACTGGGCACCATCATAACATCAGTATATCCTTTGGAAATCACCGGGCATCATCATATCATCCATATATCCTCCTAACTTATCGGGCATCATCATAAAATTAATATATCCTTCAGACTCATCAAGCACCATCACACCATCAACACATATATAAGTAAAGCAATCAATAATAAATGCAAGTCCCACGAGGGATAGAGTAAAAGAGAAGCGAGAAGAGACATACCACCGTACCTCACCATTCATTATCAACACTATTTATTAATAGGTTCATGAACAAGTATTTTTATATGGTATGGACACTAAATGCATTATTGGGATTAACAAGATCACTAGCATGGTAAAATACAAAGCCATAGTTTATACCTTCTAGAGACCCTTTTTATTAGCACAAGAGGATTTTTAGCACCAACATTATTTTAGTTACTAGGATTGAAAATAATATTAGTAATAATGTAATCCAAGTCCCATATGATAGCATAGTCATGGGTTAAATCTACAAGACATTTCACAACTATCCAAGAATTATCAATAATCTAGCAACCAATGTTGCGCATCATTACCAATACCATCATCATGAATTAACCATTTACAAGGGTTGTTCATCATATTACCAAAGGCACATTCTATGATTTTAAAAAGTAGCTAGTTAACTAATGAAACTACATAATCCAAGCTTAAGGTGGGTCAAGTTGCACTTCTAATAACCCGAATTTCCTCTTCAAGTCTAACTTCTACCCAGGACTAAGCTAAGCCATCTATTCATGTCTTAGAGTGTAATGCCCCAAAATCGGGTCCCGAGATGTCACACGGTGCTTAGGGGCATAAGTGACCCCAAGCTAATCCTATTGTTGGCATAACTCATAAGCGACTAAATAAAAAATCTTAAATCTATATAAAATCAGTGAAAACATAGAACTTCTCTGAACTTGATCAATACAATTATGAACTTTACAATATTAGAACTCTACGTTTACAAAATGAAACTGAAATTGATTATATCAACTTCTATTGACTGTCTATAAAGCCTCTACTGGTACTGACTTTAGATAGCCAGGTCATGACTCCCAAGTATCAATGCTCAATACAGTTAAATTAAGAAAATACAATACTTCTCGAAATGTATAGCTAACTCAAGCCCTTGAATGAAAAGGTCTCATCACCTGCTAACTGGAAGCTACAAACTGACTTAATATGGTATGAGCGCTACCACTTGTACCTACATTATGAGATAATATAGAATATAGACATATATATATATGGGTTAGTACTTTGGAAATGTACTGAGTATGTGGGGGTGAATGCAACATTTTTAAATAATATCATTAGTGTAAAATAAAATCATGCATGCTGATAATAATAACTCTCTTCGCTTGAATTAAACTATAATATAGTTTCTCATAAATCATCAACAGTAACAAAGGCTTCATAAATCTCATACATTATTTGAATCAACTCAAACTCTTTGACTCATGACTTGGAGTGAATCGATAACTCAAGAAACTTAGCCTATTATGGACTTGGGAGTTTCTAATAACCGACATAAACCATGTGACCCTATTGAGTCTAACATTTTTCCCTCCTGAGGAAGAAACCCCACATTGGTGGGAGCGTTATACTCTTGCCAGGGAATATAACCTCAAACTCATCTCTATGATCGCAAACTCAGCACTTTGGCCCTCAAATCTTAATCCTACAGTGGCACGTAGTTCAGGAAAAGTAGGATGTGCTGAACCCACACTTCTCGCTCAGTACTAAATACTCCTCCCGAACTCAGCTCAAAATGCATTAGGAAATCCACCTCAATCAACTCAAGGGTCTATCATAGAGACAAAAATCATAAATATATCTCATCTGTGAATTATAATCAACTTGTAGATTCCTTACTCGACTCAATCTCAAAATAATCTTTCTCATCATGAAGTACACTTGCTTATCAAATCATATCAAGTAACTGAAACTTCAAGAAAACATCATAGAACTCATTCTTGAATCTCAAGCTCAATATCAATATATATTCAATAGTCAAACTTCTCATGGAAAATCATAAATCATGAAACTTGTCTTAAATCGCTTAGAAATCATCCATGCGTAATGACAATATACAACTCATGGCATAAATTCTCAATTTAAGAAATGTGATGGTAAAATAATCATAAATATCAAACTTATTCACCTCAAATCTCATAAATCATCAATAAAGAAATTTGGGTGTAAACCCACTTGCAAGGATCATGAAATTCCAATTGTAAAAATCAATTCTTTGGGCACAAGAATAAAAGGAAATTCTTGTTTAAGACCCACATACCTTGATTATGATTTTTGAGATGAAGAAACTTGATTGGAACTTCTTTCTCGCACTCTTGAGCTAAATTTCTTGATGCCTTGACTTAGATATCTTAAATCTTTAACCACTTGAAGGTATTTATGGAAGGTTCTTGAATTTTTCTTGAGAAGATTGGAATTTTAGGTTGAGATAAAACCCTAGCTTCTTGAATGTTCTTGGAAAGAAATTAGAGAGAAATGAATTTCTCTTCTCTACTAGGATAAATATATAGAGGGTAAGAACGGGTGAAAAGACCAAAATACCCGTGAGAAAATTCTAGAATTGGAGCTCGATTTTTGGACCTGGCACGACGCGCCAAGATCGCGGTCCTTCACTGGATTTGGATAGTTGGGAAACTGCTCAGTGGTGTGATGCGGTGAAATCACGTTGTCACCTTGGTTATGATCCGGAAAGGCACCACGATGTGGTGGAATCACGTTGGTGCACTGGAATTTGATAATCCTAATATTGATCTTTGGTGCGATGCGTCAATATCGCAAAGGTTCACTGAAAAATGACAATTGTCATTTTGGCTGGCTCCGATATGCGCTAAAGTGCTAGGTGGCACACTGTCTCACTAAAATGACTCTAACTCTTCACCCGAGTGTCGGATTTAGGCGAATTTGGTATCGATGGAAAGCTTATTCAGTGCTCTACAAGACAAATTAGGGAAATTCTACATGGTTAAATCATCATTCACTTTGGAAGTCATTTCCATATACTCAAAAGATGGATTTAGACTTAAGGAATGATTGAGGTATTACATAGAGGTTTATCAATCCATACTACTTATATAGTACAATTCTCCCTCAAGTATTACTTTTAATCCATCCAAAGAATCTAGGTCAATTTCTACAACCATGCACAACTAAAGTCAACTTACTCTTTAATATGAGTGACAAAGTCACTCCCGTCAAACTAGGGCAACTAATGCATTCTCATGCTATACATGAGACAAAAAGTCCAGCTAACAAAAGTTCTAGTCTTTAAGTCAAGTATCACACATTATGAGTTTAATAGAATGAGTCACTCAACTAATCCCAAACATCTAAAACCATTTGAACACCTAACACCCCTCCCAATCTTATCAAGATATCAAAGTCACACTATAATAAAGCTCAATATAACAAGAAGTAATTCTAACCTACCTCAAATCCAAAATTATCTCATAAACTAATAACCTTCACTCTCTCTTTTCCTCAAAGATTTTTCAAGGAGCCAAGTTATCCAAAACACAATCTATTCATTATTACGAGAATATCATTACACATATTGCACCATTGTGTTTTGAGTTCAAAATGACACCCAAAACCCCTAAGTGGCTCCCACATATGGAAAGTGAGTTTCCAAGACCAACCAATTATTCAAATGCCATTAAGGAGTTGTATCCCTCAAGAAATAGGTGCAACTCAAGCATATTTAGGATAAAATCAAACCCTCAAGCCATTTGGAGGTTTAGGTCAAATAATCAAGAATTCAACACTATAAATGAAGGACTCATACTATAGATTGATTTTTAATCACGAATATGCACGTTATTCAAGCTCCCAATAAACACCCATGACTTAATTTTCGAACAACACATTTATTAGGTTTTATGGAACTCAAAGCAATAGCAAAATAGCTAATTCTAGACTAAAAAAGCATTTAAATATCCCTTCTTAGATTGGCAATTCACGTAATTGCAAGCACGCAGGACACGATAGAGGCATCATGATTAAGATACACCCTCTGTGATTATAGTACCTTTTGCTACACCAGATGACAACTCAAACTTTGAATAAATTCCAATTTTTGGCAATGCCTTGAGATACATTTGAAATGAAATACGCGAAAATAAAATATTCAACCACACTAATTTCGACATTCAGGATGCATTGGTGAAGTCAGATTTTCCATCCGATGTTGTATTGACCAAATATAGGCCCCACACCCAAATTTTAAATTTATCAACTCTTTAACTAATAGGTCAAAATGAGTTTAGGTGCAACGGAACCCAAACCCAAAATATACCCAACCTAAAATCAATATTCCGAAGCTGGTAGCAGTTATAATTTACATCTAATATTCTTTTAATAAGGTTTTTGCTCGGTGGACATTTGGAACTAGAAAAGGCATTTAAATACAGAAATGATTATAAAAAAAACTGAACTATTCGATGCTTATACTATCAGTCCTAGTATGTCGTAAATAACTTGGGATATCTATGGAAAAAATAAGAGGAATCACAAAAAATGACTTGAAGGGTTATTACAACATCTACTACTAAGGAATTTTTTAGGCAAAGAGTAATACCTAAAGTCTCGAATAGGTGAGGATACTGGGACTATATCTCTCTCTCAATCCCCTATGTGTCCTTCTCCAGTGGGCTGTGCTTCCACTGAGGCTTAACTATAGGAATCTCTCTAGTATAGAACTACCTTACATACTAGCCAAAATATGCACGAGCTCCTCCACCAAGGTCAGCTACTCATCTAACTGGACTTAGTCCCAACTAAGCATATGAGATGGGTCAGGAATATACTTACGCAACATAGAGACATAGAATACTGGATAAACAATAGCAAAATCTTGAGACAAAGGTAACTCATAAGCCACCTTGCCAACTATGTAGAGAATCTCCAAAGGACAAATATATCGAGGACTGATATTACCCTTCCTTTTGAACCTCATCACAAGCCTCATGCGTAAAACACAAAGGAACACATGATTACTAAATCTAAATCTCAAGGCAAGGAGCCTATGATTGTCATAGGACTTCTGCCTACTATAGGCTCCTCTCAGCCTATCCTAAATTAGCCTGACTCTATCTAATGACTCTTGAAGAAAATATGTGCTATGAGGTTTCATCTCAAAAGTCTTAAACCAACCTATTAGAGAATGACATATCTTGCCATATAAAGCCTAAGAAGGTGCAATACTAATACTCAAAAGATTGTTGTTGTATGCGAACTCTGCCAATGCTAAGTGTTGATCCCACCATCCTCCAAAATCTATAGCATAGGCTCAGACCATAACCTTAAGAACCTAAATGGTTTTCTCATACTAGCCATCTGTCTACGGATGAAAAATTAGTCAAATCTACTCGATTACCCAACTCATCTTGGAATGTCCTCTAAAATTATGAGGTAAATACAAAACCATGGTCTGATATGATAGAAATGGTAACCCACAAAATTAAACTATCTCCAAACATAAATAAGTACTAATCTTTTAGAACAGAAGGTCATCTAAAAAGAAAGGAAATGTGACGACTTGATCAAATGATCCATAATAACCCAAACACCATCAAGACCATGAAAAGTACAAGGAAAACCACTAATGAAATACATGGTAATATGTTCCCATTTACACTCGAGAATAGGCAACCTCTATGTAATCCTCCAGGATGATGATGCTCAACCTTAACCTTCTAAGAGAATAGGCAATAAGCCAAAAAGTCTACCACATCTCTCTTCATACTATCCCACTAGTAATGCTGCCATAAGTCTCTATACAACTTAGTTATATTGAGA
Organism: Capsicum annuum; assembly: GCF_002878395.1. Lineage (NCBI taxonomy): Eukaryota > Viridiplantae > Streptophyta > Magnoliopsida > Solanales > Solanaceae > Capsicum > Capsicum annuum. The sequence goes on from NC_061120.1 coordinate 129,239,577, forward strand.
TTAATGGAATACCTGGAGTTCTGAACCTCATGTAGAATTTACTAAATAAAGTCATCAAGTCAGGGAGCATAAATACGACCCCAAAATGTCAAAATACTCTCGGGATCAATGGTATACCTCTCAAATGCACTACTCACCACCTGGTCACGGAGGAAACACAACTTTTTATCCTAGTAAAGACAATCACAAATCTTCTTGAGAAGGGAGGACCCTACCTCAACACAAGCCAAAATCCTTGAAGGATCCAAAATATCAAGGTGAACTATCAAATTGGCTAAGGACTAAATGTCCCATGCCATGGGGATCTAAGAAACTTATATGCATGCTGAGCTACCCATACTCACTAGCTTGCAACACAGGGCATCAGCTATAACATTTGCCTTACCTTGATGATACAAGATGGAAATATCATAGTCCTTTAGCAACTCCATCTACTATGCTGGCGAGCATTAAGCTCTCCCTGGGTCATAAGATATCGAAGGCTATGATGATCGGATAAAATCTTAATGCAATCCATACAAATAATGCCTCCAAATCATAAGTGTAAAAACTACCACCGCTTACTCTAAATTATGAGTGGGGTAGTTACGCTTATGCACTTTAAGCTATCAAGAAGCATAAGCAACGGCATGACCTTGCTTCATTAAAACACAACCAAGACCAATACCTAAAACATCACAAAGTACGATGAATCCTTCACCATCAATATTAAGAGCTAACACTGGAGATGAAGTAAGACAATCCTTGAGCTGTCCTAAGCTCAACTCATATTCCACGGTGATATGACAAAGATAAGAGAGGCACGAAACACACTCAAAAATTAGTTCACAAGTGTAAGAAAATCGAGAACCTCTTTGGTGACCCCCCTCGGATTCACTACCAATAACAACTATATAAGATATAATGGTGTATTTGACACAAAACCGCCACAAAATTTTAAGAGCATGGAGATAACAACAAAAATAACAAGAAGAAGTTAACAACAAGTCAAAGTTTAACTATAAACAAGAACAATCTGTTACAAATTATAAATGCTAACAAGATTACACTAAAAGTAAAGGGAAAGATAGATAGACAATTGAAGATGTAATCTTAAGAAACTAAGAGCTTATTCCACTCTTGGGACCTTAACACCACACACAACAAAGACCTATCTCTTACGTGTCACAATATCAGATTCCACCTCTCAATCATCAACGCTTCCAAGCAAAACATAATGAATAGTGATTCCATACTAGTTCTTCACCTAGTTTTGGTTTGGTGTCTCAAAGGAGAGAGGACTTGTGTTTTTCTGTGTCTTATGACTTAAAACATTGTCAAAAACTAATGAATGAAAACCCTAATATGTCCCTTATATAGTACATTACAATTAGAAGCCAAAATGACCAAAAGGCCCTTAAGTGATAGGTGCCCATCAAGTGTAGCCAAATATAGTTTTTGGATCATTTTTGGTGCATAATTAGGTCCTCTTAGGAACTTCAATTAGATACACCAAGTCTTGTACCCAACATGCACTGCCATAATTCCATATCCGTGATTATTCTCATATCATCCTCTTCATCTTGAGGGTAATTTGCCCACAAATTCATAACTTCACCTCATTCAATTGGTCACTTCAATAGAAACCACTCAAAACAGCCCATAAAACATGAGCTGATACAAAAAAATCTACAAAAACATTAGAAACATAAGAGCCAACAACACATCTCAGCCAACATCTTTATTTTGAACCTCGGCTTCCTCTCCATCTTGAGCCTTATCTTCAATATCATCAGAAACATATCCCACATCTTTTCTTTGAGGCGGGTTCCTTTTAGATCTCTATGTATTCCCATTAGCTTCTCTTCCATCATATAAGAATCATTGTAGACTCTATATCTTTCATGTTCCTTTCTACTATACTCCTCTATAGGGATATATCAGTTTTGGTAATGTGAAGTTTCAATTGAGTCGAATGATTTGGCAAGGTTGAGCTTTATTTATAGAGCTTGGATGGGAGGAAATTGGCTTTCAAGTCCTTCGTATTGTACTTGATCAAATTAATAGGGAAGTAACTTATTTAGGTCTCGAGTTTAAAGATATTTATTGGCTTGGCTTATGTCTATGTAATTTGGTGGTGGTCTTGGAGGATTGATCATTTGAGGTAAAGTCTAAGGAGTAGAAACATGAGAGTTCCTTCAACTTTCCACTCGATCCAACCTCTCAAGAATAGTAGATATATCTAAGCTTAATCTTTCAAGACCCACATTCGCCCTAGCCATGCCTTGGAAAATAGCATCTTAATTCCCTCTTAATATTGATTTACATAAGCTATTATATGTTAAGAATTCTTTTCAATCTTGTTATATGTTTGAAACTCATTACTATTTTGTTATATATTCTGAACTCAGCTCTATCTTGTTGTATGTTCAAAATATATCTGCTGCTAGTTATATTGTGTTCTAGTTGGATGGATAATAGGGGAGGTCTCCAATCATTCAAGAACTTCATATAGTCGTCATGACTATGCCTTGGTTAAGGTCATGAAAAGATTAGTATCATAGCCTAGGTTCATAGTTATTGGATATCCATAAAGTTATGTCAAGTAGAGTCTGTTTTATGGGTGTGTAGTGCACTAAATTTAGAAGGAGAGGCTATGGGTAATTTAAGAATGTTTTTATTTTTTGTAGTCTATTTTTAAGGCTATAGAGTCTACGGTCTGGAAAACTCTTCTAATCTCTGTTTGCTCACATTTCAAATCATGCCTTCTTAAAGATCTAATACTCATGGAAACTTCTCTGTCCCTCTTGTGGATAATATGGATGGAACTCGCCCTATTTATAGAGTTTGGACCTAGTCTAGGGTTCCTTCTCTTCACTGTACTACCTCTCGTGGAGTTTCACTAGTCCCTACCAGTCATTCTTGAGCTTCTCAGGATGATTATGTCATGACCCACCATCCTAAAGAGACATTTTTTGAATTCCATCGATCTATTCATCTGCTAACTTTGTTAGTGACTTCCTAGTATCATTAGTCTGGCAAATTTATGAGGTTGAATACCTAAACCTTTATAGTCTCTAAGGTTGAGAAGGAACATTAAGTATTTGTGGATCAAATAGAAATAATATTTGAGATGATGTATGTTTTTTATTCTGAGGGTGTGGAGTTTGTCGCATACCATTTGAAAGACGTATCTTATCATTGAAATGAGCAATGTGAGCAGTTAAGGGGTGATAATATAGATTCGGGTGTATGGGATGAGTTGTTGAGTACCTTTCTTGATTGTTTCTTTTCTCATGAGTTAAGGGAGGTTAAAACTAGGGATTTTGTGAACTTGAAGCAGGGAAGGATGACTGTGAAGGCGTATGCTTTTAAATTCAACCACCTAACTCATAATTCATTAAAGATTGTGTCTTGTATGAGGGTAAGTATGAGGATGTTTTATTTGATTTTGTTTTGGGACATGGTATTAATAATGACATGGTTATCTAAAGGTTGTGGTATAAATACAACAAGTTGAAGATTAAAAGAAGAAGCAAGCAAAAATAGGAGAGAGGCAGAAAAAAATTACGATATTCATATTTGGGTTGACACTAGCAGAATAGTGGTTGAGATGGTAAGCATTGGGGAAAAGAGAGGACTTGGGGAAAATCTTGTTCATACCTATGGCTAGTTCTCTTTATCCTAAGCCATCTGGTGATTATCACTTTCAGACTAATAGTAGGATTAAATCCCATGGTACCCAATCTCAATCTAGTGGAGCTCAGTCAACCCTATCTCACCCTCTTTATAGATTCTATGTATAGTTGTATCATGGTCAGTGTGATAACGAGATGAATAGCTGCTAACTAGGGGCTTTTGTAGCTAATAAGGTTTTGATTGCTACTTCATCAACTCTTGCATCAAAGGGTGCTACCTCAAGTATTGGAACTGGCAAAAATTGACTCTATTTCATTGCCATCCATTATGAATCTGAGGCATCTCCAGATGTCATTATTACTGGTATGTTGAAATATAATACCCTAAAAATCCAAACCAATATTAGAGCCATGTACCAAGATCATGCATAGTACATCATGGTTCTTTTATAGTTTTATGAGTAAGTTATGTGAATATTAAGACTTCACATAACTCCCAGCTATCAGACGAATAAAAATATTCCTTATCGATTGAATTCTTGAGAAGGATATTGGTATATTAAACTTCAAACAAGAATATCTCTCATTATAATTAGAATTTTTGAGATCATGACCTATCATTAGATATATAATTAAATTATCTTTCCAACGATACTAATTTTACCTAAATCCGATATCAGAGCAAGGAGTTATGCCTATTTTACTCCAGCATGTCAAGCTGGAAACAGTGTGACAACATTCGTGATAGCCTATCACATTTGTGATGCCCTATCACGAAGGTCGTCATCCTTAGGCATAAACCAGCTACTAAGTGATGACATTCGTGATAGCTTATCACATTTGTGATGACCTATCATGAAGGTCATCAGCCTTAGGCAGAAACCAGCCCCTAAGTGACGACATTCGTGATAGCTTATCACATTTGTGATGCCCTATCACAAAGATCGTTAGCTATGATTTTCAGCAACTGGGAAATTATATCATAAGGGTATTTTGGTCTTTTCCTTCAACTTAGATGACTTATAACCCTAAAGAGGCATAATTTTCCCCATTTTTCTTCAGTTAGGTATCTTAAAAACCCTCTCTTACACTCTCAACAACAATATTAGGGTTTCCATTAGACTCATCTCTCAAAAGCAAGATTCAAGCCTTTTTTCGAGATAATCAAGAATTAAGTTTTCCAATCCAATAACTCCCCAATAAATCATTAAGGTTTTATTTCTAAGATATGTGTGTGTTCATTCATGGACTCCTTTTGTCCATGAAGTTCAAGAACCCTTTTCTAAAACTGCATATTATGGTTTTCATGTTATGAATGGATTGTTGATCATGTTTATATGTTGAATGATGCCAAGATAGAATCTTTATGTGTTAATATGAATCTATGACATCATATGAATGGTAAACATATAAGTTTGATTATTTATGATTAGTAAATGTTGGATTTACACCTATGCCTAAGTTGTGCATGTAAGGTTTTTGATAAAATACCTAAGAGGCTCAAAATCATGCATTATAGCTAAATTGTGACAAAGTGAAGGATTCATGATAGACCTCTATGATTCAATGTCATGCATGTTGATAATGTGTCTTGTGAAAACTGTTGGATTACTCATGAACTAGTCTAATGGAATTGTGCTAAGCTTACTTGCAAAATCCACACATGTACAAGATGTAGAATACCTATGCACTTCATGAAATTCTCTAAGTTATGATATTATAGATTGCGGTTGTAATATGTAATGAGCATGATATTGAAAGCTATGAAAGTATATACATGTTGTATGAAAGTCCCTTCCATGAAATTTATTGTTGAGAACCATTTTTAGTATGAAATCCCTTATTTATGATATTTTGGATTATGGACTCTACTCTTATGATCAAGTCAGTCATGTGTGTCAGTGTCCTTCCATTGTGTCCTGGGGGTACTTGTACTCGAAAAATATAGTTGTGTGCCTAGAGCCATGTCATGTTTTTATGATACTCTCAGTCAAACCATGATCTATAGAAATCAGTCAGTCATGTGACTCAGGAAAACTCAGAAATCTCAGTAGTCTCAGTTGTTTAGTAATCTAAGTGATCTCAGTACGTAGTCTGTCATTTCAGTATTCACAGTCAATCTCAGTAACTTTAGTACTCTCAATTAGTCCCCAGAACTCAGTACATTTTATTAGTCATTAGAATTTAGTAAACTCAGTTTAGCTCCGCTAAACAATACCACTAGTATCAGTTTAGCAAATCAGTTCAGTTAAGTTATTTAGTTTAGCGCAGTTATTTAGCTTAGTGTCTTCCAGATGGGAGTAGGATTAGCACTGAGTGAGCCTAGGGATGGGGACTCACCCACTAGAATAGGACTAAGATCCCTAGAAGCAATTCCTAAGTTCCAGAACTACGTTGCCAGTGTAGGTACGAGATGTCACCCGTTAGATAGGATAGATATACTCAGGGGTCACCCGTTAGCATATTTAGTTGTATAGGACTGATCCTAGGAGTCAACTGGTAGATTAGGTCTAACTCCACAGTAGATGTCTTTACTGGTGGCGCAATACTGACACCCTTCTAGTCAGGAAAGAGATTGGACCCCAGTTAGCTTAGCCTAGGGCATGTCGTTTAGATGAACACATCCCACAGTTTCAGTTACAGATTCAGGACTGTCAGATACAGTTAACTCATTTCAGTAGTACAAATTCAGTACTCTTAGAGACAATCAATCCTTATCATAATAAATAGACTTCAAGACCACCCATTAGACAGGACTGATCTCAACTATAGTTAAAAAGTATCAGAATCATCAGACTTAAAGATCACCTGCTAGATAGGACTGATCTCAAATTTAGTTACTCCATATAAAATAGAACTCAGATAGTTCCATCCGAACTTAGACTGTCAGATACAGTCCCTCAGTATTAGTTAAATTGGTTAGGTCGACCATCACAGTTATATCAGTTATATCAGTTTTCTAAAATTATGTAACACTCATATCAGTTATCAGAATTTATGATATCAGTATTCAGTTTCATGACTATCAGACACAGTCACCCAGACCAGTTCTTCATAATTCGAACTGTCAAAAATAATCATTCATTTATTCAGTAATCTCAGTATCAGTACACTAATATTGTCAGTATTCAGACTCAGTAGTCAGTATCTTCACGAGTTCAGTTACGGTTATGTATTCATGTATGTATTCTCACATTCGTATTAGTCAGCATTGTTCATGCATATAACCCTTTGCATTTAGCCTAACTCACTTGTATACTCAATACATTAAAATATACTAACACATTTGTGCTATGGTGCATTCTCTTATGTTACACCATAGGTTTAAAGGCACGAGCTACAGATCAGCAGTAGTATTCCAGTGTTCAGAGTTTGCAGTGAGTCCTTCTCATTCAAGGATGATATGATTATTGCTACATTTGCTATTCAGTTGCTAGATGGAGTTTGTTAGAGACATGTTTCTTCAACTCCTTATTCAGTTCAGTTAGAGGCTTTCAGACTAGATGTCAGATTAGATATTCAGATCTCATTATTTTTAGTATTTATTACTTATTTTGGTATTTTATACCTTTTTCAGACATTTTGTTATCAGACATTTATTCAGTTTGAACCTTATGGCCTTTCATGTTCATATTTCCTCATTTCATGATATATTATGCAGTATACAGGTACAGATATCAGTCATGGGTTAGCTTGTGGTCCTTCGGGACATGAGCATCGTGTAGCATTCTAGACTAGAAAATCGAGGTGTTACCTAAAACTTTTCTCTCAAGATGTATATTGCCTGCTTTATTCAGGTTTTACCCTTTTTTATGTGACCCCTTATGTGTTTTTTTATTTTGGTATTAGTCCCGAGAGTATTTTTATTTCTTTTTGTTTGACTACTCAAAAATTTGATTCTGTCATGGCTAGAAAAGTTTATAGGGGTTGTGTATTGTCCATCTTTCATAAGGATAAATTGGTAGATTTGATAGATTTCTATATGGTGGATTTTTTGTATATTCTTGGGGATGGGTTGGCTCCATTTATGCTATAGTTCCATTGATTATCGGACCCGTAAGATCAGTTTCCAATTCCCTAATAAACCAATAATAGAATGGAGGGAAAGATCCTTAGTACCTAAGGAAAGGTTTATTTCATATCTTAGAGCCTAAAGGTTGATTTACAAAGGGTGCCTATACCATCTTTTTCGAGTTAAGGACTCTGATTCTAAAATCTCCTTTTTTAAATCTATCACCATAGTTAACAAATTTCCTAAAGTTTTTCTCGATGATCTTCCTGGTATTCCTTATTATAGGAAAATACACTTTAGGATTGATGTTTAATTGTATACCCATCCTATATCTATTCCCCCATATAAAATGGCTCCGACCGGGTTAGAAGAACTTAAGGGGCAGTTAAAGGATCTTCTTGATAAGGTTTTAATTTATCCCAGTATCTCTCTATGGGGTGGTCCTCTACTTTTCAAATGTATTAAAGATGGGTCACTTTTTATGTGCATAGACTATCGACATTTAAATAAGGTGTCGCTAAAGAATAAATATCCTATTCCTAGGATTGATGATCACTTTAATCAGTTTCAAGGTGCAAGATCCTTCTCTAAGATTGATCTTTGGTCGGGTTAGCATCAGTTAAATATTATATAGGCAGATATTCCTAAGTCTACTTTCCAAACCCAATATAGTAATTATGAGTTTCTAGTTATGTCATTCAAGTTGATTAATGCTCCAGACGTATTTATATATCTCATGAACTGGGTATTGTGGTAGTTTTTGGATTAGATCATAATAGTGTTTATTAATGATATCTTGGTATATTATAAGAGTGAGGAGGATCATGTAAATCACCTGTAAGTAGTGTTTCATACTATTAAGGATCAATGATTGTATGCCAAGTTTTCAAAGTGTGAGTTTTGGTTGATTGATGTGACCTTCCTACGTCATGTTGTTTCCAGTAAGGGGGTAAGGGTGGATCCATAGAAAGTTAAGACAGTGAAGAAGTGGCCTAGACCTATGACTCCTATAGATATTTAGAGCTTCTTGGGTTTAGCCAAGTAAAATAGGAGGTTTGTGGAAATCTTCTCTTCTATTGTTTATCTGTTGACAAAGTGACTTAGAAAAAGATAAAGTTTGGGTGTTCCGATGGGATGGTAGTTTTAAGGACCTGAAAGATAAGTTGACTTTTACGCTAGTTTTGACCTTCTCCAAGGGTACTGATGGTTTTGTGGTTTACTGTGATGTATCTTGTGTAGGATAGGTTGTGTCTTCATGCAGCAAGGTAAGGTTGCAGCCTATGCTTCTAGGCAATTGAAAGTCTATGAAAGGAATTATCCGACTCATGATCTTGAGTTAGCAATTGTGGTGTTTGAATTAAAGATAGGTGCCATTATTTGTATAAAGGGTGCATGTTGATATTAATTGAGATTATAAGAGCATGCAGTATGTGTTCACTAAGAAGGAATTGAATCTCAGGCAGAGTGGTGGCTTGAATTTCTTAAGCACTAATATGAGTCTCATTATCACCCAGGTAAAGCTAATTTAGTTTTTGATGCTCTTAGAAGGTTTTCTATGGGGAGCTTATCTCCTGTGGATGAGGACAAAAGAGTATTAGTGAAGGATATTCATCAGTTGGTTAATATGGGAGTTCGTTCTTTGGACTCCGAAGATGGAGGGGTGATGTTTAAAAAGAGGCTATGTCATCTCTTGGTGTTGAGGTGAAGGAGAAACAGGTTTTGGATCCTATTTTGATGTAGATTAAGGCTAATGTAGGCTAGAAAAAGGTCATGGCTTTTGTGTTCAGGGGTGATGGTATCTTGAGGTACAAAGGTAGGTTGTGAATTTTGAATGTTTATGGGCTGCAAGAAATGATTTTGACTGAGGCACATGAGTTGAGGTATACAGTTTATCCTGGTTGATGAAGATAAACCATGACTTAAATGAGATTTATGTGGAACAACATGAAGAGAGATCTGGCTAACTTTATGGCTAAGTATATGATATGTCAGTAAGTAAAGGTTGAGAAATTTAGATCGAGTGGCGTGTCTCAAGAGATTGAGTTGCCCTTGTGTAAATGGGATATGATCAACATGGATTTCATTACCGGCCTTTTGCGGTCTCAAAATTTGCATGATTCGACCTAGGTCATTGTGGATATGATGCTAAGTCTGGTCACTTTTTGTATGTAAGGACTACTTACTTTGGAGAGGATTATGTTAACTTTTTTATTTAGGAGATTATAAAACTGCATGGTGCTCCAATTTCCATTATGTCGGATCTAGGTACGTAGTTCTCATCTCACTTTTGGCATTTGTTTCAGAAAGGCTTAGGCACATGGGTGAACCTTAGCACTGTATTCCACCTTCATTCGGATAGACAAGTTAAGAGGACCATTTTGACTTTAGAAGATATTCTAAAGTCCTCTGCGATTGATTTTGAGGCAATTGGGTGGATCATTTGCCTTTCATTGAGTTTTTGTTTAATAAAAGTTATCACTCCAGTATTGGGATGGCTCCTTTTGAGGCTTTTTATGGTAGGAGATGTAGATATCCTATTTCATTGTTTAAGGATGGTGAGACTAGATTGTTCAGTTTGGACTTGGTTCACCAAGCCAGGGAAAAGGTGAAGGTGATCAAGGTAGGCATAAGACTACTCAAAGTCGTAAAAAGCCCTACAGGGATGTGAGGTGAAGAGAGTTGGAGTTAGAGTTGGTGATTGGGTATTCTTGAAGGTATTTCCCATGAATGGAGTGATGAAGGTTTAAAATAAGGGGAAGCTCAGTCCTTGCTATGTGGGTGTACTTAATTTTTAGGTAAGTAGGAAACGTTGCTTATAAATTCAATTTGCTTTCGAGTTTTGGTTCTATTTATCTGGTTTTCCCTGTATCAATGTTGAAGAAGTGTGTGGATGATCCTTCTGTGGTTTTGCCTATTGAGACCATTGGTATTTCGGATTCCCTATCTTATGAGGAAGTTCCAGTTAAGATTTTTAATAGGAAAGTCCGTCGCTTGATTTCTAAAGATGTAGCTTCAGTGAAGGTCCTTTCGAGGAACCATAAGGTAGAAGAAGCTACTTGGGAAGCTGAAGAGGACTTGGAGTCCAAATATACATTCTTTTTCTTTGGGTTGGATAATCGTGCTTAAGGAATGTGTTTTCCTACTTTTTTTTCAAAATTTGTTAATGGTTTTGTGATTGCATTCTTGTCTTACAATCGTGCTAAGGATGCCTTGATTCATCATGCAGGGACGAATGATCCTGGGGGAGAGAATGTACCACCCCAGATTTTTGCCTCTAAAAATTTCTGAGTTTTGAGCTTACTGCCAAAACCACGACTTGTACCTAAGGAGTCTTAATGTGTTGTCACGATTCGTAGGGAGGTACCCCTTACAATTTGAGTGGAGTAGCTAATGTTTCTGTCCTGAATAAATCTAAGACCCTGCAAAGCGTAAGGTCAAGTCATGAGTTACTAACTACCTTACAAGTCTAGGCGTCGACTCGTACCCGATTCACTATTCATTTATATGTCATGACCCGATTCACGATTCATGATGAAACCTACTAAAACCCACCAGTAGGTAAGCCAACACAGTATCTCCGAGCTCAGGTATTGGATCACTTTGGTAGAATTGCCCACTGGCCTAAATTCACGAAGAAAACTACTAAAAGAAGATAATCAAAATATGGATACCAATCTCTCCACCTAGTATTATCAGTATACGAGCATGTAAGTATGACAATAAGAAATACAACCCAAAATTTTATAATAATGAACACATCTGGCTCGAATACAAGAGACTGAACAAGGATAAATAGAAATGGCGACTCGAAACTCCAAGAGCACACCCTATCATCGAAAGATCAACTGTGCACAAACTAAACTCAGCGGTGGCAACTAGTACTTGGGTCTATACTAAAAAAGTACAGAAGTGTAGTATGAGTATCAAAACAACGGCTACTTAGTAGGAATCGTCAATCGACTGAGCTAAATTATGATACAAAGATGATATAAAGAAAGATAAAATCTCTAAGTCAAGGTACAGAATTTGACCTGAATCATCTTCATCAATGTTGTATATATAAATAAGCAACTAGAACAATAATACAACATATCATATCAATGCACACCAATACCATCATATATAAGGAGTAATTGATCCGAAAGAATAAAGTGACACTAATAACATTAACAACTGCGTTAGAACCAAGTTGGCGCACATACATCCATTAGATAATAAAGTAAAATAACTCACAACGATGACCCATACCATTGGGGAGTACAACCAAAAGAACATAAAGTAAAGAACCGATCACAACATCCCATACCATCGAATAGTATATCAAAGGATCAAATAAAGCAACGTATATAGATTAAAAAAAACAACTTCTCCTTTTCCATGGTTTTGCACATTTCCTATCAACAATTATTTTGCCAAATATTATATTAATCAACCATTACCGCAATTAACTAACATATACCAAGGTACTAATACCCATGGTCATATATATCTCCATACAAATGTCAATCTCATCAATATGCTATAATTACTAATTATTAGAAAACCAATAATTTCTAATAAACCACTAATTCTCTAGTCATCTAATACCTCTAATTATTATCCTAACCGAATCTTCAGATTATCCTTTATAGCGACATGACATATAAACATTATTCACGAAATAACCAACATCCAACATCTAGGCGAGGTTCACTACTAGTCCATAGACACCATTTATCCAAAGCACAATTCTAGCCATCATAATCGAACTAGTCACAATCTAGCAAAAGAACACTAATCTTCAGTCAAACACTTATCTATCTAACTACTAATGTTCTTTATTATCTAGCATCATTAATAGACAAATCATAAATTAATAGATAATAGACATCATAGCTTAGTCATCGATATTATTAATCATCGGCAACACTAACCTGTTGTCATCACTAGCCACGTAACAACCACAATTGCTAGTTACCACATCTCAACCAAACAAGGTTCATCAACTAAAACTCCAGACTTCTAGCCATCAAATAAATTAATCACTTAATACTCTACTATTTACCACATAGATTAGTCTAATATACAATATTCCTTAATTGATCCCTTTATTCTAGATAAGTATACCCTATAGGTGACTTCTTAATTCTACACAAGATTCTACTTACCAGCTAATAATAATGAATTATTTGACATGGTCTACTCTTACTCGATATTAAGCACTCACATTAATTACACCGCTTAGGAAGTGATTAGCATTAAGGAATATAATCGTCAATACTACGAATAACAAAACACCCTCAAGGAACGTACGAATAAAGTCATATGAAAGCAATCCATACACAAGCATATATATTCTTACCATGCATATCATCAGTACATCCTTCAAACTTACCTGGAATCATAACATTATCAATATATCCCCCAAAATTATCGGGCAACATCATATCATCAACATAACCTAAAAACTTGTTGGGCATCATCATAATATTTATATATTCTCTGGAATCATCGAGCATCACCATATCATCAATATATCCTCCGAACTTACCAGGCACCATTATAACATTAGTATATCCTCCGTAATCATCAGGCATCGTCATATCATTAATTTAACCTCCAAACTTGTCGGGCATTATTATAACATCAATATATCCTTCGAACTCACTGAGCACCATCACATCATCAACACATATATAAGTAATCCAATCAATAATAAATACAAGTCCCACGAGGGATAGAGTGAAATAGAAGCGAGAAGAGACATACCACTATACCTCACCATTCATTATCAACACTATATATTAATAGGTTCATGAACAAGTATATTTATATGGTATGGACACTAAATGGATTATTGGAATTAAAAAGATCACTAGCATGGACAAACCCAAACCCATGGTTTATACCTTCTAGAGCCCCTTTTTATTAGCATAATTCACATTATTAACACAAGAGAATTTTTAGGACGAACATTAGTTTAGTCACTAGGCTTGAACATAATATTAGTAATAATGTAATCCAAGGCCCACATGGTAATTTAGTCTATAATTTAAGTGATACCATAGTCATAGGTTCAATCTACAAGACATTTCACTACTATCAAAGAATTATCAAAAATCTTGCAACTAATCTTGCACATCATTACTAATAACATCATCATGAATTAGCCATTTAGCGGGGTTAGTCATCAAATTATCTGAGCCACATTCTATGAGTTTAACAAGTAGCTAGTTCACTAATGAAACTGCATAGTGCAAGCTTAAGGTGGATCAAGTTTCACTTCTAATAACCCAAATTGCCTCTTTAAGCCTAACTTCTACCCGAGACTAATCTAAGCCATCTAATTCACATCTTAGAGGTTTATCAATCCACACTACTTCTATGGTAAAATTCTCCCTCAAGTATTACTTGTAATCCATCCAAAGCATCTAAGACAATTCCATAATCATGCACAACTAAAGTCAGCTTACTCTTTAATATGAGTGACAAGGTCACTCCTATCTAACTAGGACAACTAGTGCATTCCCATGCTATTCATGAGACAAAAAGTCCATCTAACTAAAGTTCTAGTCTATAAGTCAAGTATCACACATTATGAGTTCAATAGCCTAAGTCGTACAACTAATCCCAAACATCTAAAACCATTTCAATACCTAAAACCCCTCCCAATCTTATCAAGATATCAAAGCATACTACAATAAAGCTCAATTTAACAATAAGTAAGTCTAACCTACATCAAATCAAAATATATCTCGCGAACCGATAAACTTCACTCTCCCTTTTCTCAAAGCTTTTCAATGACCAAGCTATCCCAAACACAATCTATTCATTGTTACCGGAATATCAATACACATATTGCACCATTATGTTTCGAGTTGAAAACGATACCAAAAACTCCCAAGTGGGTCCCATATATGAAAATTGAGTTTCCAAGACCAATAAATTATTCAAATGCCATTAAGGAGTTGTATTCTTCAAGAAATTGGTGCAACTCAAGCATATTTAATTTGAAATCAAACCCTCAAGCCATTTGCAGGTTTGGGTCAAGTAATCAAGAATTTAACACTATAAATGAAGGACACATACTACAAATTCATTTTTAACCACGAATATGCACGTTACTCAAACTCCCAATCAACACTAATGACTCAATTTTAGGACTACACACTCTATTAGATTTTACAAAACTCAAAGAAATAGCAAAATGGCCAATTCTCTAACAAAAATGGCATTTAAATACCTTTCTTAGGTCCGCAATTCATGAATTCATGAGTACGCGGGCCATGATAGAGGCATCATTATTGAGATACACCCTCCGTGATTTCAGTACCTTTTGTTGAACCAGATGACAGCTCAAACTTGGAATAAATTCCAAGTTACGGTAAGGCCTCGAGATGCATTCAAAATCAAATATGAAAAAATGAAATATTCGACCACACTAATTTCGATATTCAGGATGCATTAGCGAAGTTGGATTTTCCATCCGATGTTGTTTTGACCAAATATAGGACCGCCAACCAAATTTCCAATTTATCAACTTTTCAACCAATAGATCAAAATAAGTTCGGGTACAATGGGACCCAAACCAAATGTCTAGCCAACCTAAAATTAATATTCCCAAGTTGTTGGCCGTCAGAATTTGCATTTGATATTATTTTTATAAGGTTTTTGCTCGGTGGCCATTTCAAACTGGCGAAGGCTTTTGAATAAGGAAATGGTTATAAACAAACAGATAAACTTTTTGGTGTTTGTATAATCAGTCCCAGCAAGTCGTAAATGACTTGGGGCAGCTATGGAAAAGATCTAATGGCAAATAATCGAAATCAAGAAAAATGACTTGAAGGGTCATACAACATCCTCTGCTAAGGAACATTCGAGGCAAAGAATAATACCTGAAGTCTCAAACAGGTAAGGATACTGGCACTGTATCTTGCTCTAGATCTCCCAGGTGGCCTCCTCCACTGGGCGGTACTTCCACTGAGCCTTTACTATAGGAATCTCTCTGGTATCGAATTGTCTTAAATACTAGCCAAAATATGCATGGGCTCCTCCTTCAAGATTAGCTACGCATCCAAATGGATTGAGTCCCAACTAAGCACATGAAATGGGCCAGGAATATATTTACGCAACATAGAGATATGGAAAACTGCATAAAAAATAGCAAAATCTTGAGGCAAGGCTAATTCATAGGCCACTTCACTAACTATATGGAGACTATCAAAAGGACAAATATATTGAGGGCTGACATTACCCTTTATTTTGAACTTTATCACACCCCTAATGTTTGAAACACGAAGTAACGTATGATCACCAACTCTAAATTTCAAGACAAGGAGCCTACGGTTGGCATAGGCCTTCTGCCTACTATAGGCTCATCTCAGCCTATCCTGGATCATCCTGACTCTATCTAATGAGTCTTGAAGAAAATATGTTCCACGATGTATCACCTAGGAAGTCCTAAACATCACAAAATACAATGAATGTTTCACCATAAATAGGAAGAGGTAATACTAGAGCTGAACTAAAACAATCCTTGATCTTTCATAAGCTCAACTAACATGCCCCGGTGAGACGAAAAAGACAAGGGAGGCATAAAACACACACAAAAATCAGTCCACGAGTGCAAGCAAAATCGAGGACCTCTTTGTTGACCATTCTCGGATTCACTACCAACAAAAAAATACAACATATAATGGTGTATTTGACACCAAATAACTATAAAATGTTAAGAGCATGGAGATAACAACAACAACAACAAGAAAAAGTTACCACCAAGTCAAAGTTTTGCTAGAACCAAGAACAAACAGTTACAAGTTAGAAATGCTAACAAGATTACACTAAAATTAAAGGGATAGATAGATAGGCAATTCAAAATGTAATCTGAAGAATCCAACAACTTTCTTCATTCTTGGACCTTTAACATCACACACAATAAAGACCTATCTTTTACATAACACAAGATTGGATTCCACCTTTCAAGCATTAATCCTTTCAAGAAAAATACAATCACTAGTGATTCCACATTAGTTCTTAACCTAGTTTTTATTTGGTGCCTCAAAGGAGAGAGGATTTATGTTCTTTTGTGTCATGACTTACAACATTGTCAAAAACTAATGAATGGAAACCCTAATATGTCCCTTATATAGTATATTACAATTATAAGCTAAAAATGACCAAAAGGCCCTTAAGTGATGGGCACCCATAAGGTGTAGCCAAATATAGTGTTTGGACGGTTTTTGGTGCATAATTAGGTCCTTTTTGGCTCTTCAATTGCACACACCAAGTCTCAGACCGAACATGCACTCCCATAATTCCATATCCATGATTATTCTCATATCAGCCTCTCCATGTTGAGGGTAATTTTCCCATAAATTTATGGATTTACCTTGTTCAATTGCTTACTTCAAAAGAAACCACTCAAAATAGCTTTCAAAATATGAGATGGCACAAAACAATCCGCTAAGACATGACAAACTCGAGAGCTCAGTAACACGTCTTGGCCAACATGTTCATTTTGAACCTCCACTTCTTCTCCATCTTGAGCCTTGTCTTTAATATTATCTAAAACAAATCCCGCCTCTTTCCTTGGAGGTGGGTTCCTTGAGGGATCTCAACATTTTCCCCTCAACTTATCTTCTATCATATAAGCATCATTGTAGACTCCATGTCTTTCATGTTTCTTCTACCATACTCCTCTATAGGGATATATCAATTTTCATGAAGTGGTGTTTTTGTTGAGAGGAATGATTTAGTAAGGTGGAGCTTCAGTTTTGGAGCTTGGATGGGAGGAAATTGGCTTTCAAATCCTTCGTGTTAGACTTTATCGAATTGAGGAGAAATTATCTTATTTAGGTCTCGAGTTTGAGGACATTTTGTGGCTTGGCTTATGTCTATGTCATTTGGTGGTGGTATTGGAGGATTGATCGTTTGAGGTAAAATCTCTGGAGTAGAAACACGAGAGTTTCTTCACTCTCCACTTGATCCAACCTCTCAAGTATAGTAGACATATTTGAGACTAATCTTTCAAGACCCGTATTCGCCCTAGCTATGCCTCGGGAAATAGCATTAAGGTGGGAAAAAATGGTTTCCATTATTTCCAAGATGCTAACTGTAAAACAAAAAAACGCGTTAGTTGTTCGAAAATAACCTCACTCTATTTTTTATTTCTTGTTTCTCGGATCCCTCACACTTAATCTCACAAGTATTTTTAGCGTGCTTATACTCCGAGATGTATTGAGAGGTAAATCCAATGTTTATAATGACTCCAAAGAGTGAGGAAACACACAAGGATGTATTACAATAACTCAAAAGAATTACACTCATCAAGGAATCTATACATGAATGGTGTCAAAACTATCTTACAATCTAGTACTAGTTTGTAAGTTAGTAATGGAATCAACAAGAAACAACAAATTCAAACTAGAAGATCAAATTTTGAGCTTAAAAAATTGTTGTGTGAACATTCATTAGTGACGTGGTAGTCTAACGTGTCATTCCACTAGCGGTTTAGTTCTTTACAAATTTTAACTCACAATTCACAATTTGAACTTTGGTGGAAATTTTTCAATGTAGGGAAATACAAACTAGTCTTTGGAGCTCCTTTTTCAATTCAAATTTCAATACTCAAAAGTCTTTGAATAGACTTGTACTTCTCCTTAAAACATGAACCCTTGTTTTATGGAAAGTGGTTGAGATGTGATGTAAACTCCTTTGGTGGTTGGGGGCCTTTCAAGACTTAACAAGTTCTACACTTTGCCTTTCACCTTTTGAAGATCTAAGTCACTTAACTATTAACTAGATGAAAAATATGATTAAGAACTTCAAGAACACAATACCCAAAACAAGAACAACCAACAACAATCTCCAAGAACATCAACAATTCCATGATAACAAGGCTTACTACAAATCCTCCAGTAAACAGCCTAGTCTCGTTGATTTATGTTTCAGTTTTAGCAAGAGGGGAAGGTTGTGATGAACAACAAGAACATAATAAAAACCTTTAAATATCTACAAAAACAACACCAACGTCCAACTACATCCACAACAACAAGAACAATACCACACGGCCACAACAATCTTCACAACAACAACTTTCAACAAGTTCAAGATTAAGTTTAGATCTAGACTCAAAGTGCTAGTGAATAAGAAAACCAACACTTAGCAACAACTAAACAAAAAAAAAGACACCAAGATCTATTCAAAAGAACATTCTACCAAGACACAACAACAACAAGTTCACAACTTCTCGGCCAAGAACAAAATAGAGAGATCATAACTTTCTTTGGAATTTTTAGTTTTTAAATAATTTTTTTTATTTTAAAGTTTAAGAGCACAAGATTGATCTTTTGGGAACAATATCAAGCCATGATATGATACCAAATAATATGAGAAATACAAGGGAGGAACAAAACTCACACCAAAATCACTTTACGGGTTCAAGAAAATTAAGGACCTCTTTGGTGACAAATCTTGGATTCACTACCAACAACAAGAATAAAAGATATAATGGTGTATTTGACACCAAAACTCCATTAAACATTAAGAAAATAGAGATAAAAACAACAACAAGTTAAGAACAAGTCACAATTTCACTACAAACAAGAACGACCGGTTACAAGTTAGAAACAATAACAAGATTACAATAAAAGTAAAGGGATAGATAGATAATTAGAGATGTAATATTAATAACTTAAGAGCTTATTCCACTCTTGGACCCTTAACACCACACACAACAAAGACCTATCTTTTACGTTACACAAGATCGGATTCCACCTTTCAGGCATCAACGCTTCTAAGAAAAATATAATCGCTAGTGATTCTACACTAGATCTTTACCTAGTTTCAGTTTGGTGCCTCAAAGGACAGACAACATGTGTTATTTTGTGTATTCTGACATACAAAATTATCAAAAAATAATGAATGGAAATCCTAATATGTCCTTTATATAGTATATTACAATTAGAAGCTAAAACTGAGCAAAAGGCCCTTAAGTGATCGGCGTTAATCAAGTTTCGCCAAATGTAGTGTTTGGACGGTTTTTGGTGCATATTTAGGTCATTTTTGTCTCTTCAATCAAAGACACCAAGTTTTGGACCAAACATGCACTTCCATAACTCCATATCCACGATTATTCTCATATCATCCTCTCTATCTTGAGGGTAATATTCCCACAAATTCATGGCTTCACCTCATTCAATTAGTCACTTTAAAAGAAACCCTTCAGAACAACCCACAAAACATGAGATGGCACAAAACATTCCGTAAAAACATGACTAACCCGAGAGCTCAGTAACACATCTCGACCAACATCTTTATTTTGAACTTCCACTGCTTCTCCATCTTGAGCCTTGTCTTTAATATCATTTGACAGACATCCCACCTATTTTCTTGGAGGTGGGTTCCTTGTGGATCTCTATGTCTTCCACTCAACTTATCTTCTATCATATAAGCATCATTGTAGACTCCATGTCTTTCATGTTTCTTCTACCATACTCCTCTATAGGGATATATCAATTTTCATGAAGTGGTGTTTTTGTTGAGAGGAATGATTTAGTAAGGTGGAGCTTCGGTTGAGGAGCTTGGATGGGATAAAATTGGCTCAAAGTCCTTCGTGTTGGACTTCATGGAATTGAGGAGGAAGTGACTTATTTAGGTCTGGAGTTTGAGGACATTTCGTGGCTTGGATTATGTCTATATCATTTTGTGGCAGTCTTGGAGGATTGATCGTTTGAGGTAAAATCTCTGGAGTAGAAACATGAGAGATCCTTTGACTCTCCACTCGATCCAACCACTAAAGTATAGTAAACATATCCAAGCCTAATCTTTCAAGACCCACGTTCACCCTAGCCATGCCTCGGGAAATAGCATCAAGATTGGCAAAAATGGTTTCTATTATTTCCAAGAAGTTAACTAAAAAACAAAAAAAAACACGTTAGTTGTTCAAAAACATCCTCACTCTCTTTTTTTATTTCTTGTCTCTCAGATCCCTCACACTCAATCTCACAAGTATTTTAAGCTTGCTTATACTCTGAGTGGTGATAAAAGGTGAATCCAATGTTTACAATGACTCCAAAGAGTGATGAAAACACACAAGGATGTATTACAATGACTCAAAATAATTAGACTCACAAAGAAACATATACAAGAAGTACAGTTTCCAAAGTATCTTACAATCTAGTACTAGTTTGTAAGTTAGTAGTGGTATCAACAAGAAACAACAAATTGGAAATAGAAGATCAAATTTTGAGCTTAAAAAAATTTCTTTTGAACAGTAATTAGTGACGTGGTAGTCCAACGTGTAAGTCCACTAGTAGTTCAGTTCTTGACAAATTTTAAATCACAATTCACAATTTGTACTTTGGTAGAAATTTTTCAATGGAGGGAAATAGAAACTAGTCTTTGGAGCTCCTTTTTCAATTCAAATTTCAAGACTCAAAAGTCTTTTACTAGACTTGTACTTCTCCTTAAAACATGAACCCTTGTTTTATGTAAAGTGGTTAAGATGTGATGTAAAGTCCTTTGGTGGTTGGGGGCCTTTCAAGACTTAACAAGTTCTACACATTGCCTTCACCTTTTGAAGATCTAAGTCACTTAACTATTAACAAGGTGAAGAATATGATTAAGAAATTCAAGAACACAGTACCCACCACAAGAACAACCAACAACAATCTCCAAGAACATCAACAATTTCATAATAACAAGGCCAACTACAAATCCTCCAGTAAATAGCCTAGTCTCTTTGTGTTGTTTTCCATTTTAGCAAGAGAGAAAGGTTGTGATGAAAAACAAGAACAAAAAAAAAACCTTTAAAGATCTACACCAACAACACCAACGTCCAACTACATCCACAACAACATAAACAATACCACACGGCCAAACAATGTTCACAACAACAACTTTCAACAAGTTCAAGCTTAAGTTTAGATGTAGACTCAAAGTGCTAGTGAACAAGAGAACCAACACTTAGCAACAACTAAATAAAAAAAGACACCAAGATCTAGTCAAACAAATATTCGACCAATACACAAAAAAAAGTTCACAACTTCTCGGCCAAGAATAAAATGGCAGATTGTACCTTTCTCTGGAATTTTCAATTTATAAACAATTTTTTATTTGATTTCAAGTTTACGAGCACAAGATTGATCTTGTGGTAACAATATCAAGCCATGCTATGATAACAAATGATATGAGAAATATAAGGGATGCACGACACAAACACCAAAATTAGTCTACAAGTTCAAGAAAGCTGAGGACCTCTTTGGTGACCACTCTCGGATTCACTACCAACAATAAGAATACAAGATATAGTGGTGTATTTGACACCAAAAAGACACAAAACATTAAGACCACGTAGATAAAAATAACAACAAGTAAACAACAAGTCACGATTTCACTAAAAACAAGAATAAATGGTCACAAGTTAGAAAATCTAACAAGATTACACTAAAAGCAATAGATAGATAGACAATTGAAGATGTAATCTTAAGAACCCAATATCTTATTCCACTCTTGGACCCATAACACCACACAGAAAAAAGACCTATCTCTTACATGACATAAGATAGGATTACACTTCTCAAGCATCAACGTTTCCAAGCAAAACTCAATCACTAGTGATTCTACACTAATTCTTAACTTAGTTTCAATTTTGTGCCTTAAAAGAGAGGGGACTTGTATTCTTTTCTGTCTTATGACTTACAACATTCTAAAAAACTAATGAATGGAAACCCTAATATTTCCCTTATATTGTACATTACCATTAGAAGCTAAAAATAACCAAAAGTACCTTAAGTGATAGGTGCCTATCAAGTGTAGTCAAATATAGTATTTGGACGATTTTTGGTCCATAGTTAGGTCCTCTTTAGCTCTTCAATTGCACACACCAAGTCTCGGACCCAATATGCACTCCCATAAGTCCATATCCATGATTATGCTCATATCAGTCTGACTATCTGAAAGGAACTTCCTTCTGAGTCAATCTACTCATAGGGGCTTAAATAGTAGAAAAGCTCTCAACAAAGCACCTGTAATAACCAACAAAACCAATAAAACTGCAAACCTCAGTTGGAGACGTGGGCCTTTCCCAATCATGAATCGCCCCAATCTTAGTTGGGTCCCCCTTGATACTGTCTTTAGATACCATATGTCCAAGGAATGACACTTACTTAAGCCAAAACTCACACATAGAAAAATTGACAAAAAGCATATAATCTCGCAAGGTCTAGAGCACTATCCTTAAATATTGTGCATGCTCGTCACTACTCCTCGAATACATAAGAATGTCATCAATGAACACAATAATAAAGGAGTCTATATAAGGTCTGAACACATAGTTCATCAAATCCATAAATGCTGCTGGGGTATTTGTGAAAAGAAAGACATCACTAAAAACTCATAATGACCATAATGGGTTCTGAATTCTGTCATTGGGATATCCTCGGCTCGAATCCTCAACTAATAATAATTGGATACACATATGCATGGAGCCATATTTCTTATTTACAAATAATATAAGAGCTCTCCACGGGGATATACTCAATCTAATGAAACTTTTACCAAGAAGACCCAAAAGCTGAGAATTTAGCTCCTTAAGCTCGACAGGAGCCATTTGGTAAGGTGCCATAGAAATATGTCGAGTGAAAAGCTCAAGGTCAATAGAAAACTCAATCTCATAGTCAGGGGGATACCAGGCAGGTCAGTATGGAAAAAATCAAGAAACTCAGAAATAATAAAAACAGAGTCAAGCGTCGAGCTCTATACACGTGTATCCATATATAAGCATGATAAGAGTCGCAACGCCTCTATATAAGTCTCTTAGAACAAACATAAGAAATAATACCTATCGGCTCACAGCTAATCGCTCCCTGCCACACGATTGAAGGCACGCTGGGAATAGATAAGGTAATAGTCTTGGCAAAATAATCCATGACCACATGATAGTGGGATACCTTGTCTATACCCAGAATCACATTAAAATCCAATATATCTAGAATAATAGCATCAACATAAATATCAATATCACAAATTATTACAACACATAATCTAAATACTCGATCCACTATAAAAGAATCACCCCCAGGAGTAGATATGCATAATAGTAAAAATAATAGATTACTAGTCAAGTCCAACCATGGTGCATAATAAGTAGATATATAAGAATACGTAGATCCAGGATCAAATAAAGCAAAATCCGACTCACGGCACACAAAAATCATACATATTACCATAACATCCAAAGTCTCAACCTCGGGTCTAGCAGGTAATTTATATAACTGACCACGCCTGCTACCTGGCTAGGCATCGAACTGACCTCTTTCCCCACCTACCTGAGTACCAACTTGAGTACCCTGATAACCACCCCTGTAACCAGGCAAATCATCTTAACCTGAGGGATAAACTACCCTGATTAGGGTAGTAACCTAGGATAAAACAACCATCGCCACAAAACTAAGGAAATCTTATGAAAATAACCAGGAAGCCCCTAAGTAAAACAAAAGTCACAAGCAGAACCGGAACTCCAAGATCCAGCTGGACCAGAGTAACCACCACATCTAGCATGACCTATAGATGAACCTCTCAAAGATTGATCACCGCCCATACTAGGGAGATAACTTATACCAAATAGGCCTCCATAATTATTCTAAAGTGCTTCCTGAAATAGTCGACTAGTCTGACTCTGAGTCTAAAAAGATGGATGCAGAGGATATCTAATATGAGAACTACCATCTCTAATTTGGAACTTCAATGGCTTCCACTAAATCTTCCCTAGTACATAGGCCTCATATGATGACCCTTACAATGTATATCCTTTATCACTTTAGCATGATCTAAAACCTCAGCAAAGGTCCTACCCATAATACCTAGACTCTAAGTAGCCATCTAAATGTGAGTCTCAATGTAGTCACAAAGCAAAAAACTCTCTCATACTCAATATCAATAATAGAAGTCGCATACGTGGCCAACTCATATAAATGGGCCTCATACTCAATGACTTTCATTGAACCTTACTCCAATCTAGGGAACTAATACCTCAATCAATCTCTAAGGCTATTGTAAGACCCTTTATTTATCATGTACTTGTTCTATTTATATGAAACTTGGTATAGCCTTATGGTATATGTAATGAACGAGATTTGTTGTGCACGCAACCAAGTAAGCATTGATACAACTATTTAACATAGAATAGTAAGATGATATTTGAATATACAATTTAAAGTGACCAAATATATATGAGTTTTAATTTAGATTAAAGAGATTAAAAATTAAAAATGGAGTAATTTAGTGAGGTGATTGCTTTACTTAATTAACCTAGTAGGTGCATCACCTACTTGAGTTATGTGAGACAAGTTAATGGACTGAGTCCATGGATAAGATTTGGGCCTTTATTAGTATACTTATTTGGGCCCAGATTAAGTAAAAAAGAAAGAAAATAGAGAAAAGGCCCAATACTTAAATTTTCCAAGGCCCAATTTAATTGTACCCAACTAAGAATTAATCAAGTAGGTGCATAACCTACTTTGAAATTTTAAGCATCTTGACCCTTAAGTAGGTGCATCACCTACTTGGACTAATTTGTGGCTTAAATGGGGTCAATAAGGGATGTTCTAGAGGGCTCAATATAATACCAATGTATCTAGAATTTTTACTCATTTTAAATATAGTATTCACCCTATTCTATCAAGCATAAGAACAACATCCCTAAAAATCCCTTCTAGGGTTCTACAAGAAACCCTCAGTTTTGCAAAAAAGGTATGTGAAAACACTTAAGGTTTAGCTTAATTATCTCATAGAAGATTAGAAAAATATGTTGTAAGTGATTAATTATAAATACATGGAAGAATATAGAACAAGATTCCTACTCACTTTTTTTGTTATTACAAGAAATATCTTTCTTTCTTCAGTTTAAAGTGTGAAGGAAAGTTCAAGTCCTTGAAAATTTAAAGTGAAAAGGATAAGCTACAAAAAATTATGGTAAGGTGACTACTCCGTTTTCCTTCTTATGTATGAGTTTGGGTAAAGAATTATGGATATGTTGTTATTAAGGAACTCAAGGGATGATGAGATCAATAATTAGTTGTTATAATAAAAGGAAATTTGAGGCTGTTTGTGGACTATTTTATGTGTATGTGTTAGGGGATTCCAGGTTGATGATGGACAAAGGTGTAACTAGTTTATATTAAAATATATAAAAAATGTGTGGTGTTACACATCAAATTAATTATTGCATATGTTGTTGACCATTTTATTTAGTATATCGTTTGAAGGGTGTAATGAAGCCAAAGTTGTTTTGGAGGATCTCAAAAGAATATGCATGGTATGTGGATGTAATTGGAGGATAAAAGGGATTAAAATAACACCCTTGATTGATAAATTAAGCGCTTGCTTACCAGCTACTTTTTTGGCAAAGTTATATATCCTAGTGTGTTGGCTAGTAAATAATATAATTTTTAACATATACTTTATTATAGATAACTAATCCTAAACGCAGGAAGATAATTGAGTTATCATTAGAGTTATATGACCATGAATGTAAGGCTACTTTATGACATATTCTTTAGCATGAAATCCAACACTTTTGGTACAAAGTAAGGATCTAAAGCTTTCCCATAGCAAATGAAACCTTGTATCAGCATATGATCTCCCATCTATCTAACGAACTTGATCCCGATCCCTAATGTGTTAAAAGACCTTACCACATGCTTATTATAAAGTTTTCCTTTTTTACATTTACTAGAAAGTCCCAAGAGTTCTACTTTAAGACAAATAAGACTCATATGTTACTTTTAGCTCCTAAACATTTCATTTGTATACAATCTGCTCTGTATGTATTTGTCATTGTATAAGTTTTTATTCATATGTATCTTAGTTGTAGATTATTATTCAAAGGTACCAAATGTTATGACTACCAAAGTAACAATCTCAAAGGCTAAATAAAATATGCCATGCAAATCTTAATTGAATGGGTGGCAGCTTAGGGGCATAAGCATAGCATGGGCCAATCCGAATACATTTATATGTGGGTGGGATCTCAGGAGAAAAATCCTAGAATGGGCCGATCCCAATCTACTTATACATGGGTGGCATCTTAGGGGCGCAAGCCTAGCATGGGCTGATCCCAATTTGTGTTTTTACCATTGATCAACTGGTCATTTATATTATATGTCTTACAATGATTATGAAGTAAGAAGTGTTAAATTAAAAAAAAATATAATGTACTTGATCCCACAAGTATATGTAAAGGTGGTCTAGTAGTACTATGTACACAGTTGTACTTAATTTCTATTGAGCTCTTGTATTATGTGTAATACCTTTAGCCATTCATATTTAGTACATATTTCCATATTGATATCCTCATGGGGGAGCTTAATTTCATACTGCATGTGTATTTACTTCAGCTAATACACCTCCCAGTAGGAGCAGGGATATCCATTCACTATTGGTGAGCTCCAGTTTGATCTAGGGCTTTCCTAGTTTGTTTTATATATTTTGGTATTGTATAGTAGTTAAGAGTAAGGTGGGGGGGTTTTCCCAACCTTAACTAAGTGTCTTTGTATCTTTTGGAGGCTTCGTATACCAATGAAAAATTAAGCATAGTATTGTCCAGTCCTTTAGATGTTGTGGCCCCAACGGCCAAGTCTTGTATCTATAATTTTGTGCTTTCTCACGTGGTTATTCTCATTGATGCATTGTATCATATTTGGTAGAACCTTTGGTTATCATATTTACATGCATGATATGTATAGGTTCATAGGTTGGTGCTCTCGGTCCTTTATGACTACGGCTGCCTATTTGCCCTAATGGAATTTGGGGTGTGAAAAGAGTGGTATCATTGCAGGTCCTCTTAGGGAGTCAATAAATCCGTGTCTATGTAGAGTCTTATTTATGGGAGTGTTGTGCAGCATATCTATAAATAGGAGGTTATGGTTTTTTAGGGTTTATTTCTTTTTCTTCATAACTTTGATCGTACAACAGAGCCCAAGTTAGAGGCAAAGTAATATTTAACCATTAAATATGTTTTTGTTTCTTAGCATAGTAAATATGCCTGTTAAAAAGAGTAAGAATATAGGTAAGCAAGTAGATATGGCTTCTAGAGAAGGGACTAGTAAGTCCCTACCTAGACAAGCTAATCAAAGTGAGTCTTAAGCTCAGTTTCTGTCAAAACCTCTTGTACTCCTCCTTCTCAAAAATAGCTAGGCGAGGAAGAAAAACATCCTCAAAACCACCTATTAATGCTACTGGTCAAAATCTAATAAATGTGATCTAATTTCTAGCTCGTATAGTTGTTGGACAAGCTCAAGGACAAGATATTCCAACTACAAAATCTAGTAGTGTAGATTGGGAAGCAAGCCTACAAATGTAGGATTTTCTTAAGTGGATCCTCCCACATTAACCAGATCATATCTTAATAAAGACCTACAAGACTTTATTGATCAAATCAAAAGGGATCTAGTGTCATGCATTTGTCAGGTACAGAGGCATTGAGCTAGCAGCATATAGATTCAAAGGGGAGGCTATATTTCATTATGAAGACTGGAAATGATCAAGGGGAATCGATGCACCTCAGCTAGTTGGAAAGATTTTAAAGAGGCATTCCTTCTTCATTGAATTCCATTTAAGATTAGAGAGGCCTTTGTGGATCAGTTCCTGAATCTTCACCAAGGTAATCTAAGCATGAGGGAGTACAACCTTTGGTTTAACTCTTTGGCTAGGTATGCTCCTAATATGGTAGCTATTATAGATTATAGAGTTCATTGATATAGGATAGATTGGATCCATATCAATTTAGAGATTTTACTATTGCTGCTTTGAACAAAGACGTAGACATACCAAGGATAGAAGCTTTTGCACAAAAGATCAAAGATCATAGGCAAAGAAGAACATAAGAATTAAAAGAGGGTATTCCATGAGGGACAAATCTATGGGGTAGTTTATGGAATCCCAAGGAGATTTTAGGCCTCAGTTTTCTAATAGACTACCTAAGCCATTGTCTTCTGATTCTGTAGCTCGTTCTACATCATGGTTTCAAGGGTCTAAGGGAAATTAGTTTAGCCAAAAAAGTGAGAGTCAGATTGCATAAGCAGCGGGGTATCCAGAGCAAGGGAGTATGAGTCAATTAATTCCATCTTGGAAACCATGTAAATAACGTGGAAAGCATTATAGAGGTGCATGTAGGTATAGGATAGATACTTGATTTTTGTGTGGTATGTCATGGCATATGATGATAGAATACCCATAAAAGGGGCATGGGTGGTATGGCATAACCTATTGGATCAGCCATTCCATCTTCATCATCAATTCCTTATTTAGGTAGGGTTAACATCCTATAGGTCATGGTAGATATGTTAACGGAGAAACTAGTTTTAGTGGAGTTCAGAATTGTACATATACTCTAGCAGATCGACAAAATTTAGAGGCTTCTCCATATGTGGTTACAGGTACATTGTCCATTTTTCCCATAAGGTTTATGCATTAATTGACTCGGGTTCTACATTATCATATGTCACTCCATTAGTTACTGTAAAGTTCAAAAGAACACCAAAATTACTAGCTAAGCCCTTTGAAGTATCTATTCCGGTTGGTGAATCTATTATATCTAGGAGAATTTACCAAAACTATATAATAACTATTTGTGGTTATGATACAATGGATGACCTTTTTTGAGTTAGAAATGATAGATTTTAATGTTATAATGGGTATGGACTAGTTGGCTTCTTATTATGCCACAGTAGATTGCCGAACTAATAGGGTGTATTTTTATTTTCCAAGAGAGGCAGTCGTTGAATGGTGGGGTAGTATTGGTGAGACAAGAGGAAAATTCATTTCTTATTTTAAGGATAAAAAGATGATTTCCAAGGGTTACTTATATCATATTGTTTGAGTGGATGATACAGATATGGAGCCACCAACTCTTCA
This sequence comes from Capsicum annuum, assembly GCF_002878395.1. Taxonomy (NCBI): domain Eukaryota; kingdom Viridiplantae; phylum Streptophyta; class Magnoliopsida; order Solanales; family Solanaceae; genus Capsicum; species Capsicum annuum. Next base: position 129,269,100 of record NC_061120.1, read on the forward strand.
AACTATTCCAGTGGTAAATGAAATTCCTAATGTATTTTCCTAAAGATCTTCCAGGTTTGCCTTCAGAATGAGAAGTAGAGTTTGGTATTGATGTTATTTTAGGTACTCAACCAATCTCAATTCCTCCATATAGAATGGCTCCGATAGAATTAAGAGAGTTGAAAGAGAAATTAAAGGACTGGCTAGAGAAAGGATTTATAAGTCCTAGTATGTCCTCTTGGGACACAGCGGTGTTATTTGTACATAAGAAAGATAGGTCATTGAGAATGTGTATTGACTACCGACAACTGAATAAAGTATCTATTAAGAATAAACATCCCTTTCCAAGAATTAATGATTTATTTGATCAGTTACAAGGAGCCAAGTGTTTCTAAAAAATTTAGTTGAGGTTGGGTTACCACCAAGTGAGGGTCAAAGAGATGATATATCCAAGATGGCTTTATGAACAAGGTGTGCTCATTACGTGTTTCTAGGCATGTCCTTTGGTCTAACTAATACACCTACAACTTTTATGGATTTGATGAATAGGGTGTTCAAGACATTCTTAGATGTGTTTGTGATATCTTTATGGATGATATTATGGTTTATTAAAGATCAAAGGAGGACCATGCCAGTCACTTACGATATGTGTTACAGATTCTTTGTGATCGTAAGTTATATACAAAGTTATCTAAATGTGATTTTTGGTTAAAATTTTTGGAATTCTTGGGTCATATTGTATCTAATGAAGGAATAAAGGTTTATACTCAAAAGATAGAAGATATAAAGAACTGGCCAAGACGTACAACGCCTACAGAGGTTTGTAGTTTCCTTGGGTTGGCAGGTTATTATAGAAGGTTTTTTGAAATGTTTTGTTCAATTTTTGCAGCTCTAACAAAGCTAACACACAAAGTATCCAAGTTCTAATGGAATGACGCATGTGAAAGGAGTCTCCAAGATCTGAAGAATAAATTGACTTCTATACATGTATTGGTACTTCCAAAAGGCACAGAAGGGTATGTTGTTTATTGTGATCCATTAAGAATTAGATTGTTGATATGATTTGATGTAGCATGGTAAAGTAATATAGCATATGCCTCAAGATAATTACAACCACATGAAAAAAATATCCTGTACATGATCTTGAGCTAGATGAAATTATATTTTCCTTAAAGTTATGGCACCACTACTTGTATAAGATTCATGTTGACATAAATACGGACCATAAAAGTTTGCAATATATCTTTAGCCAGAAAGACCTAAATTTGAGATAGCGAAGGTGGCTTGAACTACTAAGAAGTTATGATGTTGAAATCTTGTATCATCGTTAAGTCATAAGGCTATGGTGAGAAATTATGGACAGTCTACGGAAAGACAATGGATGACTAAAGATCTACACTAACTAGATAACTTGGGGGTTCTCCTTATTCAAACTCTGGATAAGGGTCTTATTTTGCATAATGTGGCTAAACTCTGGATAAGGGTCTTAACTCTACTGGGGACATCATATAAGCAGGAATAGAGATGGGCCTTGTGCCTGACTCAACATCAATAGCAAAGTCAATATCATGATCCAAAGAAATACTAGGTAAATTCATAGAAAATGCATTTATGGACTGATGGATAATAGGAAAAAGGATGGTGAATCAACACTAGTATCACAAATATTGGTCAAATAAGATAATCATCCCCTGTTTACCAGGCGAAGAGCTCATAGAAAGGATATAACATTCTTTGGACATAAATGAAACGTATCCTTCCAAGTTATCCTTGGCACACTCGATGAAGCTAAAGCCAAAATCTTAGCAAAAAAATCTAAAATAAAATTATAGGGAGCTAACGAATCCATACTCAAGATGATATCAAAATCAACCATATCTAGGATAATCAGATCTACCCAAGACTTATGGCTTGAAAGGGTTACAACACAAGATTGGTATACCCGATCCCCTACTAGAAAGTCAACTACAGTGGTAGATACATGGATAGGCATGGAAAAAGTCTTACTAATAGAATCTTAACCCAAAGACAAATATGCGGAATCATAGGAAACTATCAACCCCAAACCAAATAACATAGATTTAGATCTAAATTAAATAGGGATAATAACTGTGATAATAGTATCGAAAACCTCTACTTTAGGTCTAGTGGGCATGGAATAACATGTCGACATCTGCTAACAGACTGAGTATCCCCACGACCTCCACCATGGACACTACTACCTCAGCCTTACACACCTCTAGTTGCACCTCCACCACCCTGAGGGTCATTTCTATCTGTCGATATAGGAGTAGGCCTAAAAATACGAGGAAGGGGTAAAGGGTAATCCTTAGTCACAAGGACAAATCACACACAAAGCAACCTTTGTAGCCTAACTTAATGTAAGAAGGTACGGCTGAGCTGGAATGATCACCTTGAGATGACACCCGAATACCAAAAGTCGCTAAACTAGAAGACATACTACATGAACCTTGGAGAGATACCTGCACTAGTCTACCATGGTACCCATGGGAACCTCTAAAATTTTTTCCTTGAGGAATGTGACCACTGAACTCGCCCTGATGGCGCAACCTGTTGGAGCCTTCTTTAGAAGCTTAAAAAATCAATAATTTTGTACGAGGAACTACTGAACTCAATCACTTGCTGCTATTTACTCTTAAGTTTTCTACTGAGGTTTATTTTGCAGTGGTACTCAAATTTTATTAGTGATAAATTTAAGGATTTAATCATCTTTTCATGATTCATCATACTCTAAAATGATACAATTGACATACCATCTAGGTAGTATGCAATCCCTTCACAAACTTTCGAATGTTCTCAAACTCAATGAAAGTACTGGAACTAGAATTTTTAGAAGGCATGGAAATATCCTTATATTCAGAAATAGTCATGAAGCATTGCTCCAAGTGATAAAACTTATATCTTATCTAATCCCTTAAACTATAGGCACAAACCTATCAAAGAAGGCCTCACAAAATAATCATAAGTTATCTCTGGCGAACCAAGAGGTTTAAAACTAACAAGTAAGCTCTACCAATATCTGACAATATCTCTCAGCTGGTAGGTAGTATAATAAACTCAATGTTACTCGACCGATCAAAGGTTATACAACTTTTCTCAATAATCAATTAAGAACTCGTAGGCCTCCTAACCCAAAAATCCACTAAACTTGGGTGGTCCCAACCGAGTCTCAAAACTCTTCTAATCCTTAAAAGACATCAAAAGACCTGAAGCAACATGAGACATAGAGAATCTACCTGATTGTGTTCCAACCTGAGGAGGTAACATAGATAAAGGCTGAACTGCTGGACTCAGTATACAATATTGGATACAGGAACGGGAAAAGAAACAACACTTAGAGACCATGGAATCTCATAAATAGATATCAGTATCAAGGAAGGAACAATACTCAAAACTGGAAAAACACTATAAGCAGTCTCTTGCATAGATAGGGGTACAACACTCATGGTTAGAAGAATACCGATTTACTCAAAGGAACACCCTCCAAAAAATTCAGCAAACTAATCATTAAAACCTCTAAGACTACGGTAGAAGTACTTTGATGAATACGAGTAGGTCCCATATCTCTAGTCAATCTCAAGCTCAGGGGAGATCCCCTAAGTACTACCTTTGAAAGGGGAAGATCCTTGTGTTTTTTCTCTGACTCAAGCCCGTCTGTTACCCATGACTTCTCCCCTAGGTTGTGCTCTCTCCTAAATTCGAGCTTAATATCCCTAGCCTTAGCAAATCTGCTCCTCACTATTTGCACTGAAAAGAGTAAATTATATTTTAGAACATAGGATAGAAAAAGCCAGCATGATAATGAACAAACTAAGGAAGTTTCCTAAGAATATCTTATAGACTCTCAAAGATAGGTAAGTACTTCTATGTATCAATTTGTGAAACTCTACTAGACACCCTGTTTTTATATCGACGAGACTGATGAACGTGGCTACTCTGATACCAATTAGTCATGACACAAAAACAAAGGTCCTGGAAACACTTATTGTGACTAAGTCTTGACAAGTAAGCCAATCACCCAAAATGATATTCTAATGTATAGACGAATGAAGGAAACAAGTGAAGTGTGTCATGCCTGCGTTCTCTGTGATTTTACTATATCTCCCCTAAATAATTATTATATCTCATTTACATATTAAAATTAATATTTGATTAAAAAAAGCAAAATAGAAATTTATGACATGTCTACTTCAACTAGTTCAATTATAATTTTACTATTTCATCCCTCATTAATTATTATAAGTCATCTATGTATTAAAAAATCTATAATATTTAATAATAAAGTAAAAATAAACAAAAAAAAGATAACTATTGATGGTTTAAGTTAACATCTTATATGAGACCCACTTAAAAAGATTTCATACCTATATTTTATAATAATTTAGCTATATCACTTCTAATAAGTTATTACGCGTCATTTAAGATATGTCCTCCTCGCTGCTTCAATCGTGATTTTACTATATCACCCTTAATTAATTATTATGGTCATCTGAGCATTAAAAAATAAATAATATTTCTTTAAAAAGGTAAAATATACGCAAAACGATATGTCAACATAAAAATTTGGTTGACAATTGAAATTGTATTATTGCCACATAAATTGGGACTAGATAGAGGAAGACATAAAGTAATATATATTAATTAAAAATGAGATAAAATGTATTGTAAATAATAGTATTAAGAATTTAATGCAGTGTGTGTGTGTGTGTGTATATATATATATATAAATATAAAATGATTGATTGTTTAAATCTTATCTATGCCACATAAACAAGGGCGGAGAGAGTCTTACTGAAAAGTGAAGGATGTTGCTGAAGGTCGTCATGCCTGCTTGCTCCATGATTTTACTATATCACTTCAAATTAATTATTATATGTCATGTACAAATTAAAAATTTAATAATATTTAATAAAAAATAAAATAGACATTATGAATTTTCTGCTTCACCTGCTTCAATAGTAATTTTACTATTTCATCCCTAATTAATTATTATAAGTCATCTACATATACAAAAATTAATAATTTTAATAAAAAGGTAAAGTAAACCAAAAAAAATTAACTATATGTGTTTTAAATTAACTTGACATATTATATGAGGTCATCTTAATTTTTTTACGCTAATTTTTTATAGTGATTGTGATATATCACTTCTAATAAGTTATTACGAGTCATCCAAGACATGTCCACTTATCTAGTTCAGTCGTAATTTTACTATATCACCCCTAATTAATTATTATGGTCATCTAAGCATTAAAAAATTAATACTATATTTTAAAAAGTTAAAATAGACAAAAAAAATGAAATGTCAGCAAAAAATTTTTTAATGACTATAAAAATTATATTAGTGCCACATAAATTGGGATGGGACAAAGAAAGACATAAAGTAACATATATTATTTGAAAATGAGAAAAACTGCATTGTAAATAACAATATTAAGAACTTAGTATAAAAGATATGTATGTAAAAAAATTGATTGATTGTCAAAATTTTATCACTGCCACATAAACTGGGACAAATAGAGTTTTATTGAAAAATTATGTAAAAAAATTATAAAACACATAATTAACAACTAAAAAAAATTAAAAGATACAAAATATTTGGCTGATACATGAAATTATATTAGTGTCACTTAAATTGGAAAAGAAAAAAATATTATAAATCACAATAATCAAAAAGTTAAATAATTTTAATGGCCGGTTATCTATATAATTTTAATGACTGATTATCTAAATTCTACCTGTGTCACATAAATTGAGACAAAAAATAACATATAATTAACCTATGCTACCACGAGTATTGATATCTATTGTAATTAGAAATCATAACATAATACCCAAGGCAAGACTTTTAGAACAAAATTAGACAATATATGTGCAATAATAGGAACAGTTAGAATAATAGATATCATAAACCACCCCAAAACCTAGTGTCACAAAATTAGAACAAATTGAATACAACTCAAACTAGGAGAACACAACAAAAATCTAAAAACTACAAACTTATCTCTGAATAAATAAAGACTTTAACTAGATAGGAGGAGTTCAGAGGTCGACCTAAAAGCATAGAGCAACCACTATCTCGAAAGTGCAGAAATCTAATACAAACTCTCAATTACCGCGTGATGCAATCATACCTAAATCTGCACCAAAAGGACACATTAGGGGTGAGTACGGTCCACCTATACTTAGTAGGTATCATAGGATGACAGAGAAAAGTATTAAATAAGATATATAAATATAGACTAAGAGCACGTCACTTGCAAGAAAAAAATATTCCAAATGGTAGCTCACACCATCTCCACTAATAGTTCTAAATATAACACATAAGAAGGAAAATAGGTATGCAAAGGAAATAGAATAGAGAAGCAACAGATGAAATACAGAAACACAACACTAAAGATACATAAATATATGAAATTCAATAAGGATAATAATGATCATGGTGTGATATGATTGAGGTTATTGCATAACCTCCGTATACACCTACTGAACCTTAGTGATTCATAATATGACCCATAAGGATTCGCAACCCATATACCTTCTTAATGCATAATTCCAATCTCAATATCCATATCTCCCCTTTGACCCATAGGTTGCGGTAGAAGGTTTTGTAAAAGTGTTTCATTTCTATTAAAAATCATTATTACTATATATACCAATATCTCATGAATGTATGTATGATATGAGGATGAAATGATCATTATCAAACTAGTATGAAAATGTCAAATTCATTCAACACATGTACAGGCGAGCTTAGAATCTCCTCAATATGTCAACCATCCACGATTTTGTATAAGCAAGTACACGATTATACATCCAAGTAAGACATCATTAATATCACATTAACCACAACTTAAGTATTTCTATCATGAAGAAATGACCAAATGCATACACAAAGCCAATAATAACAGCCAAGACCCTCACACGAGCTATATGCAGTAAATGTCATCTTAAGCCAACATCAAGAATAATATAACCCCCATACGAGCACACAACAATAATAATATTATTGAAATATAATTTTCATGATTATTACCCATACCGATAGCATACTTATACATAAATTTTAGCTATTAAGCCTAGTTTAAAGAAATTTAATCCATAACCTACCTCGTGACGATGAGATCCAAGCCTAAAGCCCTTCGACGAAGAGTTTTCCCCTATCAAACAAACTTAGAATCAACTAAATATATAAAAATAAAATCTACATGTTAGAAGGAAGCCAATGATAACCATATTACCAACTATTAGTTCAGGGCCAACATGGACCCCCAAAAAGGGATTTATAAACGAAAGGGTAAAACAAAAATTTTTGTTTATTAAAACCTAACCCATGGTTAAGGGAATCCATAGGTGAAACCCCGAATAAAAATGGGTTAATGATGAGGTTTAAATTGAAGAAAACTCATTTTAGGCTTTTTGGGCCAAAATTCACAAATTTCATTTTTGAAATCTCAATTAAAAAAGTTTTAGGCGATAATAATCAAAGTAAAATATTAAAATAGTGATTTGGAAATTAACCAAGCTCGAAGATGGATGAAATTGCCCAGAAATCTCTTAACTAGAAGCTCAAGATCTCATAAAATTAAAGAAAAGTTGAGAAAGGTATTTTTTATACTGTCCCAGCTATGAATGCTAAAGCGGCCATCGCTTAGGTGCTAAATAACTTATTTAGTTGTCTAGATTAAAAGGGTAGGCTGCTAAAGCAATACCCTACCGCTAAAGAAGAAATTGTTTAAGCTTTGAAGAATCACTTATTTTTTGGCTACCACTTTAGTGGTCCCTTGACCTCCAAATTGACCACACCATCTACAACGGCATCAACAACTTTGGTAAAATGCAAAGTTGTGGCTTAAGCCCTTAGGATTCATTATAAATCTCATGAAGGAAAACAAAGTGTGATACTTGGCTAAATTCAATGTTTCAGACTCAATGGCGAAATCAGACTTTTACAAAGATATTATTTTTAGAAAATTGATCCTCGAGATCTAATTTTATAAGTTTACTAGCCAAGGGTCAAAATGAGATCAAGAAGCCATAAAATTAAACAAACCATGCTATCAAACTAAAATCAACATTTTGGATCTTCTGGCACAGTCTGTTTTACCATCTAAAATACAGAACAACAAATACTGACAAAAGTTAACTATAAGGCCTTTCAAACCTCTTCATATAAAAACTTGCACAAATCATTTTTTATCACATCAAGAATCGTGACGACTATTCCCATAACTCAAAAATAATGCATAGCAACCATAGAGAGGAGTAACATTGTCAAGACACATAAAAAGGGAAAGTTCATCGATCAAGTCCTTATAGCCTGAAAGATTTAAAGACACTCTTTGTAAGGTGTTTATATTGATGTGTTCATTGATTATAAGAGCCTTTAGTATGTTCTTAATTCAAAATATTTGAATCTTCAATAGAGAAGGTGGATTTAGCTTCTTAAAGATTACTACATGAGTGCGCTTGACCATCTGAGAATGGCTAATATAGTGGATGATGCTCTTCATAGATTGTCGATGGGTAGTGTAGCTCATGCTGAGGAAGAAAATAAGGAATTAGCTAAGGATGTTCACAAACTTTCTTGGTTAGTTTTTCTTGCAGACTCAATAGATGATGGTATTATTCTTCAAAATGGTTCAAAGTATTCTCTTATAATGGATGATGTTATTTTTCTTAAGTTGAAAGAAGCTGCCCACAATCAGAAAGTGGAGGTTTAACATAGTGAGATAGTGGTCTTTTTTATTAGGGTCATGTTTGTGTTCTAGATATGGATGATTTGAGATAATAGATGCTGTCAAAGTTTCATAGGTTAGTATTCCTACTTGGAAGTAAAAATGATTAATATGACTTCATCACTGGTTTACATCACGCATAATGAAAAAATGATTACACATGGGTTGTTGTAGACTAATTGACTATACCAGCTGACTTCTTTCAAATTAAGACTGTTGATCAACAAAGGACAGTGCTAAGATTTACATTTGTGAGTTAGTTAGATTTTACGAAGCTACTTTGTCTGTCATCTCAGATAGGGTCACTCCATTCATGCCTTAGTTCGTGTAGTCCTTCTAGATGGGTTTTGGTCCTGAGTATATCTCAGTAAAATATTTCACCTGCAGATAGATGGTTATGATAAGCAAAACATTTAGACTTTAAAGGATATGTTGAGAGCTTGTGTGACTGATTTGAATTGTAATTGGGATGATCACTTACCTCTTGTAGAGTTTGCTTATAATAACAGTTTTTATTAAAGCATCCAAATGGTCCATTTTGAGGCACGTTATAGTTAGAAGTGTAAATTTCATATCAATTGGTTCAAGGTAGGAAAAACTATATTAATAGGGCAAAATTCAATTCATAAAGCTATGAAAAATATTTAGCTAATTAGGGAGAGGTTGAAAACCAATTCGAGGCAACAGGAGTCTTATACAGATTCGTGGAGAAGAGAGTTAGAGTTTGAATTTCAAGAATTAGTCAGTAAAAAACAACCAGTTCTTAAGAAGTGACTAATAATTAATATCAATCAAACATGCTCCTTTGACTCATTTTTGGAATTTGTCAACTCCATCAATCCATCCTAGTTTGCATGCCCCCACAAGAAAGAAAGTCCCCAAACACACAATATCTACAACACATCTTCAAGGGACAAATTAATAAATTACTCACACTCAATATGAGCTTCTAATGCAAAGAAGTGCCATAGGATTTCTCTTATTTTCCATCACTACTAACTCAAAAGCATTTGGTAGGAGATATCAGAGGACTTTTTCTAATTTGTAATGTAGGATTGGGGAAGGTAGGATAAGCATATAGGATAAAAGTGACTACAACATTCATAAACTCTACAAAACATAATACAAACAAAATTTTGATCATTTTCCACTTTATTTTTGTAAAATACAAGTGCCTATTTGTTTCATTCTATTCACTCACTTATTGAAAGCTTTTACTTTTTCTTTTAATTTATCATATTCTTTCTTTTTAAAAAAAAATTGCTTTTCTTTTAAGGTATTTACTTATAAAACCACGACACATGATCACCTCTTCCAGTTTTCATAAAACCCCAACTTAGGCTTTTAGACTCAAGTTGGCAATTTTAATTCAAGAAGGGCAGTGTTCAAGAGAGGGAAAATTTTTAAAAGGTTCAAGGCTTGTAATGAGGTTGTCAAAGAAAGGGTAAATATCTCAAATTGGGTGACTAGTGACAACATCTATGCCGGGTAGAATTTTAAGGTTAAAGTGATTTTTTAAAATTAGAAAGAACGCTTGAGGTCATTTTACCAACCAAACACAATCAAGGCTACCTTTGAAAGATTAATGAATAAAGTTCTAGATGACACAATTAAGCATAAGAATTATTTAACAAATAGTCACTACTCATGGCATGCAAACTATTCAAGAAGGATCTTTTTCACATTCTAAATAAGACTAAGATATTCATTTACCAATTTTTCACTACCTAATGAGTCTAAACTCATAAAAATAGTCAAAGTGTTGTCACAAATATCATTTACTTCCATGCAATTGTTTATACAAAAATTTTGGAGGGGTATGCTCATTTAAGCATTTCACAATGCAAGAATAGCGATTATTAGCACCAAATAAGCCGCAATCCCATATTTTGAATTTAGCGCAAACCAATCCACAATCCTATATTTTGACTCTAAAAAGGGAAATAATGCCACGGTTACTCAAACTTCACCATAGCAATTGGCTACTCAGACTTCACCATAGTTAACAATCGCACCCCCAATTCATAATGACTATGAGTACTCACACATCCCATGTACAAATGAAATCAACATATATAAAATAATGATTTTACTCTAAGAATGTCATCACTCAATCTATCATAGGGAAAGAATCGCCCAAAACAACTAAATAAAAAACTACAAAGAGCTAAAGACAATAAATAAACTAATATAGAAAAGAAAATAAAAGAAATGACTAATCCAACGAAAATCATCAATGTGAAAGAGAATAATAATATCCATGATTATCAAGATCATCAAAGGCAAACCTATCGAAAAGCATAAAAAATCAAGCCTGAAAATAACATAATAATATCCAAAACATAATCCAAAGGCCTGGCAAGGGAACAAATATCCAAATTAAAAAAATATGAATTCAAACCCTACTAGGGCATAGTACCCATACAAACTACCCCTATTTGAAGAAATTAATGTGTCTTCATTACATATCACCAAAGATAAAGAGATAAAGAGGTCTCCATGAAATGTGTACAGATCAGAACTATAATTGTTGAAATCCTTTAGGACATATTTTTTCTCATCCGCCTCATCTTCACCATCATCATTTTTAGTTCTAGATAACTTCTAAAGCATGCTCATCATATTGTTAAATAATTTCATCTTCTTTATATTATGCCCATTCATCTTCTTTTGTCTTTACTCAACTTTTCCCAACCTTGATCAATGTATTGTTGGTCATGAGCTAGTGTTGACAAGGTCGGGGTACTAGGTGTCAGATGAGAGGAAGATCTCTCTTTGGTCCTATAGGAAATTTGGCTACCTACTTATAATACCCCGCTTTTCCTTAGCATAATTTAAGTCCCAATTCATGAGTATTCATATATAAAATTTTTGAAAAACTCATTGTTTGTTAGTTTAGAGCCTGCCATTCTGTAGAAAATTGAATTAGTTTTCCAATGATAAAAAATTCACCCAAATTCGATAACTGGGAAAGAAGTTATGGTGATTTTAAGTTTCATTTGTTAAACACTGTCATTTTAATCCTTAGAGTGTCACAGATCCACCAAAAATGATGATTGTTAATTTCTAGTGAAGCTCTGCGAAACCACCATATTAAGCCATCAGCCAAATCCAAATTGTCCTTTTCCAATGTTCTGTTGCGATAATGGTACGTCGCACCAAGGGTGAATTTTATAGTTAAAAGGGCATTGTGATTTCTAAGCATCGCGCCAAGCCCTCAGATCCCAGTTGTCCTAGTCCAGTGAAATGGCGCTATAGCATTGCGTCGTGCCAAGGCCAAAAATTGAGATTTTTCTAGTTTTGCAATTTAAAATTCTAGGGACCGTTTGGTCTTTTCCCATGACCTCAAATCTGCCTAAACGAAGGATTTAACCCTAAGGAAGGATTATATTGTCACTTTTTCATTATTCTGTCAGTTTAAAATCAACTCTCTCCAAGAACAAAAAACCCTAGATCTCAAAAATCAAGTTCAAATCTCAAGAACTCACCATCATTCCTTCTAAATTCATTATCCCAGGTATGTTTGATGTTCATCCATGGATTTCTTTCATCAATGGAGTCTAAGTATCTGTTTTAATCACAAATCTATCATATTTTCAAGATTTATGTTATTAAATTCTGATTAAAAATTATGAATCTCCATGAACTCCATGAATATTAATTTTATACCATACATTAAAGGAATTATCGTTGTTATCAAATCCCCTATGTTTTATTATTTTCATTCTTCGAATTAGATCATGATTTAGTGATATAAATGTTGAAGTCATGCTATTATTTCTAGTTTTATACTATTCCTATGAATTGACTAAACTATGATGTACAAGTGTTTGATAAAATGCCTACAAGAGTGATTGATTTAAGAAAAGCCTTCATGCTTTGTCCTCCAAGCTTTAGTGTCATTTTACCATTGTTGTTTTAAGTCCTGGGGGTATTGAATACCCAAAAACCATAGATGTTTACTTAGTATAGTCTCAGTACATTACAGGATAGTCTTCAGAACATACTATGAGCATTATCAGAATAGTCAAATACTAGTTAGTTAAACTCAGAATAGTCTAGTATTTCAGTGTTTTTTTGTTGGGAGTAGGATTTAGCACCGAACGAGCGTAGGGATGGAAGATTTCCCATCAGATAGGTAGAGTCGTTAGTAGCATTCCCTATACTCCAGAACTATGTAGCCAATATAAGATATGAGAAGTCACCCGTCAGATTAGTCTAGACTATCTCGAAGGGGTCACCTATCAGTTCAAGCTTGACACCCTTAGTCCTTTGAACATTATATCAGTTTAGTGGATCTACACAGCCAGTGTTAGTACCCATGGCACGGTATTAACACCCTTCTAATTAGGGTTACAGGTTGGACCCTGATTAACTCAAATTGGGGAATGTCGGTTAGATGATACCTTCTACAATCTCAGATATAGTCTCAATTATAGTCCTAGTTCATTTATTCAATCTTAGGGCTGTTTGACCAAAGCATATAGATTTCAGTTATTTCAGTATTTCAGTTTGTAGATTTTACTCAGTTCATTTTATATACTTGGTCATGCATTCTCAGTATCTACAGATTTTCATGTATCTTTGGTATTTATGGATTTTCATGGATACTCAATATTTACAGATTTCCATATATTCCTAGTACCTATAGATTTCATGCTCTCTATTCAGTACTGTATGCTTTACATGCATATTCAGTTAATTATTAGTTCTGTTCATGAAATCATGGATATCAGCCTATCTCATTTAGCATACCAATACATTCAAAGTACTGATTGCATACCTTTTCTTTTGCGCTATGATATATTATATCATAGGTTCTGACGTTCAGTTCTCAGCTCACGATTAGACTTATCAGATCTTTAGCAGTAGCAATGGTGAGTCTTTATACTTTAAGGACAAACTTACTTTATTTCATATCTTAGTTTAGTAGTTAGTTGGAGTTAGTTGGGGCCTATCCATCAACTCACAATCATTCAGTTTTAGAGGATTATCAGACATTAGAGTCAGTTATTCACTATTCATACATTATAGTTAGTTATCTAGTTTATCATTATTTTATCAGATTCAGTCAATTATTTCTATAGACTCATATTTCAGTTTTGAATCCAATTATTAAAGCCTTATGGTGTGTCAATATTCTTCCATATTCATGATCATATTATCTAATGCCCACAGTTAATACCAGCTCATGGGTTAGCTTATGGTCCCTTGGGACTGTAAGAACCGTGTGACACCGGGGGTATACTCTAAGGGCTTTACACTACTACAAAATCTAGGCATGTACACCATACACCTAGTCAAATATATATCGGAGTGTAGGAGGTCTTTTTTAAGTGGATTAATGGAAACTGAAGCTCTAGCAGGATCAATATTTTCATTGGCCTTGATGAAAGTGCCAAATATTGGTAAATTCATATCAATCTTCCTATTCATAAGCACATTCCCCAGACTCTTTTCTTTAAAGGTTGAATCTTTGTGTTTGGATGTTTATACATTCATTACCTTCTTTTAAACCTTATCCTCTTTGCATAACCATGTGATCAATGAAGGGAAAAAACTCCTAGAGGGAATGATTAAGGCATAAATGATGGAAAACTAAGATTTGGCTTCTATAGTGAACTTTGAAGCTTGACCTTCACATTATTGGCTATCCATTTCGGCATGTCTTCATCATGCAAATCTCTAACATACAACTCATGCCCCACTTCTTCTGCTATTTTCATATACAAATCATTATTTGCATTGGGAAGATTATAGTAACCATGATCACAAATGTGTCAGACCTTACTTGCTTCTCCCTGATTGCCACAGCCAATTCATTGGAAAAGTCTCTCTTAATGGAATTAACATAGAACTCAATTAAAATTTATAAATTTTTCTCAATTAGATACTCGACAAAACATATCCAACTCCTACTAGCCAATCTTAGATGAAAATTAGGTCATCGAGCTTGGCTCTTCTTCAAAAGGATGCCTCTTTTCCTTGTGAAATTTTTCAACAAGAGATGGTCATACAACATTTAACAGTTGATGAGAAGGAGGTTTCATGATAATTGAAGTAATCATCAATCACTTGATCCATATTTTTGAGAATGTTAGCATTTGATTCCACGGCTATCTTGGACACTTAACCAAGCTCTTGATGAGCGGTATCCACCTTCACCTTATTCTGCTCTCCTCAGCCTCCGGCTTGGGTGTGGTGAAGCAAGGGGTCAGTGAGATCGACCCCGATCAGTGCAGTTAGATAGTTAGAGTTAGTAGTTTCTTCAACAATTCTAGTTCTTATTCACTGGAAATGCACCTTGGAATTTGAGACTGGATATCTTAGTAAATTGAAGAAGTGCTCAGACTCAGCTGTGATCAATCTTCCTTGAAGTTCGATCACTACTAGAAATTATCCCTATTGAAATTTTGTGATAGATAATAAAACCGTTGCAATAGATGTACTACAACGGTTAGGTAGGCATTGCATATGTGAGCGTTGCAATAGGTCAATTGCAATGGTTATAGAAATGGTTACGACAACAGTTGCAATACATAGACCTATTGCAATGGTTTTTCTAACCTCCTATTGTGACTCTTTGCACTAGGTGGAAATACACTGGGTTTGTTGTTGTTGTATTGTGACTCTTTGTATCGCCTATAGGAAAGCGTTGCAAATGTGTCGTCTATATTGTAATGCTAGGAACGCATTGAAATTACCCTATTGCAATAATTTTTGGACATCTAATGCAACATTTATTGGTCTTTTGCAATACTTTTAACTACCTATTGCAATGCGTATTGCAATGGTTTTTAGGTGTTTTACAACATTTTTTGCAACCTATTTCAACCACTATAATTAGCTATTGCAACGATTTTCCAACTACTTCAAAATTAAAAAGATCAATATAAATTAAAGCATCACATATTTCTTCATCTCCTTCATTTTGGACAATCATCTCCTTCAAGTAAGGTCAATTTCTTCATCATTTCTTTCTTCATCTCCTGCATTTTTGGACACCTATAAAAAGAGAATAAATAATCTCAATTAGCACTAAAATGACAACATATTTAAAGAGGGTAAGTTGGGAGATTATGTATAATACCATAACGAGTAAGGAAGCAAAAGAAAAAAGGAAATAAACATAGCTCTTAACTCCGCAAAAAACTTCAAAAGAGCATAATTTATTTAACATAAAATACCATAACGATCGTGTATTAAAGAGCAGCATACGCGTTAATTACTATTCATTTAGGTACCAGTGCAAATAACCATTATCTATGATAATTTGTTTTCAAACTCAAGCAACAAATGAACAAAGTGGCTAAGGTACCTTCTAGCAGAAAGTGGACTTTCTTTTGATAAAAAATGATAGAATGTTCTTGGACAAGCAACATATCAAAAAGTTGCTCCCCTTTACCAAAGTTAACCTAAAGAGCAATGAAAGCAAGAACTTGGAAGAGGGGGGGGGGGGGGGGGGGGCGAGGAAGTAGAGGGTACGGAACTAACACACCTTTGAATTTGTAAACAATATTGGATCTACAAATTATTCTAACTTGAGAATCAACAGAAATAACCATGACTTTACTTGAGTCGTTTGGGCAGTTCTGCATGATGAAAGTCAGTTAGTTCTCAAGCACATAAAATTAGCATATGAAACCATTTTTTTGTAAAAAGTAAGGGAATAAAACAAATGGTTACTTGAAATCCAGTTACTCTCTTGTTAGTAAGCTTCTTCTTTCCTAGCAAGCTTACCGGGAGGCCCATCTGCAAGTGATTACCAACACACAGAGATGATAGTACATTAATATGGATTTTCTGATAGAGTAAAATTAATCAAGATAAATACTTTATAATATAGTAGAGTAAAAATGATAAGTGATGGAAACTCAGCTGCATAAATAGCTCCCTGAAATATAAAATGGTCTTAGGCATCTTTCGCTGCACTATGTAGTTAAGACTCTTCGAAAATTTCTATAGGTGCATGACGAATACTCCAAAAATAGTGTATTTTTTGAAAGATCCAACACGGGTGTGGTAATATTTTTGGAGAGTCTGAGAAACTTAGTCGATGCGAGGAAAGAGTCTGTGTTGGGAATCGACTTCTAAGCCTAGCTAAATAAAGTAAGAAAGCACTATTCGCTTGAAGTGAAGTATCACTTGCTATACCCACTTAAGTTATTCAGTATTCACAAAGATGAGGCGATTTATTTTTATGTTGAAACTTTATGTCAGCCAGGGGACCCTGGTTACGTTTTTAAAGGCAACTCAAAATCGATGTAGAACAGAACTGCATCCCTTCATTTTTTCCTTCTCGCAAAACAATATTGCACTCGATACCATTACAATGGTTATATTTCACGGACGACTTGTTTTCCCACCTTGTCAGTAGAAATGCATTTAACTTCCTTTGGATACTTCTCAAGTATGCCAGAATTCTCGATGAGTGTTACATGGAAATCATAACTTGCAAAGTACAGCTGGAAGTTTAGAAAAGTATATTGCATCCACAACTAGTTAGGGGAAAAAATCAATTCACAGAATTGTTCTACTCTCGGTGCTAATATTTAAAGCATTTATCTGAATAACAGCAAGAAAAATAATGAACCGGGGATAAAGGATCAAGAAAAGACTAGGTTTCGTACCTACAACATCCTAAAAATAGCAATTTCCATTCATGTATCCGACAATACCCCCTGCACCAATCACTAGCGAGAAACTTAAATAAGTTCAAAAATTAAGTAACCATCTTTAAAAAGGTTTAAAAAACAAAGAAAGGCAATCATACCTTTCCATCAGGACAATAACAAAAAACAACCACTATTTCCTTCACATCAGTCCAATCAATCACTCGACAACCATACAAATCCCATAGACGTACTTTCCCATCTATCGAGCCACTAATGAAATAATTATCATCCATGGGACTTAATTCCACACAAGTGACTGAATCTAAGTATGACATCGGCAGATATATGAGATGAACATCCAGTTTAAAGTTTAGAGAAGAACTTCAGCAAGAAGATTGAAATAACAAAAATAGGCTCACCATAATGTAATGTGAATAAACACCAAGATATTGATCATGTCTAACTTTCCATAGACGAGCTATTTTATCGACAGAAGATGACAAAAGATACTACAGAAAATGACGTTGGCACATGAATTACAGTTTATTCATGTTGGATGATGTTTTACGAAGCCATAAAATATACTCCCTCCATTCACTATTACTTCTCCACAATGGACTTTACACTCTCCTTAAGAAGTAATAAATGAAGTACATATTATACTTTAATGCCCATGACTATTAATATTTCAAAAAATCTTGGGATATGATTTGGGGAATAAGTAGTTATGTTAAAGATAACAGGGAAACGAGAATGCCTTTCTCTCGATAGGCTAGTATAGTGGAAAAGTACAAGTGAATGGAAGAGTTTTTACTATATAGTGACCAGTCAGATATTATTATACTAACCCCATTTTTAGACCATGAGAGGGCCAAGACTTCACCCATATGCCCACAGAACTCGTGGACTGGTTTCTCCATTATCCAAAATAACTTTGGCAGGAGGACAACACAAGCTAATTCTTATGATTTACTCATCATTTCATCCTGTTGATCTTCTCTATATTGTCACTGAGAGAAGCTAATTTGGATAAATTATTCAATGAGAATTATAAACAAGAGGGATCAATATCCAGAACATTGAAGTTTTGAGATAACTCATCCTCAAATTTTGATATGCTTCTTCACTGTTCGCAAATACTATATCTGCATAATTTTCCCTGATTTCCCTAGAACAAAAAATATGGAAAATAATAAGGATAAATAACATTGTCAGTAAAAGAAACAAATCGAGTTCACTAGATACAAGTCTAAACAACAATAAATTTTGGTTTTCTAACTCAAGTTTTCATGAGAATTTAAATGGACTGCTAGCTACTAGTAGACTCTAGCCTGATCAATATAGTCTTGTTCAAGATCTATCAAGGATATACATGTTCTTCTCATTACACATCGAGAATCCAAACTCCGACGAGTGAGTTAACATAGTTATCCAAGCTTCTCCCTTTCTTTCTACTTTTGCTTTATTGTTGAGGGTCTATTGAAAACAGCCTCTCTACCTTTGTAAGGTAGGGACGAGGCTACATACAAGCCATCCTCTTCATATCCCACTTGTGAGACTGATTATGTTGTTGTTCTACTTTTTCTTTATTAGAGTGGAGTTTTTTTCCCCTTTGGAATGATTGGGTGGGGGCATTTTCAGCTTTATTATACGGAAGCAAGATAGAAAATATGGTTTTACCAGTAATCATCATACTATCTTTCAATGCAGGACACATATGATGCTGTGATGGCAACAAATGCTCCATTCTTTTGGGCTTTCTCGCGTACTTTAGAAATTGTTCGGACTGTATCAAGAAGTTCAAACAAGTATCCTTCCACAACCAATAAATTTGTTTTAGTAACAATATCCGCCAAGCATTGGTCATACTTTAGCCGTGATGATGTACCCTGGTGTCAGATTAGGAGCAGAAAAAAGCAGTTAAGAGACTCAAGATGCAGAAGGGACACCCACTAAAACAAGATGTGGAAAGTAAAACAAAGCATTGATGCAATTTGAACCAGTGAGCAAGGTTTTTCTCCTTCTAGAAAGAGGACGGTCGTGTTTCTTACTGTTAAAATAAATTTCTTAGGTATGTGGTTAAAAAGAGATGTTCTTTGTTTCTATAAGGCATATTGTAACCTGTTATAGGAGGCACATAGCACTTTATCATGGCAAAGCAAAACACAGCTACAACAGTGAGTTGTATTAAGAGAACAATTGCATAAAAGTCTTAGCTGAGCCACAATAACCCACTATTTATCCCACCAAGGAGAAGATCACGATAAGAGGGAAAACTTTGTTCTATTTATTAGAACTTTGCCTAGAGATGTTTTCACACTTTTTGGGTGTCCTTTTTGATAATTAGTAGCTTGTTAGAGTTACTAACTCAAAAGGAAACAAACAAAAGGACTTAAAATGTCTAAATACTTAAGAACCTAAAAGTAAAATAGATTACTTCCATGGACTTTAATCATATATAAGACTAAGTTATGACATGTAAGTGTCCAAAAAAGGAAAATTCAAGACAAATGAAAAAGATACATGTACACACCAAAAGAAGTGAAGAAAAGACAAGATAAAAAGAGGTAGGCATACTTATCCATATTGATTTCCATGAAGAAGATAGAGGAAAAAGGAAAAAAACAGAACATCATCAACATCCCCATTTTTATCCATGGAATACAGCTAGTTATTTATCTCTTTGTTTCCTTCTCAAACAAAGGCTCAGTTTCATCACAACTTTCATTTTTCATCAACCCATTTTTGCCGTCTTCATTCTCATTTTCCAATTCTGATTCCAATTTCTAATAAAAAAAACTGTGATTTACATGTCTTGAAAGTGCAAAAACCAAGAAACACAACAAATAATATAGTGATAAGCCATTTTGGCAGGACCTTATTGCATATATAACACCAATATTTACACCCAACAACATGCAGGGCTCCGAAACCAATGCTATATCGAAATCAATCAAAATCTTACCCATATTTTAGGAGACTTATAATGTACATGTTACAAACAACATTTGTTATAGAGCCACCAGTGACCATAAATGCAGAAAAACATGAAGTTGTTTTAAGGTCTATACTAAAAATTATAGTAAGAATAGGTACATACAATCCTCAACCTCCAATTCCACCAGCACTTGATATAGAAGCTGCCAAAAATTAAATAATGCAACATTAGTTAAATCAAAACCAAAAACCCTAAGGCTTTCACATCCAAGTATTAGTGCATATCCAAATTTAAATCCATCCCCAAATATTAGGTTAGCAATTAAAGTAAAGGAGAAAAAAACCCAAAATAGAAACTCAAAAAATTTGGTCAAAATTATCCTTAAAATTACTAAATTAACGGTGCAATTTTGAGAGGTGAAATGAAATGAAAATTATCGGGTTTTGTAAATCAACGTTGTCTATTGTATAAGACAACTGCAATAATTTAGGGCACAAGAGTACTAATCAACAACAGCTATTGTAAATCAACACAAAAAAAGTTGAACTAATCAGCACAACGATAGTCGGGCTTTATACTTTGGTAGTGACTTCCATAAATTAGGCTATTGTGACTCAGAACAATAGTCAGAGTAATACGCAGCGGTAGTCTGAGTCGACAGTGGGTTGAGAGTGAGAGTGAGAGTAATACTGGTTATCAACTTGAGACTTTGAGAGTGAAACATTTTTTTATATATTTTTCTAATTTTTGTGATATTTCTTTTAAATTTTTTGACGGATTTTGTGAAAAATTAAGGAGGGGAAAAAATAAAAACTGATGCAATAGCTTATTTTTTTCAATAAAGTGTTGTCATAGATGACTTTATGGCAACGGTTCAACTAAATGTTATTATAGGACCTTATTGCAATGGTTATCCATCAATGCAATGGTCATAGAACTACTAGAATAATTTATTTTGCAATGGTTGCAACCGTTGCAATAGACCATCAATAGCAACCCTTTTGGAATCATTGCCAAAAGGTTTGTTGGAATAGAGGTAATTTCTAGTAGTATATTTTGAAAAATAAGTACCTAGAAAAGAAGTAAACATGTCAAATGATTGCATAAGTACATAAAAATGTATTAGAACATATTTAGGTCAAAGAAATTGGTGAAATGGGCACTGGGAAGACTTGTGTAAAGTTACTATTTTTGATATAATTCCAACTCCTTTATTGAGATTGCAACATGTTGTCTTGCAATTGTGATGGCTTATTTTTTTTCTAGAGCATTTAATTAATCATGATCGTGGCATGGGTAATCGGAATATCTAAGCAATAATATTTTTCAGTAGTTTTTTCATCGTGATCATGGCACTTGACCTCGCAATCACAATGTTCATCTTCTTCACCAATACAAAATTTATTCAAGAATTTTTTAAAAATAAGTTGAGGGCAATAATTTCTTGCTCATGATACAAAGGTTATACACTTTTCTAGCCCACTCAGTGAATCATCAAATTCACACAACATTTGCCAATTTCTGGTTCAGCATACATATGTTCAAGCACAAAATTCATAAATTTCAAAACAATAACAATATTCTAGCACTATTTGATTTGAGCTGAATTTATGCACCTCAATTTCTTTATCTATGCTTGTTAGCCTTTTTTTTGAGGATTTATTGTGTGATTAATGTGTTGTTAATAATATAATTAAGTATCTAAGTGTTAAAATACTTGAATT
Source organism: Capsicum annuum (assembly GCF_002878395.1). NCBI lineage: Eukaryota > Viridiplantae > Streptophyta > Magnoliopsida > Solanales > Solanaceae > Capsicum > Capsicum annuum. Next base: position 129,291,115 of record NC_061120.1, read on the forward strand.
TAATGTTTAAGGTGTATTTCAATCAATTTTATAATCAATTTTGTCGCTTAGAGTTTTGACTAGAAAACTAGTGTTACTAGCTTGAGCTATGTGCTGTTCTAGTTGATCTCGATGGATTCTAGTGTTATTAATGAGTTCCTAATTGCATGAATGTGTAATTATGGGTGTAATAACTTGTTTTGTGTAATTATGGGTGTAATAACTTGTTTTTAGTGTTTAAGGTTCAATTGAAACAAAAAAAAGTCAAAATTAAGTTAAAGATCAAAAGGACAAAACAAGTTTTCTTAGCTTAAGTTTCTAGTTCACCGTCATGAATTTTATGTCATTTTGAGCTCTAATTCAAGGTGTTTGATAAAATAAGATTCTTTGTGAGTATATAATGATGATATATAGATTATAAAAATATGTAAATAAATTTTAAACATCATCACAAGGCTTGGAATTGATGGAAAAAAACACGGGACAAGACTTGACAAAATTGGATGTTTTTGAGTCATTGGTATGCCACAGACCATAGCCACCGTGTTAGGGCCTGTGATACACCATTTTACGAATAATAGGAAACAAATTTAAGTTTATCACCATGATATTGGTCTGTCATAGACCCTAGGCATCACGATAAGGTCCGTGGCACGGACCTAAGTTCAAATTGGCAGATTTGGCCCTTCTATAAATAGGACACTTAAACATTATGTTATACACCTTAGAAGACCTTGAAACTTTGAGGGAATATTTAGAACACTTCAATTAGGGTTTTTATTCTATTACTTTTTTTATAAATTTTAACATGTATTAAGTCATTGCTATTACGTTTGTGTCTATGAGCGCTAAACACCCTTTTTTGGGGTTAAGGCCAAAAAAATAATTAATCTTGTTATGAATTGATTTGGTTTGGATTATTTATAATATTTGGTTGTTTATTTATCCTTTTATTTACTATTTTAAGGATTATATTCCCTGAGAATACATCTATAGTCATCTTATGAGCTCGGATGGAGGAACAAGAGTATAGTACGCTGGGATATATAGAATAGGATTGTAATCTTCTACAGAATGAAATTATAATTTGCATTTAGGATAGGAATATACCTAAGTGATCCATTTGGTTCACTTACGGAATGAAATATGAATGGATTTAACTTAGTTCTCACATCCCAAATAAATGATGTATTTGTGGGTCTAAGTTAGATAGGGATTAGAGGCTCGAAAAACCATAATAATAATATTAACCCTATGAATTAGCAACCAAGATAAGTGAATCAACAAATGAGGTTCAATAGCATAGTATGATTGTTTGTAGAGACTTTAACCTAGGTTTCTCTCTATTTATTGTTCAAACATATTACTTTACAACAATGTTTTAGTTTACGATTATTTACAACTTTTAAACTCTTGTGGCTACGTTTTCAGTAATTTAATCTCAATAGTTAAACTTGAATTAGCTAGTTCTTAGCACAAGTCCCTATAGGATCAATACAGGGCTTGTAAAAGGTCACGTTACTATTTGGTGGTACCATATACACTTGCATGTGCACTTGGGCGCATCTTTTTTTGGTGCCGTTGTTGGGGAATTGTAATTTTCCAACTGCTTTAGTTTTAGTTTTACTTGTTAGATTTCTTTGGTTGATTTTTCTTGTTTTTGCTTCTAACTTTACAAAAAAATAGGTTTATAGGCTAGTAAGCTATTAAGGGACTGGGAATTAGTTAAAACAGACCTCGAGCCTAATCAACGATTACACCAATAATGGAGAGAAGTAGTCCTTCTTTATCAAATCCTACAAATAAATAAAGAACAGGATATTCCTACTCCCATGGCTGAGGATCTACCATCTCGTAGGAAAGTTTGCAAAGTAACAATCCTACTTGCAACTAATTTGACCTCTGCCATTTAAAAATTAGCTCCTGCATATAGATTTAAACTGAAACAGAACATGGTACAGCTTTTGATTAGCAGTGGATTATTTACCGGGCTTTCACATAGATCTACAAGTCCACCTGTAAAAATTTTTGGAGATCGGTGATACATTCATCCCAATGGGTGTGTCAACTGACTATGTGAGGCTGACACTTTTTCCCTTTTCACTATTAGGAAAGAAAATAATTGGTTTAATGCTGATACGACATGTTCAAATAAATCTCCTCATCAACTTATTTCCATCTAGAAAGACTACAAGACTTCGCAGTGAGATTGTGAGCTTCAAATAGAGGCTAGACGAGAACCTTTATCTTTTTTGGGAGAGATTCAAGCCTCTTCTTTCACACTATCCACAATATCAAAAGCTAAAAGAGGTATTATCTCATACCTTTGTTGGAGCCCTTGACATGACAAATATTTACTAGATTTAGATGTAGGTGGTAAGGATTTACAAGAGACTTATGATAAGTTGTACACTTTGTTGAATCATATTCATCAAGGGAATCCTAATTAGGATGGTGCATATCCAGAAAATCAAGGAAAAAGATAGCTAGTATGATTGAAGTTTATAGAATAACATCCTTATCTGCTCAACTGTCAGCTATGCAAAATCAAATAATGACCAAATTCAGCAGATTAGGTGCAAATCAACTTGCAGCTCAGGTGAATGTAGTGCAGTAGACTCCAGTATAGCATGAGGTTTGTGGAAATAGTTTCCACTCTGTAGATATGTATGGTGAAAATCCTAAATTAGTAAATTTTATGGGCAATACTCAAAGGACAAATTATGGTAACTCCTACAACTAAAAGTGGTAGAGTTAGGCACTAAATTATTTGTGGAACAATAATCAGCAGTATCAGTAGCATTAAAACACACACGCCAGTAACATACTAGAAATTTTAAAGAAGATCATGGCTACCCAAGACTAGATGGTTGCTGAACTCAAAAATCTGCAAGTTCTTCAAAAGTAGTTGGAACATTAGTTGGGGAAATAATAGTAGGCTCAAAATACCAGGCCTTAAGGTGGTTTTCCAAGTGACAATGAACCTCCTAAACAAGTAATAGTAATCACGTTGAGGGATAAAGAGTTGATTGATCAACCTCCAAAGACAAATAAGGAGGTATGTAGAATGGATTCCTCAACTGATTGCAGAATATAATAAAAGTTTTTGAGAAGGAGGACTACCACCACCAGTTTTACAAAGGTTGAGAAAAGTAAAGGAGGATGAATTCTTTAAGAAATTATTTGACATGTTCAGAGAGCTTCACATTAACCTTTTTCTTTTAGATGTTTTACAGGAAATGCCCAAGTATGCTAAGTACTTGAAGGATATGGTAACTAATAAAATTAAGCTTTAGGATGTTGAGACAGTAGCACTCACTGAGGAGTGTAGCTCGGTGGTGATACAGAAGATGCCCAAAAATCTTAAGGACCCGAGGAGGTTCACTCTTTCTATTCATATTGGTAGCAGCGAGGTGGTCCATGAACTGAGTTATTTAAGGGAAAGTATCAATTTTATTACCTTATAAATGTTCAATACCTTGGGTTTAGGAAAGCTAAGACCATGTTAGGTGCTACTCCAAATGGTAGACCAGACTATAGTCCGTTATTAATCATTGAGGACATTCTCATCAAGGTTGGTAAGTATATTATTCTTGCTAACTTTATTGTTTTGTATCATAAGGCAAATGACAGGGTACCTATTATCTTGGGACATCCATTATTGGCGATGGGAGGAGCATTGATTAATATGAGATAGGCCAAGTATACAATAAGGTTGGATGATAAAGATGTGGTCTTTAAGGTTTACAAACCACTCAACATACTATCCCATTACAAACACTTATGAATGATTGCATCGATGGAAGTGGATGAGTGTGTGGTGATGGAGCCCAATCCGCCAAAGACCTCTTTGGACTTTCTTATTGATCTACCCCAAGCCACCAATACCTAATACTGAAGAGATGATGATTGATGATCCTGAAAAGGCTATTGTTGATAAAGTTATTTACCTTAGGAGTTCACACTCAAAAGTTCAGAAATAAATAAAAAAATGGCCTCCAAGTAAGAGGAAGATAATGAAGGAAAATAGTTAAGTGTGATATTGGGTTATGCCGTGACACCAAATCAGGCAGTTGGGAGGCAACCCAAGTTAAGGTAGGTGTTTATTTTCATATTTTTAGTTTTTACTTCATGTAGTTTTTGGTTTTTCTTAGTCACAGGTTGATAGAAAGTTTGAGGATCGGAAACCTAAGTTGAGGAGCGCGGCAAAAACTGAGTGTGGGGTCCCTAGACCCTCTTGATGTATGAAGATAATACTAGCTAGGGATATAGGCCTTAGGGAGTATTTTTATCTCTAATTTTGATAATACTTTGGGGAGAAAGTATATTTTTGAGTGTTGGGTGAGGAAATTCCGATTTTTTTGAGTAAAGTGATGATATAGGGTCTTGAGTCTTGGTATTTTTTCTAGTTTTGGATAAATTTTAAAATATTTTAAAAGGATTTTCTATTTTTAGTTTATAGTTTATTTAGGTCAGTCTAGTAGGTCCATACTTCACCCACCGCATTGTTGTTCTTTTCGGTCCTTCTCTACGGGGGTGCCCCTTGAACCTAGTATCCTTTTTTAGAAGTAAATTTAAGTTTTTGTGTAGGATAAGTGAGATTTTCTTGTTTGTGCTATTTGTGATTACATGATGTGTATGGTTTTAAATATAAAAAGCATGTGGATTGTGTGAATTACTACTTTTGAGTCTCCTAGGCCCTAGTTTATGACTCTTATAAATGTTGTCTTAATGTTGAATTCATCCTGTTATTTGGTTGAGAGTCAATGATGATTTTACTTGAGTTGAGAATGTTCCATATGTGTACGAGGTGCTTGTGTATTCCTTATTGTATATGATGTCTAGAACTTGCCTGGTGTGTGTACAAAGCAAAATAAAGTAGGTCAGTTTAGGAGATGATATAAGCATTTCTTTGATATCCATATTTCATACCTCTTTTGATCAACTATATTGCATAATCCTAGTTTGCTCCATTAAACCTTTTACTTATTTTATTTGGTAGCCTCATATGTAGGATGTATACCTTTCTTTGATTGACCATATTTTGATCCAAATCTCCAATGTGCTTTAGTGTAAAATTAAGATGATTAAGGATTTTGAAATCAAGGAAGGAGAAAGGTCAAATTAAAGCCCCAAAGTAATAGTTATTGGAGTGTACAATTGATGTGTTGGGATTAGGAGTGAAAGAAATTTATGCCAAAAGTTGAATTGTGAATTTATATATAATACTCTCTTTCATACTGTATGTGAGTGAGCTTAATGAGATAGGGCAAAATAAAAGATATGAGAAGACAGAATCTGTGGAAATTAGTTGTTAGAGGTGAATCAAATAAAAAGTGTGATGTATTAAATCTCTTAGGGATAATAGTCACTATATCCAAATAGTTCCTACCTTTCCCTTAGCCTATATTACAACCGTTAAAGACCTATTTTATCTTAAGCATCAACACTTTAATATTAGTAGAGTGTTACACTAACGAAAAGCCAATGGTTCATCTTGTGTAACTTGTGAATTCTGTGTGAGAGTGAGCATAATTTGATTCTTATAAACAATTTGTAATAAATTTTATTTATGAGAGTAATTATAGGTAACTCTTTTGTTGTGAGGGAACATGATTGGTGATAGTTGGATTATTTCCATTATCTCTTTGATTGAGCAAAATGTATGAGTTTTCTAACTTGGTGAGTCAATTTTTGAGGCTAGGATGTTTTGGACTAGTGTTCTTGAGCTTTCAATTGTGTATAACATGCCTAGTATAAAAACTTGTATTCTGTACAGTCATTGTAGTGCTAGATTAAATGTGTTGCTTGTAGTATAAGTGTGGAGTCTCCTCTTATTATTATTATAGTAAAGAGTTGTTCGGGGATAAACAAAACTTCAATTATGGGGTGATGATCTGAGGTGAATTTATTCACCACAGTGTCCTTATCTATGCTAATTTATCCTTGTTTTGAGGACTTCTTGTGTTAATAATGTTTTATTAATGATATATTTTAGAATAAAATTTTTGAAATACTTTAAAATAGTGTTTAAGGTATGTTTCAAACAAGTTTGGAATCAATTTGGTCACTTTGAGTTTAGACGAGAAAACTATTGTTACTAGCTTGAGCTATGTGTTGTTCTAGTTGATCTCGATGGATTCTAGTGTGTGTAATGAGTTAATAAGGCTATGAATGTGTAATTATATGTGTAATAACTTAGTTTTATTGTTTAAGGTTCAATTTAAACAAGCTAAGAGTCAAAACTATGTTAAAGATAAAAACGGTAAAACTAGTATTCTTTGCATAAGTTTCGAGTTCACCATCTTTGATTTTATGTTATTTTGAGATCTAAGTCATGGTGTTTGATGATATAGTATGATTTATGAGATGATAATTATTATATATTTATGATATAAAATCATTAAATCAATTAGAAACGTCACCACCAGGCTTGGAATAGATGGACAAAAGCACATGACCACACTTAACAAAAAATGGACGCTTTGGGGTCATTGGCGTGCCATGGACCTTAGACACCATGTTAGGTTATGTAAAACTCTCTTGGGGTTAAACTAGGCAACCATTTCAAGTGTTTAACCGTAATATTGGTGTGCTATAGACTCTAGGAACCGTGATAAGTTCCGTGGCACAGACCTAAGTTCAAATCAGCAACGTTGGTCCACCAATAAATAGGACACTTAAACATTATGTTACATGCCTTGCAAGACCCTGAAACATTAAAGGAACCTGGAGAACACTTCAACTAGGGTTTTTATTCCAATTTTTGTTTTGTTTAAGTATTTCAACATGTATTAAATCATTGTGTTTATGGTTATGTCCATGAGCGGCTAAACACATTTCCCGGAGTTAAGGCCAAGAACATGATTACTCTTGTTGTGAATTGACTTGGTTTTGATGACTTGTCATATTTGGTTATTTATTTATCCTTGTATTTTACTATTTTAAGGATTATATACCCTTATAATATGCCATAAAATTTGTGATGCCTAGGTCACTATGCAATATGCCATAAAATTTGGCAATTTGGACACTTTGAAAAAGTGTCCAAAGTCCCATTTTTAATGTAGTACAATCCCGAACTTCCATCCGCTCAATTTGTTTCACCCAATCCTTTTCATATCACTTCTAAAAGCTCTAAGATTTTGTGGATTAGTCAAAAATTAATTCAGAAGCTATTCTAAAAATTAGAATTTCAAAATTAAACAAAATTTTTAAAAATTATGGTGTGCTTCCCATCAAGCACTTGATTTAACACCATGACACGATGCAAGAAACCTTACGATTTATGTATGCTCTTTGTGGATTTGAATTTTCATCCTAATTTTAAATCAACATATTTTTTAGGTTCTTGGGGCAAGGGTAAGGAAGCAATGAGACCATCTCCACCTTTCCATTTTAAAGACTTTTATCCTTTATCCAAATTTAAATCAAAACGTCTTTTAGACTCGTTGGTCGTTGGTGAAAAAACTAAAGGCCTTTTGTTAGACAACAAATTTTGTACTTCTTGGCCTTCACTTAGGAATGCCATTTTGTCTTCTTTGAATAACAAACTACAAAATATAAAGACTGTCTCTCATCTCCAAAATTCTCCATTTGCCAGTTTGTTTCAATTTCATCATATGTGCCAAGCATAACGTTGAAAAATAGTGATGTTTAAGCCTTACCATTTCCAAATTTGTATTTTTCTTGACATTTTCACCTCAAAATGAAATAGAGTCTTCATAAAGGATTTTCTTGACTTTTTCTTGTGACTCTAGTTTCACTTCTTAAATTTCGGCATCCTTCATTATTTTTGGCTCTCTTGGTTGACAAATCACCTAGCATTCTTCAAATAAATCTCACCCATATCTTCATTAGAAACCATCTCATCAATATTATTAATATCCACTTGATGCTGATCACCACATGCCTCATATTTTGCATTCAATTCTATTTCTAATAGTTGTGTGGCCATTTCAATTTGAACCTACACTTGATATCAGTCAACATGAAATTTATGAGATTCACCCACCATTAGTATTACACTATCAAGTTGTTACTCATTGATTTCAAATTGTTGAGCTTAATTCAATAAGCACTCTTGGCTCACTATTTCTCATATATCAAGTGTTTCTTCATTTTGGCACTCAATCATTGCTTGCAAAAATTCACCCATAAAAAATTAATGTCATCAAAAACTACATTATCACCTTGTTGGACTAGGTCCCACCACTTGGCCAATGCTTTTCCATATTTTTCATTCTTCTCCATTATGCTTTCAACATCTACTCAACATGTTTTCTTAGAGAATTTGAGGTTTCTTCGTTATAACTATGTTTATTTTCTTAAAGTTGAGCCACATCCTTACTTTGGCAATTTTCATTTGGGTCATTACTCATTTTTGGCTCAATCCCATGACTCGAAACCTCTTTTGTAACACCCTAAAAAATCCAAGTCAATATTAGAACCATGGTTCGAGTCAAAAAGGTGTTGTGTAGATTGTATAATAGTACTTTGAGATATATTTACCAGTTAAGGGGACTTATAGAAGATTAATGCCTTAGGCCAAATCAAAATTAGGATGTGACCTAAAAGATAGAGAAACTTGTGAAGGTTGAGTATGTTCATAAAGTTTTAAGTTACTTAGTGTTTCGTAATTCCGATCCAGTAGTAGTAAGTTATTATAGTTCATTGAAAGTGTCACGACCTGATCTGAGGCCAAGTTGTGATGGGTATCTCGAGTCGACTAAGGATCAAAAACCACCCATGTAGCCTGTTCAACTAAGAAAAATCCAAATAATAACAAAGAGGAAGGCAACTAAAAGATAAAGATAAAATAGTTAATGTAACTCAACAATAAGCCCTAAGAGTCAAAAACACCATCCAACCTACACTTGTCCGCAAAAGACTCTAAACCAATCTGAAGATAAAACTAGGTGGGACATGCCCCGACCATGATAGTGATAATGACCATGATAATGTTAATCTGAACTATTCAATTCTAAAATAAAGAAGGAAATCGATGGAATGACAAAGCTTTCCAAATGATGAAAACTCACCACTTCACCGCAAACCTAACACTTCCCAATCCAATAAGAGAAACCCCTAAGACCCTACATCGTGAAAGAATATAGAATTCGAAGATAGTTAGCGGGGTGAGCGTTGACATCTAACTCAAGGAAGGGATAAAATAATACAATTTCAAAATCAAATCCAAACTCAATATACATGTTCAGATACATGCATATATACATATATATATAATGTTAGGATATGGAGCAAGTTTTATTATGAGATTTAAAACCATTAACCTGGAATCTATAGCATCAAACCATCCTAAGGGCACACACGGGCTATATGGGTCCGTCTCCCCCCATTGGAAGGGCTCTATTAGGTGTTAGCCTCATGAATCAGTTAAATCCAAGGAAAGTCTAGGGAATGCCTGGACACCAGCCAATCCAAAGTATGTATAAAGTGTGAACTATGCACACGGTCATAAAGACTCATACCCTGGTAAATGTGGTTTCCAGTATCGATCCCCTCGAGACCTCTACCTTTTACGGTGATCTACACATCACCTGTTAAACCTCATTAAAACATTTATGTATAACCCCTTTAATTTAACCAAGGAATCATACATTAATGCATTACCAAATGGTATCATCATACCAATATGCTTGCAGGCTTATAGAATTATGTCATTTAAATTTTCCATCAACCTGGGGGAATCCACGACCCCCAAGTTCCAGTTTGAAAACCATACCATAGCCGCCAAGGCCTTATAAAATGATTTAAAATTAATCAATGGCCACCAAGGCTTTGTCAAAACCATTTATGTTCTTTTAACCATCTAAGCAATGCAACAGTTCAAAAGTGGATTAAATCATGCATATTTCTATGTTCCAAAACTAATTTACAGTGTGGGTTTAGGTTAATGCCAACTCAAAATGAAGTTCAACAATTTTCAGGGAATGCCACGACCTCTTTCCCATTTACCATACTAATGCACAAATTTTGTTCCACGACCATGAGATAAAGCATGAATAATATTTCCAAAACCATAAGGAAACCAAAGACGTGATAAAAATTTAAAAACCTTAACCCACCATTAAAAACCAAATTATAAAATTCACATAAACCATGATTAAACACATGGTTTTCTATAAAACCAAGTTAGCGAAGAGATACAGGACTGAAACACTAAGGAATTTGGAACAGAAACCAGAAATCGAACCCTAGATGTTCAATCCCTAAACACCCTAGCTATTCTCTTGATTGGAGAGTTTGAGATATAAGAGAGTGTTTATGTTATGTTAAATAGGTAAAAATAGGGCTAAGAGAATTTTTTATGTGGTATAATAGTAGTGGGGTACGTGCAAAAGACCACCATGCCCTTAATTAAATTTTGCAGGAATTTTAACTCTCAATCGCTACTGGTCTCATGGCCATGAGTCTTCACAATGAATTGTCTTTTGGGCAATGACTTAGGGCCAACTCACTAGTTTTGTCATGAGTCCCACCTTAAGATTCGTGACCAAAACTTATGACTCATGGGGTCCTAGTCGTAATTAAGATAGAAAAATAGGTAATCCTCACTGGTTTGACTATTACAGGTATTGCATGACTCTTATAGAGTGACTAAGACTCGTAGGGTCTTGGTCATTTCCTGGACAATGAGAATACACGTGGAATTTTTCAGAGTCAAAAACCTGGGGTATTACATCACCCCTAGGATCATTCATCCCTGAGTGAGGAGTTAAGAAACCCATTAGCATAAAACACTTCTATCCAATGTGGGGGACTAGAATGGATATTTGGACTTCATGTCCTCTTTGGCTTCCTAAGTAGATTGCTCTACCTTTTGATTCCTCCAAATGACTTTTACCAAAACCACATCCTTAGTCCTCAATCTATAGACTTTCCTATCAAAAATCTCAATTGGAATTTCCTCATTAGACAATGAATCGAAAATACCAACATCCTCTACAAGAACAACAAAAGAAGGATCACCCACATACTTCTTCAACATCGACACATGGAAAATTGAATGCATAGAAACCAAGCTTACAGGCAACTCCAACACATAGGAAACATTCCCAACTTTCCTAAAAATCCTATATGGAACAACATAACGAGGATTGATCCTCCCTTCTTCCCAAACTACATCGCTCCCTTTATAGAAGAAACTTTTGAGACACCCAATCAGTTGCATCAAACTCCAACTCTCTTTGCCTTATAATTGCATAAGAATTTTGGCAACTCTGAGAAGTCTTCAGTTTTTCTCTTATCACCTTTACCTTTTTCATGGCTTGCTGAACCAAGTCAAGACCAAACAACCGAGTCTCACAAAACTTAAACCACCAAATAGGACAGCTACACCTCTTGCCATAAAGACCCTCAAAAGGAACCATTTAAATACACAAATGATAAATATTGTTATGTGTGAACACAATAAAAGGAAAGCGATCCACCCAACTTCCCTTAAAGTCAATACAAAAGACCTTAGTATATCTTCAAAGTCTATATAGTCTATTTCACTTATCGATCTGATTGAGGGTGGAAAGTGGTGCTTAGATTATCCTTGGTCCCCCAACCTCTCTGAAATGAATGACAAAAGTGAGAAGAGAAATACATACCTCGGTCTGAAATGATAGACACCGACGCTCCATCCAATCTAACTATCTCCCCAATGAATAACTTTGCATAATCCTCTCAAGAGTAAGTTGTCATCATAGGAAACAAGTGAGTAGGCTTAGTCATCCTATCCATACTGACCCAAATTAAATCATACTAATTATGAATTCGCAGAAGACCCGTAATGAAATCCATATTGATCATCACCCACTTCCATATGGGAAACTCAATCTCTTGAGACATGCCATCAGGCCTTAAGTGCTTCACTTTTGCTTGCTGACAAACCATACACTTAGCCACAAAATTAGCCACATCTATTTTTATATTGTTCCATAAAAAAATCTCTTTTCTATCATGCTAAATATTTGTCAAACCTGGATAAATTATGTACCTCAACTCATGTGCCTCAGTCAAAATCCATTTTCGCAACCCATCAATATCAGGAACACACAACCTACTTTGATACCTCAGATACCATCACCACCAATCTCAAAGGCCATAACCTTTTTGCTATCCCACATTATCTATTATCTGCATAAGAATAAGATCAAAAACCTGTTTTTCTTACACCTCAGCACTAAGATGACTTGACACTTTCTGAGCAATCACCCTTCTATCCTTAGAGTTCAAAGATGAACTCCTGGATTAGCCAGTCGATGATATCTTTTACAAAACCCTCTTCTCCTAATCCACATGTGATAAACTCCCCAGGAAACCTACTAAAAGCATCAAAACCCACATTAGATTTACCTTTATAGTAGTGAAGACTCATGTCATAATACTTAATCAATTCAAGCCACTGCCTCTATCAGAGACTCAACTCCTTCTAAGTAAACAAATACTGTAAGCTCTTATGATTGGGATAACTTTCCACATGAACTTACTTAAAATAATGATGCTAAATCATCAAAGCAAAAACCACAATCACCAATTCTAAAACATGAGTTGTATAATTTCTTTTATGAACCTTAAGTTTCCTAGAAGCATAGGCCACAACCTTACCATGTTGCATCAAAACACAACCCAGTCCCACACTGGATGCATCAAAATAAAATACTTATCAGTACCCTCAGGTAGGGAAAGACTAAAGATAAAGTTAAGTTATTCTTCAACTTCTCAAAGCTACCTTACAAGGATCTAACCACAAGAACTTCACTTTTTTCTAAGCCAATTTCATTAATGGGGTAGCAATAGAAGAAAAATTATGTACAAACCTCTTGTAATACCCAACCAAGACCAAGTAGCTTTGAATGTCGGTTGGAGTCATGGGTCTAGGCCATCCCTTTATCCGTTCTACTTTTTGTGGATCCACATTGATCCCTTCACTAGAAGCGACATGCCCAAGAAAAGTCACAACATTCAACAAGAATTCAAACTTTGAAATTTTGCATACAACTCTAATCCTAAAGAGACTACAATATAATTTGGAGGTGATTAGTATGATCCTCCTCTCTTAGAGTACACCAAAATATCATTAATGAAATTTATAACGAACATATCCAAAACTATCTAAACACCCAATTTATTAGATCTATAAATGCGCTTGAAGCATAAGTCAACCCAAATAAAATAACTAGGAAATCATAATGACTATATCATGTTCAGAAAGTAATCTTGAGAACATCAACCTTCCTAATCATCAACTGATGATACCCCAAATAAAAATCTATTTTAGAGAAGGATCAAGAACCCTAAAGCTAGTCGAAGAGATGATCAATCCTTGAAAGAGGGTATTTATTCCTCATTGTAATCTTATTCGACTATCGATAGTCTATACACATTTGAAGAGACCCATCTTTTTTACGCATAAAAAGTATAGAAGTACTCTATAGGGAAACCTAGGATGAATAAGGCCCTTATAAAGAAGATCCCTTAATGGTTCCTCAGCCTCCTTTAACTCAACCAGAGCTATTCTATATATAAGGAATAAAAATAGTTTGATTATCTTCTAAAATATCAATCACAAACTCTATTTTCCTGTCGGGTGGAAACCCAAAAAAAATATTAGGAAAGACCTCAGGAAATTCATTAAACAAAGGGATTGATTGCAAATAGGGAACCACGAAACTAGAATATTTAACCCGAACCAAATGATAAAGATACCCCTTAGAATCAACTTTCCCGCTCTAGGATAATAGATAAACTTCCTTTTAGTTAATAGGGAACTTCTCTCTCATTCAGTTAATGATTTGTTAGGAAATAGATAAGTGACCTTTTGGGTCCCACAATCTAGAGAGGCATAGCATGAATAAAGCCAATCTATCCCCAAGATTACATCGATGTCTACCATATCAAGCTCTACTAAATCCACCAATATCTCCTTATGATATATATACACCACATAACCTATATAAATTTTTCTATAATTAAAAAAATCACCCATCGAAGTAGAAATAGAAAAGGAATTGGAAATATTTTAAGGACCAAAAACAAAATTCACAGCCACTTAAGGGGTAATATTAGACAGAGTAGACCCCAAATCAATAAAGCAAGACACATCATGAAATAAGAGTTGTATGTACCAGTAATAATATCAGGAGATACCTCAGATTCTTGATGGCTGGTAAGAGCATAGAGATGATTCTGGCCAGTGTTGCTACCAGATATAGCAGCCTTTGGCATAGAAGATAAAATAGCGGCAATCAGAACCTTATTAGCTCTAGTAGCACCTTTGCTAAAGAAAAGTTTCTCTGAATATGACTAGGTTGGCCACCTTTAATATACAAGTTCCTTCCTTTATCACAATAACCATGCTGACCACAAAATTGATAAGGAGAATATAGTGGAGCTGACTATGTTTCATTAGCCTGAGACTGGGCACCCTGTGCCTTAGGAATGGTGCTAATCTAAAAGTGGCAATCACCAAAAAGCTTAGGATAAGGAGCACTAGCCAAAAAGTATGAACCAGAATTTCCTCAAGTCTTCTTCTTTCTCTAGTATCTATGATCTCTCCCACTAGCTTTTTGACCTCTACCCTAGTTAGAAAATTTGAACTTCTTATTCTATCTCTCCCCAAATTTGTATGTCTCTTCTTTTCATACTCTACTTACTGCACATAAACCACAAGCCTATAAATAGCCATATCATTATTCAATGTCGCACCCTTTTACTCTAATACCAATTCACGAGACAAACCTAAAGGAAACTTCCTTATTCTAGACCTCATATTAGACATCAACTCCAAAGCATAATAATACAACTAAAAGAATTTCAAGGCATATTACTTCACACTCATCTTTCCTTGCCTTAGGTTCACAAACTCCGCTACATTTTCCCCTTAACTCTTGAGGAAAGAAACAATCAAGGAATGCACCAGAAAACTTCTCCCATATAGCCTACTCATCATCGTCACCCCTTCACTGCTCCCACTACTCATACCACTTATATGTAATATCTTTTTACTAATAAGCAGCAAACTCCACACCCTCTATAATAGTAGCATGTATCACTATAAAAATTTTCTCTATCTCATTAATAAATCCTCAAAGATCCTCTTTAACCTTAGAATCTATAAAGGTTGGAGGACTTAACCTCATAAATCGCCTAAGTTGAGTAACCTCAGAAGAACTCATGACAGCACCAATAGGATCAGTCTGATGAGATGGAGATGTCACCAATTAAGTAAGTAGATGAATTGATCTATAGAACTCCGTGTAGATATATCTCCTTGAGGTGACTGATCATGAGTGTTACCAACAGAAAAGGACTAGTGGGGACTGGCGGACCCCAAGTTGAGCAGTAAAATCAAAAGTAGGGACCTTAAACTGGGTCTGCATTCCATAGGCGGGGCGAGTCCACTCCATATTGCCCTCATGCGGTGCAAGATTCTAGCAGAGTTTTCACGACTAATAGATCTTCGAGGAGGAATAATAAGAAATACAAGAAAATTAGAAGTTAGAGATAATTAATGATAGTAGACTTTGTAGCCCAAAACTGAACATAAGAAAGGGAAACATTCCTAAATGCCCCACATCCTCCCCTTTATATGTGTTGTACACTACATACCCATAAAAGAAAATCTACTTGACACAGATTTATGGACATACAAAGAACTTGAACCTATGCTCTGATACCAACTTTGTCACGACCCGACCCCATGCTAAGTTGTAATGGTTGGTATCCTAAGTCAAATCAATGATCAGAGTAACCCCCATAGCCTTTTCAATCGAGCAAAATACAAATAATAATAAAGAAGAAGGATAAAAAAAAATAAAAGTAAAACATTTAACGTAATTTAAGAATAAGTCCTAAGAGTCAACAACACGATTAACCTACACATGTCCACAAAAGCATCTAAACTAATCTAAATATCAAACTTGGTCAGGGCATGGCCCTGACTATGAAAGTAACAATAATAATAATAATAATAATAATGTTCATGTCAACTCCTTAATTCTAAAATATGGAAGGAAACCAATGGAATAACCAAGCTTTATGAATGGAAAAAGCTCACTACTTCACCGCAAACCTAATAGAAGACTGCACCACCTAATACTGCATAAACCAATAGAAGAAACCCCTAGGACCCTACATCATCAAAGGATGTAGCTTTCAAGGATGTTTAGTGGGGTGAGCACTGATATGCAATTTAGGAAAGAGATAAAATAATATCATTTCAAAATCAAATCCAAATTCAATATACATGTGGACATACATGCATATATATATAATGTTGAGATAGGAACAAGGTTTATCATGTGATTTAAAACCATTAACTCGAAATTTATACCATCAAATCATCGTGAGGTCACCCACGATCTATATGGATTTGGCTCCCCTAGCCGAAAGGGCTCTAGTGCATGTTAGCCACACAAATCAAAGAAATCCAAGGAAGGGACAGGGAAATGCCTCAACCCTAGCTAATCTAATTTATGTATAAAGTGTGAACTATACACAAAGTCATAAAAGTCCCCATACCATCAAACGTGGTTTCCAGTATCAATCCCCCCGGGACATCTGCCTTCCACGGCGACCTGCACAACTCCTTTTCAGCCTAATTAAAATATTTATGCATAACCTCTTTCATTTAACCTAAGAATCATCCATTAAGGCATCACCAAATGGTATCATTATACCAATATTATTGCAATCATATAGAATATGCCATTCTAATTATCCATTAACCTGGGGGAATCCACGACCCCAAGTTCCAATTTAAAAACCATACCATGGCCGCCAAGTCCTTATAAAACTATTTAAACTCAATCCATGGACAATAAGGCCTATACCAGTTATATTTTGTTAACCTTTTAGGCAATGCAATGGTTCAAAATGTAGGTTAAATCATACATATTTCCCTATTCCAAAATCAATTTATAGAGTTGGTTGAGGTTAATTCTAATTCCAAACAAATTTAAATAATTTTGGGGGAATGCCATAACCCTTAATCCATTGACCATACCCATGCATAAATTTAGTTCCAATACCATGCGATAAAGCATGCATAATAGCTCCAAAAACATAAAAAAAAATCAAAAAAGTGATAAACATTTAAAACCCTCAACCCATCTTTCAAAGCCCAATAATTAAATTCACATAAACCATAATTATAAGCGTAATTTTATACAAAACCAATTTAGGGATGAATTACATGCCTAAAACACGAAGGAGTTTGGAAGAGAAACCATAAATCGAGCCCTAGATGTTCAATCCATAGAAACCCTAGCATTTCTCTTAATTGGGGAGTTTGAGAGAGAAGAGAGTGTTTATGTTATGTTAAAAGAGTTTAAATAGAGCAATGGAATTTTTTATTTCATGGAATAGTAGTGGGATAAGAGGAAAAGAGCACCATACACTTAATGAAATCATGTAGGAATTTTAACTCTGAGTTGCTACGGGTCTCATTATTGCTTGTGGTGACTGGCCAGGAATGGTCACCTCAATGGTTTGGTCGTGCGTCCCACCTTATGTCTTGTGACCAGATCTTATGACTCGTGGGGGCCAAATTGTACTCAACAAAGAAACATAGGTAATTTTCTCAAGTGTGACTACAACGGGCATTACACGACTCATATAGAGTGAGTACAACTTATAGGGTCTTAGTCAATGCTTGGACAATGAAATCAACACACATGGAATTTTTCAAAGTCCAAAACCTGGGGTATTAAAAAAATTTAGAGATATCGATGTTAGTTGCTAGAATCTATCTTTGAATTGTGGATGATTAAGCTAACAGAAGAAAGAGATTTAATTCTCGAAGGAAAAAGTGTGAACAATGGGTATTGTGATCATTAGAAGGTTAAAATTTAATAAGAATTTAAGTTATTGTGATGACTATTGGTTCTATAAAAAGATAAAAGTTGTATCTCAGAAGGAAGTACTAGTAGCAGGTTTTACACCTTTAGACATATTCTTTTAGGAAGAGTTTATTATTTATGTGTACTTTTCTATCCGAACCTCTAAAGTAGAGTGATTGTTGTTTAGATTAGATTTTATTGTAGAGGTCCACAGACTTAAAATGATTGCTTTAATCTATAGGGGAGATGATAGAATAAAGAACCAAATCAAGTTCAACAATTCTAGTAGTAATGCTCATGAGTTCTAGAATAACACTAGGGGAGGAAAATACCCGACCCTCTTATATCTACACAAATATAGGTACTTTATTCATTAGGACTTTCTACTAATGCCTTACAAGTCAGTTCCATGATCATAGCTCATATTACTGCACTTTATATAGAATCATGTCCACTCCTAAGTTACTAATATAACGAGTGATAGTTCGCTTAGAAGTATGACTTATATTCTATGAATTTATGCATTCCAATCTCAAGTCATGTAGTTCATGACTCATGTAACCATGTTTTACAATTTTCTTAGTGCCAGGTACTTATAGTACATCCTTATTGACTAGCGAGATCACATTGTTTCATGCATGCTCTCAGATTACATCTCTTAAAATAGGTTTATTCTAATTATATTTTATTTTTTAGGCCTTAGTTACATGTCAAATTTATAAAAATCGATGAGTCAAGTTTCACAGTATCCTTCATATACAACATCCTACTGTTCTAGTTCTTCGGGAGCCCTTCTTATGCTATGATGATGATGTTTTTTGAAATTGAGAGTTAGGTTTGAATGATTTACTGATATACCTTAAAATGAAGGCTTGTGGTGGTTAGTCACTCTTTTAGAACACAAGTTATATTGATTATCGCAGCAAGAAATAGTGTGTATTGGATTACCATAGTGAGGCTACTATACTTATTTTAGTGCTAGAGCTTTATATCTCTGAGTTAGTCTTGCAGAGTGTTAGAGTATATTACTAGACTTATACTCTGGCAACCAATTATGGTCTATTCCTAAGAGAGTTGAAAAATTTCAGCTAGGTAAGTGTGGCAGGTTCATAGGAAGGAGAATAGTTGAAGAATTTTACTATGTTAGAAGTTATAGCCCCATGGACTAAAGCATATCATTTCTATCCTTAATTTTGGCCTAGAATACTCTTGTTTCATAATAGGAAGATTCAGACTAGATGTGTCCCATGTTTAACTCTTAGTCATTCCTATTCTATGATCTCAAATTAGTATACATAGATGGTCAAACAATGTCATAATCCTTAATCATATATCTTACCCAAATAGTGTCAAAAATTCTTTCCTCTCTAATCTTATTGGAACCTCTAATACGGAGAATTAAAGGTAAAAAATATTTTTTTCCCAGTGACTCTTATAAATTTTATGTTATTATCTATCATTTTACAGTTCTAAGAATATGTTCATGCAAGGAATGATTCAGTTTACTTATGAAAATCTCAGTATGAGTCAGTACGTAAAGCCAGCAGTAGAATTCAAAGATCAAACAAAAATTCTTTTGTAGTTTCCCATCCTTTTATCTAGTCTTACTAACCAAAGTTTCAAATATATATCTATTCCATAAGGTTTTTTATTTTATTCATGCTAGGTGTAAATTTATTTGAGCCCTTACTACAAGTATAAATTAGTCCCAACCATAATAGATTCCCAGATTAAAAAATTGATATCATTTTAGTTATCCAACTTTAGAAATAGGCTAGATAGTACATGGATTACAGCTTTTTCCCTATCTCTTCAGCCTAGCTAGACTTCATTTAAGGACAAATAATCCCAAGAAAAAGATATTATAACAACCCAAAAATCCAAGTCAATATTAGAACAATGCTTCAATTTAACGCAAAATCAAAAATAATATTTTGATTTTTTTATAAGTTATTTAGATAGATATTAAGTCAACAAATAAATTCTAGCTAGACTAGTCAAAATATCCCTTATCGACTAAATTCTTATGAAGAATATTGCTATAGTCAGCTTTAAGTGAGAATAAATTTTGAAGTAATACATAATGTTGAGCTCAAGACCAACTAAAAGATAGATAATTTGTTTATCTTTCCAATACCGCATCTTTTTCCTTAATCCAATGTCGGAGTAAAGAGTTATGGAAAAATTACTGAAGCACTGTCAAAGCTACTAGTGATGACAATTCTGGACAAAGACTCGTAGTAATACAATATATGTGTTCAAGAAGAAGATTCAGCATGGCAGTGGGGAAAAATATGGGTCCTTTAACTATGACTCAAGCTACGAATCATGGCCAGCCCCTATGAGCCGTAGCCTAAGTCATCGAGACTACTTGCTGGAGTTTTCTAAATGATTTTGGAGGGGTTGTTTTATCTTTCCTCTCAATTTTAACACCAAAACTATGTTGTTTAAGCACTCCAAGGGCCGAATCATTACGCTAGAACACCCATAATCCCCTCATTCCCCATAATTCATTCAACACTTAGGAAAATCAAATAGAAAAAGGCGATTGTCCTCTCTAAGAGAGAAGTAGGGCTTTTCAAATTCTGGCTCCAAATCCAAATATTTCTTCAAGGTTTTAAACCTCAGGTATGGTTGTATTAAATTAGGGATTCCTTTCACCCTTATGCCTAAAAATTTAGTTTTAAAATATGAATTTCAATTATGATATCTACGATTCTCATTAACTAGGATTTTTACCCAAAATGAATTCCAAGACTAAATTCAGTTTGCCTTTATATATTTTACCTTCATGAGTATATTTTCATGATTATTTATGATTTCTTATGAGTATATTATAGAATTCATAGTATTCTCTTGTCCATGCATGATTTACATGAAAATACTCAAGATTTAAATCATATGATCAAGGTATGAATATTTTCAAGACTATTAGGCATTATTTCATGTTCTTGAGATTTTCAGTCTATATTAGTTGACATACCAAGTTTTCCATGAAATATAGTATTTTCAAATACTTAATATTATGAACCCTCAATATGTTGGTAAATTCAAGATTTTGGAGTTGTATTATGAAATTTCATATTTCTCTTCAGATTATAGAATTTATCCTAATAGTTCCATTCTTCAGAGATGGTAGGTTAAGAACACCCGATGACTTAGGGTATTATACATTCTCAGTCAAATACTCTGTCCTTTAATTTTTATGTTTTTGAATACTTTCAGCCACAAACTTATCTTTAAACTTCAAGACTTCAGTATTATTGAGCTATTTAGTATATCAGTTTACTTTTTTTTAGAAGTAGTACTTAGCATCGAGCAGACATAGGGATGGAGGATCATTCATTAGTTTGGTTGAGAACTTTAGTAGAATTCCTTATGTTCAAAAACTGTAGCACCACCGTAGATTCTAAAGGGTCACCCGTCATACTAAGATTGACACCTTAGTCCTTTTGGATATTAGTTTAGTAGTACCATACTAGATTAGCCTTTATAACCCAGCAAAGTATATTTGGCCCTTTATGATAAGGTTTATATATAGAACTCCATGTTTAGCTCATATAGTTATATGTTGGTTAATAGTTTCTCCCATATTCAGACTCATTTATTACATTACCTTGAAATCAGTTTATTGAGTACAACAATGATTTGTTACATGTTTATTTACTTGTTCATTGCATCATTTTACATCCCACAGTTTTAGACCTAATATTCATACATGACCCTAGTTTATTTCTACTTTATTTTATACCATGAATTATTAGACTATCACTGCATATTAGTATATATGTATTTGATATAGGGTCATTGTATTACAGTTCAACTCTATGCATTTAGTTAGCACTCAAGTTTATCTCTTTATTTTCAGTTAGCATCATGTTTTATATCATATTTAGCATTAATATGAGATTAAATATAATAATTATGGTTCTACCGCTTCTCAATATACAAAATTGTACTAGACCATGATTTAGATATTTCACTATGCCTCACAGCTTTTATATACAAATATATTTTAAATGTACATTCTAGAAAATGGCTTATGTCTACAGTTTTAAAACATGTTTTAAGTGTTATCACGGCTAGTGCATATCTGACATACTCAGTATATTTTATAGTAATGATTGCATACCTCTTATGCCTATATTTTTATGTGATATAGATTCAGGTACTTACTATCAGGATCATAGTCAGCCAGATCATAGCATTCAATAAGCAGGTGATGAGTTTGCTTATTTTGAGGACTCAAATAATTTGCAATTCTAGTAGTAAATTTTCTTATTTGTGTGTATTAATTAGGGAGAGTTTAGAGTCATGTCCCCGACTACCAATAGTTAGTATTAGTAAAGGCTTCATAGAGGGTAAGTTAGAGTTATTGTGTATAGTTATAGCTCCCCTTCCTTCATATTATACTATTGTACACTTTTAACAGTAACATATTAAAATATAT